>NC_056437.1:81596772-81920939 GCF_018296145.1 Oncorhynchus tshawytscha
TGAACTAGTGTAGCCCACAGCCATATGGCATAGCCAGATCAGGACCTAACATAAGGACAAAGAGTATGTTATTCTGTTCTTCTGAAATAGACTAACTTTTCTTCATATCCTGTTTCTTTAGACCTGTCTAAAATACATAATGGATTTATTGTGATGGTGTAGGCTATGGATTTATTAGACTTTTTAAAATATAGATGTTCCAAATGATGTCTGCATCAGTGGCTTTCTATGCTATGTGTGGAAGCCAGGAGATGCTGAATGTGTTTATGTTAATTAATGGTCAATTTCCACGAGTTATTTGCTTGACAATCACCAGCTGACAAAATTTCATGACCGCCACCACCCTAGTAATCACTGACGTCTCAGTCTCGGTATGTGGTCAGTTTGGTGTCTGTCTTCGCTATAGGGCTTCACGGCTTTCTTGAAACCAGTCAATACCTGACCCTGCTAATCCAGTTGTTGAAGTGGATCTCTTTGGGGGCAGAGGTGTTTAATTACTGGCTTTCACAGTGTTCAGGCTGGCTCATCCTGTCCTTCACATCTGTCAGGGAATTTAAAATGAAAGTGTTTCTCAGACGTAACCCTAGACTACAGGAGAGTGAATACACAACTCTTCCATGATCTTATAGAGAGTCATATCACTCATCACAGGAGACTACAATCAACAGGCATATTAAATTACATTTGTGTGTGTGTGTGTGTACAAGTTGAAGTTTCTGTGTAGCTACAGGAATCTGCCGTGGGCTATTTTGACACTCTCCATCTGTCATTCTGAAAAGCTGACATCAACCTAAAGGTAGGAAACTGGTTGTAATTTAAAGACCAGTGAAAATACCTTGGGGGAGATGTCTAGAAACAATACATTTCTGATGCAAAAACATAAGAAAATACACTTTTACTTAATGACCAATGAGAGACCTCCTCTCAGCATCAATCACGTGGGGACAGTCCATGAGGTGACCTCTGCATTTTACTGCTGAATTCTAGAACATTTCACCTGTCATTAAAGAAGGGATTCTTTACATAAATCATCCTCAAAGCGATCAGAGGTCAACAACTTATGTAAATTGCAGAGCATGATTGAAGAGAGTTTGAACAGCTGTTTCATTAGTTGAACATGAATAAATGAAGGGCAGTAATACTTTTCCTCATTATGTTCACTCTCGGGTCAGGGCTCTATCATATCATATCAGAGCTGTTTACATGAAGGGTCTGATTGATATTGAATAGGTCTTTGTTTCCATGCATTCCTTCACTCTCCTATATCCTGGTATTAGATCTGTGGTGTAGCTGGATTGAATGATGGGATATTCTCACACTCAGGATCTTGGCGGCTTTGGGGCCTTCAAGCGTGACATTCACCATCGGCGATGATTCATTGTGAACTGGATGGGTGTAAACAGCGGTGTTTAATACAACGCTGTGGTTTTGGGAGAACACTGTCGCCGGGCCAATCAATAGCTGCTCGTTTCTGTCTACAGTCCTATTTACTATGTGATTTATCACCAAGTGTTTTTGGGAGCCAGTGCCGCCTGATGGGTTGGCATTGTCTGTAGGTTGGTAATCTCGTTCCCAGACATTCCCGCACAAATGTGCGTAGAGTCTGGTGGACCAGTGCGTCAAACTTGGCCAGAACATAGAGCTGGGAGTTAGAGCTGGGAGAAACTCCTGACACATAGGCATTGGCTTAATCTACCTAATCTACCAACCAATCATCTTCCACAACACCTTCCCCCTAACCCTCCCCTGTACGCTAGTACACCATAAGCACAGAGCACCACAAGCACACCACACCACAAGCACATGTGATTCACTAAAATTAAACGATGACAAATACTTTGCCATAGAATCACTCGCATATAATTCTATAGTCACTCCCACTAAAGTCAACTTTGAGTGGTTGATATCCCAGGCTTATATGCGCTGTGCGCAATAGCCTGGGGATGAGGTTAGTAGGTTGGTAACACAGCATCTGCTAATGTCACGTCTGTGAGTGCTGTAATTTCATCAGGCTTTTTCTCAGTCACACTCCACAGTGTGAGGGAAGAGAAGTTAGCTGGTGAGAAGTGCTGGCACCCAGCAGGAGTGAAAAGCTGCATCAGATAAGACCATCCTGCTGGGAGAGTCTGCAGCGCCCGCTCCATCTGTTCTCCCTTCTGGTTCGCTCCTTCCCAAATAAAATGTAACGCCAAGTCTTATATTTAACTTTCCTTCACTCCGCCCCCCTTGTCTCCTCCCTCTTTCCTCCTCTCCTGCAGGGTACCACCACAGCCTGCCGTCGTCGCCGTACTCCTCCGGGCCCGAAGGTCAAAGGTTACCTCCATCCGGAACGTTGTCATCAGAGTTCCTGAACCATGGTGTACCGGTGAAGATCCTGTTGCTGGTGTGCAACGCCGCCTGGAATGCCCAGCAGGCTGTCAGGTTAGGTGACTGTTTCAAACACACTCTGGGATCTAAGGGGCGGTTGGTGTTGTTCACCTCTTCATACCATCACTCATTGAAAGAGAAAGTTACAGTTACAACATAAGGTCATGTGTAATTTCTAAATATAGACTTTTCATTCGACTTTGGGCCAGCAGGAAAAGACCTCACGACTTTAATGTCGATGGGGAAATATGCAGCACAGAAAGGCCTCTACTATCTCATGTGACGGTTGAATGAGCCACAGTCAATGAGTCACAGCCTCTGAGAGTTTCTTGTCAATCTAATTGAGAGGCGAGTCTCCAACTGAATGGTTGTGAAGTTTGACATCTGACACGATGGCGTAATCCATCAGACATCCAGCCCGACAGCAGTGGAGGGATCAATACTCGCTCAGGAGACCTCACAGAGTCGGCCATGAGAAATCCAATCCCATCCAGAAGGCTTAGTGTCTCTCAGCATTCTCCCAAGCTTCAACATCGCTGATTAACCATCCCACTGGGCACACACTGGTGTCAGATGTGAAACTTCATAACCAGTCAACGTTTTTTCAACGTAATTTGTCAACGTATTGTGATGTGGACTCAACTTGGAAAATATATTGGATTTGAAAAAAGTAATCAACCAGTACTGTTTTCATCTAATTTCAACCAGAGTTGTAAACATAAAAACGTGTTTAAAACTTCAATTTAAAGGAAAGGTTCATTAATTTTGAATGTTATATTGTTTTTGTGCATCCCTGAGTGATGTTCTATCAATTCCCTGGGTCCTTTCATGTTTTCATGTGTATCTGAGTTATTGGCGTTCAAGCAGGCAGACGTCCGTCTGGTATGACGTAGCACTGTGGTAAAGTCACTCTCACTACACTGGAATAGGACTTTTAGATGGTGAAAACGTCTATCATACATGTTAGATTTCAATACTGGCCGATGTCATAACACGGGAGGATGTCTTCTCTTAAATGAGCCATTGGTTATATTTTTGCAATATTCCTACCTCGAGACATTTAACAGAGGGTCTAGCCCATTTTTCCTATTTGTCGCCTCTTTAATTCAGGGTGCATTACATGGTGCCGTTGCCAGAGATATGAAAGAAAGGAGATAGGAATCCAATGAATGAAGGAACGTGTTTACTACGCCCCACCCTGTCGACCATTCGCGTTCACGTTTCACATGTCACGCGTTCACGTGTCACACGGTTGCTAAGATAATCGTTACGCAATCCCTTCTCAGAGTCAGTGTATACGTCGAGAAAAGTGCCTATTTTCTCTAATATCACAATTCCAAAGCTATACGATATTACAGGAAGCAAGTTTAATTATCTCACGTCTCGGAAAATATTTTAAATGTTGTACTTCTTGACGAAATTCGTGCTAGTGTTGGTTTTTGAGCTAGCGCCCAATAGACTCCCATTCACTCCTTGAAGGAGAGCGGTCCTTGTCCCAGAATCGCCCAGAATGCACCGGCCTGTACCGTAGACATAGCATGGGCAACGTTTCCCATCTCCTCAAAAGTGTATGTGCTGTTGAGAATGTCAGATTCCGCTCTATGAGGCACGTCGATCTACAGGTTGAACATGCTGAGATTGTAGACTCCTAAATTGATAGCGCAGTTTCTTTAGGCGATTTTACAGCTAACTAGCTACTGCACATGCTGAAATGGTCTTTGTTATTATTGTGCGTAGCTATGTTTGCTAGCCAGCCAGCCCATAAAGAGAGCATTGCATGTGGATTTTGTAGTCGATTTGAGCTGCAACAGATTTCCACATTGATTTTCCATTTTGTTGCCAACCTTATTATAACGCCAAAATGAAACATTCGTTCACAAAAAAATATTCTTCTCACATATTAGTGTTAATTAACACTGTACATTAAAAGAATTAATGTTTTTGGGTGGAATTTTCCTTTAAATACCTTGTCTAACAGGTTGTTACATTAATCTAATATCAAAATAATCATCAGAACTATGTATACTTTGAAATTGCATTAATTCCACATAGAAACGTAAAATAAATTATCCCATATTCAATAACTACTGAGTGTACAAAACATTAGGAACCCCTGCTCTTTCCATGACTAAATCCCTATTCAACGGGATACGTTTTACTGGAGGAGCTCAGGTAATGTAATTATGTGCACAAGCACAAATCACCACTTCTGTCATTTTAGTCCGAATCTGCCATGTCAGTCATTTTTACCTGGCAGCAAGGTTATTATCCCTGCCCTAAAAACCTACTGTTTTTCGGCAAACTCCAAGGTCCTCTGATAATACTTATACCGTGCGAATCGTGTTTAGCATGTGCTGCACCCATTTTGGGTAAGAACATGGGAACAAATTGATGCTTAAAACAATGTGTTATACATGTAACCTACAGATGAATGATCTGTTTTTTCATATATCAACTTTCCTAGCGCCAATACTTCTCATTTAAAAGATGACGTGGACGATATTGTGCCAATTAATTGATAAATTGGCAAATACGTATGCATTATTATTTTGATTTTCTCCGAACTGAAGGCCATTCATTAGGCCAATATTAGGCTACCCCTAGACATTTGAAATAACTTCACGCCTAGAAGAGCCTCCAGGCTTCTGTCATAATGGCCAATTGTGAATGAGGGGAAAAAGTATTACAGGGGTAGTTTGGTAAAACTAATCCGTTCAGAATCGTCCTCTAGAAAAATGGATATGCTGGGGTAATTATTACATAACTGACAATCTATAGTAATATTAGTCCCGTGCAAATAGGGCTATAGACTGACCAGGTGAATCCAGGTGAAAGCTATGATCCCTTATTGATGTCACCTGTTAAGTCAAATTCAATCAGTGTAATTGAAGGGGATGAGACCGGTTAAAGAAGGATTTTTAAGCCTTGAGACAATTGAGACATGGATTGTGTATGTGGCAAGACAAAATATTTTATTGCCTTTGAACAGGGTATAGTAGTGGGTGCCAGGTGTACTGGTTTGAGTGATTCAAGAACTTCAATGCTGCTGGGTTTTTCACGCTCAACAGTTTCCCATTTGTATGAAGAATGGTCCATCCAACTGTGGGAAACATTGGAGTCAACATGGGCCAGCATCCCCGTAGAACGCTTTCTGCACCTTGTAGAGTCTATGCTCTGACGAATTGAGGCTGTTCTGGAGGCAAAAGGATGTGCAACTCAATATTAGGAAGATGTACCTAATGTTTTGTACACTTGGGTGGTTGAAATTATGTTGACTTTCATGTTTGATTAGACATATTTTATTTGACCTTGTTTCAATATCGATAGTAAAATGGTATGTTTGAATCAACGTCATTGTTTCAGCGTCATGTTATCCACCTAAATAAAGAGGTATTGAAATCAAATGTGAAGCCACAGTCCAACAATTCGTGCCGGAACATTGACTCTTACTTGTATATGTGGGCTGATTTAGTCATATTCTTCAACATAGAATTTTGGTTGAGATGGAGACGTGAATCCAACATTTTAATAACAAACATTTTTTAAATCCTTCATATACAAGACAATATCGAAAGGTAAAAGTGTTTTATTATTATCATGAATTTGGAATCCTATTCACAGGGCTAATGGTAACAACATCTAAACTTCCCAAAATCCAATCAACCATGGATGAATGATAGTATACCTAGATACACGTTGAAATTATGGTGTTCTTTGTTGGGCAAATCAGATGTCAATGTAGCCGACATAAACCCAACCTCACTCTGAATTTACTTTCACATACAGCTTGGGTATGAAAAGTTAGAGTTACTTTCAACTATTCTATGTTATTTAGGTAGTCTACACAAAGGAGTATGGAAGCTGATCAATGTCTAAATGTGTTGACATGACAGCTCAGCGGAAACAAACACAGCTTGTTTCCCAAGCTTAGCAGGGTACATAGAGGTAGGCATCTGGATGGTAGACTTGATCTTACTGATATTAAAACAATATAAAATAAAATGTCTAATCAAATCTAAAATTCAACATAATTTCAATATAGGAAGAAAAAAACTAGAAGTTTCAACGCAATTTCAACGTATACATAGTTCTGATGATTATGTTGAAATTAGATTGATGTAAGCACCTGTTAGTCAAGTTAAGTCAATGTATTTAAGTTAAAGTCTTACCCTAATTTCAATGTTTAACGCTGGTTGAAATGAGATGAAAACAGTACTGGTTGATTACTTTTTTAAAATCAATGTATATTAATGTTTATTCCATGTCACAACACGTTGAAAAATTACCTTGAAACAATGTTGATTCAACCAGTGTGAGCCCAAGTGGGCTCAGACGTGTCTCTGTCTCATCAGGTGAAGGGTGAAGATATTTGTGTGCCTAGAAAATGACATGTGGATTGCACTCTTTGTCTTTCTCTTATTGTTCTACAGGGAATAGGTTTGCAGGTACATTCCTCTAACCAGCACAGTGTGAAATTTCCATTTCAGTGTCGTTGCTTTGTTTAACCGTCAACTCCAAGACCTTCTTGTTGAATCGAATTAGTATAATAAAAAATTTGTTTAAACTAGAGATATCAGTCATTTTGCATTGGATGCATCTCAATCCACTGCATCCGCTGGTGTCGCACTTCCGCATCTGCAGTGAAAGGTAACAGCTCTAGAGCGAAAATCGGTCTTCTCACAAAATCGTCTGTAGAGTCCGAACAAAGCATGAGACTTTCACGAACACGATGGTGTTGTCCGTTTTGCTCTACGACCCCTACATGTGTCTTGGAAGTCATCTGAAGTCAGTACAGCCGATTTGCCAACTTCTGTCTGTAGTGTCCGAACAATTTGGTGGTCTACACACTAATATGACCCCTCTTTCGAAAGCTGAGACTCTCACGTACGTGTCAGTTGCTCACAACAAGAGTCGTCTGAAGGTCTCCCGGTACCAGTTGAAAAAGATTATGGGATTACAGTATAACTTCCTTTGGAAGTTTTGGGGGCACTTTCTGTTGTTCCAAGTAGTGAATCTGTTATTCAAAGCGTTTGTATGGGTTAATAGCAGTAAGGCCAAATAAAATTCTAAATCAAATAGCTAAATTAACCTTGGTATGACCTTCTTAAAACAATTCCATATATAACTTAGTAAAAGAGCTAAGAGCTTGCTGTCTAATCCATATCATCTCTGGACACGGCATGCTTTAGATGTGAGTTCCTCGCTGAGAACGTTCAAAGCCAGATTGCTAGTTGTAGTCTGAAATCCAGTCCTGTTTGTAGCAGGCCACTTCACCCATATTGATTTAATGTATTTTGCATTTGCTTAGATGTTTCTTTCCTAGTGATCCCATCATTATGCACAGTGTGGAACAGGACAAACAAATCATAATGTGACCCATATTGATGCTGAGTCTTATTTCCATGCAGACAAACTGCCTGTTGAGGAGAGAGATGCGATGCGCATCAGTGGGAATTCTGACACATTTCATAGTCTCCATTGGATGATCTTATCACAAGTGTCAGACGTTTTTTGGATCAAATAACTTTCTCATTTGTTTTGGTCTGACAGATGAAAATAAATCTGACTCTGCCATAAGTGTGAAATTATTATTAAGAGATATGAGCTCTGCATTATTTTTGCAATTTATTCCAAAGACTGCACAGCTAGAAAATGTGGTTCCTTGGAAGTTGTGGGTTAGTGAACGTATGTTTTTGGTTTCACAATGGTTGTGGGAACAAAGCCATACGTTTTGTGACTGGTAAAAAGGAATGTTTTTTCAACGTTCTGAGAACAGAAGGGAACATTTCGCCTGTTCTGGGAACATTTATTTTTAGGTTGCAGGGAGGTTCTGAGAATGTTTTACTCTGGTTCCTTGAAAGTTTTCCTGGGAGCTTTTATTAATGCTCTGAGAACAGAAAGTCTATGTTATTTTGAGGTTTTTCAATAACTTCCTTTCAAACTTTAGAAATACTCCTCAGTTTCATCAGCTGTTCTCAGACAATCCCACAGGTGAAGAAGCTGGATGTGGAGGTCCTGGTCTGGCGTGGTTACACGTGGTCTGCGGTTGTGAGGCTGGTTGGACATACTGTCAAATTCTCTAAAACGACGTTGGGGGTGGCTTATGGTAGAGAAATTAACATTCAATTCTCTGGCAACAACTCTGGTGGACATTCCTGCAGTCAGCATGCCAATTTCACACTCCCTCAAAGCTTGAGACATCTGTGGCATTGTGTTGTGTGACACAATTGCACATTTTAGAGTGGCCTTTAATTGTCCCCAGCACAAGGTGCAGCCGTGTAATGGTCATGCTGTTTAATCAGCTTCTTGATATGTCACACCTGTCAGGTGAATGGATTATTTTAGAAAAGGAGAAATGTTCACTAACAGAGATGTAAACAAATGTGTTCACAAAATTTGAGAGAAATAAGAATTTTGTCCATATGCAAAAATTCTGGGATCTTTTATTTCAGCTCATGAAACATGGGACCAACATTTTACATGTTGCGTTTATATTTTTGTTCAGTATATAATCTTATTTCCTCTTTTCATGGAATTAGTCCACTGTGCCACCAGGATTGAGCTAACATGCCATGTTTTTTTCTGCATAAAATCTGTTAAGTTTAGTCTATTCAAACATACCCCATTTCATATGAAACAAGCACTCATTATGATCAGGCCAATTAGTGGGCGTGGCCAACGCACCTGAACATACTTAACAAGATAGAGGATAGAGTTTTGTTAATGCTGAGAACAGAATGTATATGTTTTTAAATAACGTTCTTAGAAAGTTCTCTGAACGTTACTAAAGTCTTCTTGTGGTTTTTATGGAAAGTTTTCGTAACCCTCCCTCTGAAAAATGAGAACATGACTTTAAATAGAACCATGTTGAAACCTGTAGGAAACGTTATGCTAAAGTACTGAAATTCCCACAGAAGAACATTGTTTCTTAACATTCTTGGAACAATTAGAGAACATGACTTTAGATAGAACCATGGTGAAACGTTATGCTGAAGTACTTTGTTTTTTAACGTTCTCTGAACTATTTGAGAATATTCCCAGTGTCAAACCAGTTGGACAATGTTCCTACAGTAGAACATTACCAAAATTGAAATTAAATGTTAACATGTTTGAACTTTTAGGAAAATTTCTGTTTAAGTAATGAAATACCAAGAAATACCAAGAAAATAAGAATGTTCCAAAGCCAAGCAACAATCCTGTACCGTTCCCAGAAAGTTGTGGGAAGGTTATATACAAAATAACCATAGAACATCCTGGCTCTCACCAAGCTCTAAGAAACATATGGTTCTCAGAACATTATGTGCTAGCTGGTTGGGGTCTGTTTTAGGTTCTTGCCCTGAGATGAACCCAAATCATTCCATTTTGACCTGTGAGCTCTTTATAATTTATGCACTCTCTTAAAGCTGTGTGTGATACTCTTAGTTAATCAGGGGTTAGTTATCCTGACGATTAATTTTTTCAGAAAATATTTGTGAAATTGTCCTCTGAAAAAGTCTGTCTCAATGGAGCTAATTCTGTGTAATTCTGTAGTATGTCTTTAGATTGTTATCGCACCACTACCCCAGCTACGCTCCATTCTGCTGCCTTGGTTATGACATTGGCAGGCTTGGCCATGCGCTAGTCCTCACAGCTGCCTTTGTTCTAGATGGATGATCCCACACAAAACTATCAGAGCGATCATCTGACGATCAACACTCACATCTTAAATTCATCAGTCTGAGTGATGCCCACCAGCAGCCCAGTGGACAATCTGTTCCTTGCTGTCTTCTCTGTGTACACTAAGACAAATAAAGCACAACGGTGCTTCAGAGACAACTAACAAGACTGTTGTAGTAGCTCAAGACTTTACAAGGCTACTGCTAAAACGATGCCTCGGAGGCACCATAGACTGTGTGGGGATCATTGTGGGATGAACATGGATGTGTCTGTAAGCCAATTTAACATACTTCCAATCTTGCATCATTCTCAGGTGAAGAGAGAGGGGTAGTACTGTGTACCAGGGCCTGCCATAGAGAGAGGGGTAGTACTGTGTACCAGGGCCTGCCATAGAGAGGGCTTGACAAGACTATGGGCCGATGATCTGAACAGCATAACAAGTCCTGGAAATAAAGGAACAAACACCTCAAAGCACAGAAAATGAAGGCTTTTTATTGTGTTGTCTCTCTTTATTCCCTGGTTGTTGCAGCTGTTGCTCATAGTGACCATGGAATGTGGGTCTGCAATTACACAACAATCCGTGGAAAGTACAGTATGTTGAATGGAGGACAATGACATTAATGTTAACAATGTTGAACAGTGTTTGCGATAACTTAATGTACCTTGAGTATCTACATGGTTTCCATGAGGTAATGAGACAACCCTTCATGAAACTATGATGGGTATTCAATTAAAACAGAATCAATATGTTACTTTAAGACTCAGATGAGAAATACATTTTGATAGGGTTCGTGCACTTTCACATAGACCTAATCAAGCTACATTTTGTAGTGAAGGCCAGAGAAATATTTACGAAATATTCACAAAATATTCAGCTTTGGGTCGTGTTACCTGCCAGATCGACGTACACTGAGGAAAACATTTCATCTTAATTTGATAGATCATTGAGATACACCTTGATTAACCCTGTGACGAATCCTCACCGTGGTGTTATCTCTCAATTATGTGTGTAAGCCTCAGCCTCTCCCAGTTAAAGATGAGGAGTTTATGACAGAGACATGGCCTCAATCTGAGGTCCCGTAAAATGAAGGCATCATGTGATCCTTCAGCTCTGATGCAGGGCCATGCCTGTAATGTTGTTATAATGTATAATTATCTATGTGTGTATCATATAGATACACTGTAATGAGAGATCTGGTATAATGGTGATTATATAGGTGGAGCGTCATCCGTGACGATAGGTGAAGGAGGCCTGAAGACTAGTAAGAAACCAGCAACCTAAGCAGGGTTAGTGTGGTTCTGCCTATATGACAGTGTGAGAAGTGAATGCAGGATGTGTACTCTACTCTACTTCTTCTCTCACTGTATATTGATTAAACAGTCATTTGGGTCAATGAAATGTTAGTTGACCACAAAAATGCTCATCAATTAAATTAATTTTTTGGATCAGTTCACTTCACGTATCCCATTGATAACTGTCTAAGATCCTATCTCTTCTGACTGAATGGTCATCATGTGTTCCCATCTGCTCCTCAGGTTTGGACCGCCGTTCCTGATGAGGGAGGACCGCTCCACCTCCTGGGACCAGCTGCAGCAGAGCATCCTCAGCAAGCTCTACTACCTGATGATCAACGGAGCACAGGCCCAGGTACAACACTGGAAGACCATAGCCGACACACAGCTAATGGCTCAGCGACTCTCCAACGCTAACCTTTAACCCTGGGCTAGTGTGTTTTCTGCCTGTCATATCTCTCTATGTCTTGTCTTCTAGTACAGTATGGGCTACCTCTTGAGTATAAAAAAAACCACCTAACCAAAACTACATTACGGTATGTGCATATACAGTCAGGTTCTAAATTATTAACCCCCTTGATAAAGATCTCAAAAATGACTATATAAAATAAATAATTCAAATACTGAGCTATATTGTATGCTACATTTTTTTTTTAAATATTATTTTATACTAATACAATTGCTCTTAAAAAATACATATTTTGTCTAACAAGTAATATATTTTTTCTCAAAAAGTTAGGCGTCAAAATGATTGACTTGCGAGGATAACGGCACTGAGCCTTTTATGAGTTGGAGAACACATTGGGAGGGATCTTAGACCATTTCTCCATACATAATTAATTTGGATCCTTAATAACCTTTGTCTGCGCTTATGGCTGCCCTCTTGAATTCAAACCACAGGTTTTCAATGGGTTTCAAGTCAGGAGACTGAGATGGCCATTACAAAATATACAATTTGTGGCCATTTATTTTCTTTGTGGATTTTGATGTGTGCTTGGGGTTATTGTCTTGCTGGAAGATCCAAACCAAGTGGCTTGTTTGCACTGTCTCCACCTTTGTTGGGGCAACCGCAGAACATTGGACAAACATGTAATGATACAAATGCAAACATAACAGTCTGCTTAGATGCGCCCAGCTGTGTGACCTCTGATTGCGGTTCAGCGCAGCATAGCATGATGTTAATCATGTCGCTAAACAGCTTTCCAGTTAGTGTCTGACTCTGTCAGGCGGTTGCATGGCCACCAGACTGCCTGCATGTTTGTCTGTCGGTTTGCTAAAGACTCCTGATGTTTTAGAGAGAAAATAAATGATAGGTTAGCATTCTGTGAAGAGAGGAGAGACAGAGATGCCATGAAGGAAGAGTGAGAGTGTTAAACTCTCAGTAATTCTCTGTATTGGATTTATCCTGTCCTTTTTTAAACCTCCAGTTGGCTATTTAATTAAAGTCTAGCTCACAAAATCAGTGTAAGGAGCCGACCTCAGCCAAGAGAGAGACACTCCAAATAGATGTTTTGCCAAAAAAATATAATTCTCTAGAGCATGGACAGATACGCATCAACCTGCATGTATGGCAGCAATCACTTACTTTCAAAAGTGGATTTTCTACCCTCATCTAATTTTAGACCACAGCAATGGAGTCCAATAGCAGCAGTGGCAGTAAGCCAGTCAGTCTGCCTCATTGGATCCTGATGTTGCCTCTCCATTGCCTGACATCTCAGTCAGCATGGAGCTGCTCACTAGAGCAGACAGGGTGACATGCTACGTATGCTACGCTAACCATTCAGATGACATGGTGTTGGTGACTGTGTATAATTAGAGGATAACAGCACCCCTCCTTGAGCAGGCTGTGGCTCAGACTCACAGCTGTAATTCATGACACTACATGATGTCCTCACAGTGACACTCTGTGAGGATGGGGAACTGATGAGATTTAATTGAAGATTCAATACGGGAGATGAGGAGATTTGTAAATGTGGAATGGAGAATGGATATTTGTCACACAGAGACAGACCATGTTACACAGTCACAGACAGATGATGTTATGGTAATACGTGAGGGATTAAGCAGAAATCCGTCAGTGCTTAGATTGTAATGGGAAAGCATTAGAACATTATTCTCATGTGTAAATAGTGTTGCTATCTACCAAATCATAATGTTCTCGTAACACAAGCAGTAATTAACCCAGGTAGATTTAAGACTGAAAGACTGAAAGTTACTGAAAGCAATGATTTTCTCTTGGAGTGCGTGTGCTACTTTAACAACTCTCAAATAAGCACCAAACCTAGGTGCTTATTTGTTCATGTTCCCTCTCACTTACTCATACCCTCTCACACACCTGTCACACACGCACATACACACACACCTGAGCTGAGCCTCTTTCTGCTTCACACACACACCAGTGCTTTTCACACATTCTTAGACTGTAGCCTGCAGTGGGTGGGATGCACACACACACACGGGTATATACTGTATCTGTGTGTGATGGGTGGTCTTTGCATGTAGAAACAAGTCTATCATGCTAAGCAGAATACAGGGCTTAAACAAAGTGGCTAAGTACTAGATGAGAGGAAAACTCATTTCAGGTCCACTTTTGTCATCTTTCGTTTCAAGCTTTTGACAGGTAATTCACTTTAAAGACTTTGGGAAGGTTGAGGTATTCTCAGTGAAGGCGTTCACAAAACACCATCTGATGGAAAGCTGCCAGAGGGTAATGCAATAAACACTAGGACCTCAAATATGTAGCTGCTTCACACATGCATTTATAGAGGACAGTGTGACCCAGTGGGAAATCCATTCCTCTTCCATTTTAAACCATTCTGGCATTTCACCTGGAGCAGTCATAAGAGCACTTAATGTGTTCTGTGTTCGCTATCTCGGGTTGAGCACAAATATAGAAAAACCCTCTTCAAGACTCTCTAGGGTACTTAGACAAACTGCAGGCCTCACATATTCCTTTATGAGGTCTGGTTATTCCCCCGACGTCCTAGATTTTAGATCTAGTATCTTTATTCTAGGTTACCCCATGGCAGGTCCGTGTTGAGCTGTATGCCCACACGGCATCCTAATGTACAGTCCCGTAGCAGCTTTTGACATATAATTCCTCATTAGTATTGTCATTCTGTATACCTTTGCAAAGATTTGTCTTTTTTCATCGTTTTTGTTCATAATATAATGTCAATCCAAATGCATCAAGAGGAGTAGTGGATCCCCCTTTTGGCAATCCATTTAAGGACACCCATTTTCCCGTTCCCTTAAGTTTAATTAGTCATATGTACAGGATACACATGGTGTACAGCGTCCAATAAAATGCTTACTTGAAGGTTCCTTCTCGACAATACAACAACAATAAGAAATAATAAAAGATAACAATAAGAACAAAATGTAATTGGCTCAGGAAAATATAATAAACATTTTAGCATAAGTGTAATATAGGAAAGCACAATTTATAGTACAATATTTACACATGTATCAGAGAAAGGGGCGATTAGGGGGGAAGTGTTGAAGTTGTGCAGTATTAGCAATAGTAAATGAGAGTCTGATAGCAGCAATTGGGATGTGTGTGTGTGTGTGTGTGTGTGTGTGTGTGTGTGTGTGTGTGTGAGGTTAAGCGGGCGAGTGGTAAGAAGTGCGGTTTGACGGGTCATGTTTCGGAGGACGCATGACTCAACCTTCGCCTCCCGAGTTTCAGTGAAGAGACAAGATCGAAATTGGGGAGAAAAAGGGGTAAAAAATAGAAACTCTTGGTGTCCGACTTTATGCTTTGATACCGTCTGACGGACGGTAAGGGAGTGAACAGCTCATGTCTGGGGTGTGTGGGATCCTTGACGATGCTGCTGGACTTCCTCAGGCACCTTTTCAAGTACATGTCCCGTATGGGTGGGAACACGGCCCTGCAGACCACCAGCAACAGTGCAATATCTGAAAATGTGGGACAGTTAAACAGGTGGCATGAGTTTGTAAACCTTCTGACCACCCCTGAAAGTCAGAATAACCATGTTCCACATCATCATGGTGATGTGCCAAGTGGTGATGTGCCACACTTTGCTTCTTTAAAACTTGACTGCTGACATGCAAAATATTCTGGGACTGTATTAACAGTGGACTAATGTGGACTAAAATAATAACAAAATATTGTTTTTGAGTGATTTTCTTTATTTTAAGTGTAAAACAAACCCTGAGAGGGCTGTTAGACAGATGGGAGCTGCCCCCATCAGGATGACTGGAGAAACAGCAACCATCCCATTATTATCCTGCTATAATAATGGAAAGTCAATCTCATATGATTTCTGCCTAATGAATTTCAAAGCCATGCTATTATGTTATTAACTGATTAATTTACTTTAGTTTGTTTCTGACATGGAAAGTCAACATTTTCACACTCGTAGCAACAGCCATCGTAGAAATAGGAAATACCTTGAACATCTTTGCAATATTTACAGTATTTTCAGGACTGTACTGTTTCAATCCTTTCAGGACGAGTCGGTTCATTGTTCTCCTACTTACATAATGCCTTCACCACCTATTTTTGGTTCTCTCCTCTTCACAAGAATCAGTGTTGTTGTTTATCCTGGAATCTGGCCAGCAACTCACAGGAATTCATTTGAAGGAGAGGAAATCAATTTCATTTTCTGCAAAGCACTCCAGAACATCCAATCCCAGCAGGTCTCTGAGTAATATAAACACATTTTTTTTTCTCCTCTCATCTCGATTTTTCAGATGCAATCAAAACAGGCATAAAGAGGGTGATTATCTTTGGGATTATTGGGTGTTTCACATCGAAATTAACCTGTGAAACTTTGGAACTAGACAAAATATATATTTTTTGATTGATTGTGTTCCTGGTAGTACCTCACAAACTAGAACAGTTCTCAGTAAACAGTCTCTCCTGTATATCTCGCAGAGATGAGGAGAAAACTAACACAAATCCTAATGATGATTCATTAGACCCACCCTTTCCTAGCATCCTCCAAGTTTGGTGCAGGGCCCCAAGCTTATAAAAAAGATTCAGAGGCTTTGACTAGGAAAAATGTGGTTTGGAACTATTAACTCTCCAATGTATTGATTTGAATGCTTGGCTGCTCATCTTCTCTCTGGTGGCAGTATTTCAAATCAAATGTTATTTGTCACATGTGCCGAATACAACAGGTGTAATGCTTATTTACAAGACCTTAACCAACAATGCAGTTTTAAGAAAAATAGGTGTTATGTAAAAAATAGAGCAGCAGTAAAAAAAAACAGTAGCGAGGCTTTATACAGGGGGTACCGGTACAGAGTCAATGTGGAGGTTATATACAGGGGGTACCGGTACAGAGTCAATGTGGAGGTTATATACAGGGGGTACCGGTACAGAGTCAATGTGGAGGTTATATACAGGGGGTACCGGTACAGAGTCAATGTGGAGGTTATATACAGGGGTACCGGTACAGAGTCAATGTGGAGGTTATATACAGGGGTACCGGTACAGAGTCAATGTGGAGGCTATATACAGGGGGTACCGGTACAGAGTCAATGTGGAGGCTATATACAGGGGGTACCGGTACAGAGTCAATGTGGAGGTTATATACAGGGGGTACCGGTACAGAGTCAATGTGGAGGTTATATACAGGGGGTACCGGTACAGAGTCAATGTGGAGGCTATATACAGGGGGTACCGGTACAGAGTCAATGTGGAGGTTATATACAGGGGGTACCGGTACAGAGTCAATGTGGAGGTTATATACAGGGGGTACCGGTACAGAGTCAATGTGGAGGCTATATACAGGGGGTAACGGTACAGAGTCATTGTGGAGGCTATATACAGGGGGTAACGGTACAGAGTCATTGTGGAGGCTATATACAGGGGGTACCGGTATAGAGTCAATGTGGAGGCTATATACAGGGGGTAACGGTACAGAGTCAATGTGGAGGCTATATACAGGGGGTACCGGTACAGAGTCAATGTGGAGGCTATATACAGGGGGTAACGGTACAGAGTCAATGTGGAGGCTATATACAGGGGGTACCGGTACAGAGTCAATGTGGAGGCTATATACAGGGGTACCGGTACAGAGTCAATGTGGAGGCTATATACAGGGGGTACCGGTACAGAGTCAATGTGGAGGCTATATACAGGGGGTACCGGTACAGAGTCAATGTGGAGGCTATATACAGGGGGTAACGGTACAGAGTCAATGTGGAGGCTATATACAGGGGGTACCTGTACAGAGTCAATGTGGAGGCTATATTCAGGGGGTACCGGTACAGAGTCAATGTGGAGGCTATATACAGGGGGTACCGGTACAGAGTCAATGTGGAGGCTATATACAGGGAGTACCGGTACAGAGTCAATGTGGAGGCTATATACAGGGGGTACCGGTACAGAGTCAATGTGGAGGCTATATTCAGGGGGGTACCGGTACAGAGTCAATGTGTGGGGGCACAGGTTAGTCGAGGTAATTGAGGTAATATGTACATGTAGGTAGAGTTAAAGCAACTATGCTTAGATGTAAATGAACAGAGAGTAGCAGCAACGTAAAAGGGGGGAGGGACAATGCAAATAGTCTGGGTAGCCATTTGATTAGCTGTTAAGGAGTCTTATGGCTTGGGGATAGAAGCTGTTAAGAAGCCTTTTAGACCTAGACTTTCAGTGCGGTTATGACCGTAAAAAACAGTGCCAATTCAAAGGATGTTATTGCTGGGGGATGTTGCCTTTACAAGTCATTATTCAACCTCCACATCAGATGATAGGGCACTTTTTACTGACTACAAACCTTGATCTGTCCTGTGCAGTCAGGATTCAAATTATGATTCAAAGAACTGTGCTGTCCATCACCATATGCATGTCCACCAAGACCAGTGGGATCCCTGATTATACTGTACACTCATAGTTGTACATTACTCTAGTCCCTGCTCCTAACTCCAGTGGCAATGCCAATATTGATTCATTCAAAAAAAAATGTCTTGCAGAATGCCAGAGTGCTGTTTAAGATCCGTGTGGTGGGAGGATCAGCGTCCTACAGCTACCTCTCCCCCCAGGATGGACGGCCGCTCTACCACCCAGCAGTGAACAGGTGAGACAGACAGCCTCTGCAGGCCACATACTGTAGCTAGCTAAGCGTCTGAGTGTCAGACAGTTAGGTAGTGAGATGAGAAGGTAAGGCCGCGAACAGGCGGTTCATCAAGCTCAAGTGAAGCAGTAGAGGTGTTCAAGCAAGTCTTCTAAGCATTTCAAGAGTAATGTGTCAAAACCACAGTTTCTTCCCTCTATATTTTGTATTGGTAGTTCTTTACTGAGAGGCAGCCCATACGGAGTAGTGGATTAGGTAATGCCCATTTCTTACCGCAGTGAAATATGCAGCCATTTTGTAAGGTTCTTTTTCAGGAGAGGGTGTCTAATAGTTTACGAACTGTGGAAACTAATTGCCATTTTAAAGAGCACTTTATCAAGGCAGAATACCTCCAGTTGCTTAGAAATGTCCATTCATCCATTTGAATGGTTGCTGTGGGGCGTGGTGCTTTTGAAGTGCATGTGTGCACAGTATTCAGAACACTTCTATTTGATGATGGTGCTACAAGATCCATTAATGTATTGATATTTCAGTAATACTACTACATTGCTGCACGAGTGCCCCTCAAAGGTTTATGTGATTTATTTTAACCTTTAACAACACCATCAGTAAAAGCATTTAGCATTTCAATCAATAGCTTTCCCTTACTTTGGAAAATAAAGCGATAGGAAGGAAAATTCTTCTTCCAGCATATCCGACTGTGCTCATTTGACCAGCATAGATGCATTTATTCGGTTGATATTTTGTCGGTGTCCATAGCCAGCCTTCATCACGGGCAGGGCTGTGTAGAGTCATAATAGAGGCTGTGATGGTGATAAATGAAAACATCTATAGCCTGTGGAGAGATACATGTACTGTCTCTACAGATCTGAAATCTCCAGGGCTCATACTGAGAGGCACCCCATAGCCATGAAGATCACTGTGTAATGAAATTCTGTTTGAAGTGTTTGCTTGAAGAGTTCAACTGGCTTTGATTGACTCTCAGCCCAGAATATAATGTAGTTTACCTGAGGGACCCCCAGAGCACAAGATTCCTACAAACAGTCATAGACATTGTGATAGTGAACTTACTACTCTACTCTCTGCCAAGACAACTGTAGACAATCTTGCCAAATGCTCTGAGATATATTTCTGAATTCAAATACTGTTTAATTGAGTCGTTTTGAGACTGGATGGATCTCTCGAGGCCATTATAAAAGCACAACTGTCATAGAAGACTTGAGTCAAGAAAACATGCTTCATTGCAGTAGAGACTGAAAAATAAATTGTTCCTCTGTCCCCATTCCACCTCTTCTACTGCTCATGAATAACTAGCATTAAGGAAAATCCCCAATTAATCTGTCACAAATTGTTTAAAATCCCACCTACCATTTAAATCCTATTTATAACTGACCTGATTAGTGGAGCTGGGTTTCTGGTGGGGCTCTATTACACCAAGAATAGCCTCATTCATTGCTTCAGCTGTTAGGGTTTGGTAAGGCACATAAAACTCGACTTTTACATTAAATCAATCTGATTCATAACATGCTTTAAGAAAGGAAAGGGAAAGGACCCCCAACATGATGATATCCAATGCTGTCAGGGTTTCAAGGGGCCTACAGTAACGTTAACACAGACTCTGAATGAAAAGATAATGTTGAACTACTTTCTTGACCTGCCGAAGATTCAACTCGGATCAAAACGTTGTCTTTATTGTGCGTCTGATTAAATCACCATGGGAGCATACCAGAGTTGCTTGCGGGCATTCCTTTTTTCTTCAACTACTTTCTTACCATCGATTGTGCTTTAAACATATGTTGTTGTGTGAATAGTTTGTGGATATTCTGTTTATTCAGCCTCTGAAAACACACTTCTGAAAGCACTATCTACAAATCCATGATCTGCTCCTTTTTTTGAATCCCAGTGTGGTGGATGTTTAATTGTAAGGTCCTGCTGACACCTAGTGGCTGTACAGAGTCTATAAATACATGCTGCTGCACAATAGCCCTCTCTGAAAAGGTCTTGATGCCGCATTTCCAATGGGGATTTACCCTGGTGTTTTACGCCAGAAGGCTCAGACTTTTCTGTTTCCATCTATGTGGGCTGGCACCTATGTCTCACGAGGCCATGGCTCTGCTCTGACTTGGAGCCACGGCAAAGCCCTGGGTACTTTTCAGCTGGCATTTACATGATGGCTAATTCTGAACTTTAACACCTTCTCGCAAAACTACAGTGTTCTTGAATGATGCAGAGCTTGAAGATTCTGCTCACCACAAGTATTTAGTGCCACACTCCTAATGGAAACACAATAACTCTAGAGTTTACACCAGGGGTTCCCAAACTGGTTTGGCCCACGACCCCATTTTTTTTCCTCATCACAAAAAGTGATTAAATCAACAGCCAATATTTACTTATTTAATTGGGGCTATGACAATGTATTACAAATCAGTCTGATAATACTTTTGACAGTAATCATTTTCTATGATCTTCTGTACAGAAAATAACAATCATTGATGATCTTCTTTTTCCCTGATTTAGTTCCTGATCTTGTCCACTCTGTTCTAATAAGGCTTGTGGGCATTGTAGAGGGAAACAGACACACATGTGTTCCAGAGAGTCTTATCTTTCAGTGATGGGGTCATAATATTTTGTATCTTAAACCGTTCAAAGGATAGAGCCACATTTGTAGGAAGAAAACAGAAACTGTTTATTACAACCACATCTAGTGGCTACCGGAGGTTACTGACATAGCCCCAGTTCTATGAACCAAGCATGATTTTTTTCCAGAGTTTCTCTTGTGACACCATTTTCAAATCTGGAGACCCCACATGGGGTTGCGACCCCTAGTTTGGGAAACGCTGGCCTACATTAACATAAAACACTGGTGGCCCACTGGTGAGGAGGGTAAGACTCAATGGAAAAGCACCATAACAAAACGTACATACCACCTGAATAATAGGTGAACAGTGTGCGAAGGGGATTATGCTGAAGTTTTACCTCGCTAATCTGATGACCTTTGACCCCTTTGTTCCCAGAGCTCTTAATCTCTGTGGCTCAGGAGGACCGCCCCATGTGAAGCTCATCATCGAGTGGGAACACAGAATCAAAGACTGGTCAGTCATTCTCAGTGACAGTCTATAACCTTTTAGTCCTGAATTATTGTAGACCAACTGTAATCATAAAACAGTATGTATGCTGCTGCACATGCCTTATTTTATTAATGCCTGGCAGCCTCTTTCTCTCTCTGTGCATGTTCCCAACTATCTCTCTCTCTCTCTCTGTGGATGTTCCCAACTCTCTATCTCTCTCTCTCTCTGTGGATGTTCCCAACTCTCTCTCTCTCTCTCTCTCTCTCTCTCTCTCTCTCTCTCTCTCTCTCTCTCTCTCTCTCTCTCTGCATGTTCCCAACTATCTCTCTCTCTCTCTCTGTGGATGTTCCCAACTCTCTATCTCTCTCTCTCTCTGTGGATGTTCCCAACTCTCTCTCTCTCTCTCTCTCTCTCTCTCTCTCTCTCTCTCTCTCTCTCTCTCTCTCTCTCTCTCTCTCTCTCTCTCTCTCTCTCTCTGTGCATGTTCCCAACTCTCTCTCTCTCTCTCTCTCTCTCTCTCTCTCTCTCTCTCTGTGCATGTTCCCAACTCTGTCTCTCTCTCTCTCTCTCTCTCTCTCTCTCTCTCTCTCTCTCTCTCTCTCTCTCTCTGTGTGCATGTTCCCAACTCTCTCTCTCTCTCTCTCTCTCTCTCTCTCTCTCTCTCTCTCTCTCTCTCTCTCTCTCTCTCTCTCTCTCTCTCTCTGTGTGCATGTTCCCAACTCTCTCTCTCTCTCTCTCTCTCTCTCTCTGTGCGTGTTCCCAACTCTCTCTCTCTCTCTCTCTCTCACTCTCTCTCTCTCTTTCTCTCTCTCTCTCTCTCTCTCTCTCTCTCTGTCTGTTTGTCTGTCTGTTTGTTTGTTTGTTTGTTTGTTTGTTTGTTGTCGGTCTCCTGCAGCCTGTTTGGGAACATCCAGGAGGAGGTGGTGAAGGATGCTGAGAGTGTGAGAGGCCAGCATCAGCAGCACGTCCAGCAGCACAGTTGTACCCTGGACGAGTGCTTTCAGCTCTACACTAAAGAGGAACAGGTACATTATCTCCTACGGTCAGGCAACAACCACTGCTGACTATAATCTGTTGTCTCACTATAGTCTACAACTGTGTCAAACTCATTCCACGGAGGGCCTTGTGTCTGCAGGTTTTAGTTTTTTCCTTTCAATTAAGCCCTAGACAACCAGGTGAGTTGAGTCCCTTACTAAACACCCCCCAGTGTTATAAGATGCAACGTCAACAGTAACATCAAAGGATGTGAATGCTGTGGTATGATGCCAAGAACAAAATCTGCATTCAGTCGAATCAATCAAGATGACCTGAGGTGGAATTAATCTTTCCAATTGGGCTCTTATTTTCCTGTCCGTGGAGTGTTGGTATTCTATTGGAGCTGTGAATGGACTGTGTTTCTGCTGGGAACTGTATGCTCTCGCTTAACTGTACCTACACCCAGATCAGTGTCTAAACGACTTATGAATCAGAATACTTCCTTCCCTTCAAATGGTTGATTGATCTTCCTGCTCCCAGTTATACTGTACCACAATATATTGCTTACAGTCATGCCCCATCTCCATGCCCCTCCACACCTCGTTCCTAGGCCGTCATTGAAAATAAGAATTTGTCCTTAACTGACTTGCCTAGTTAAATAAAGGTACAAATACATTTTTGCAAATTAAAAATAAATAAATAAACATGAAGAGGTTGTTTAAGGGAACGTTCTGAATATCCAAATCAAATCTACTTTTATTTGTCACATGTACAGAATACAACAGGTGTACAGTGAAATGCTTACTTACAAGCCCTTAACCAACCATGCAGTTAAGAAAAATACGTTCAAAAAGTAAGAAATAATAGTAACAAATCATTTAAGCGCAGCAGTAAAATAACAATAGCAAGGCTATATACAGGGGGTACCGGTACTATCAGGTATCAAGTTAAGACCCAAGTGCAGACTGTGAAGGGGCAGGCAAACGACAGGTCAAGGCAGGCAGGGGTCGATAATCCAGAGTAGGAGCAAAGGTACTGGGACAGGCAGAGTGGTCAGGCGTGGGGGGTCAGGGACAGGCAGAGTGGTCAGGCGTGGGGGGGGGTCAGGGACAGGCAGAGTGGTCAGGCGTGGGGGGTCAGGGACAGGCAGAGTGGTCAGGCGTGGGGGGGACAGGTTCAGGACAGGCAAGAGTAAAAAACCAGGAGGACGAGAAAAAGAGAGGTTGGGAAAAGACAAACGCTGACAGGAACAAACGCTGGTAAGCTTGACAAACAAGACCAACTGGCACAGACAGACAGAAAACACAGGTATAAATACCCAGAGGATAAGTGGGGAAGATGGGCGACACCTGGAGAAGACAGGTGAAACAGATCAGGGCGTGACAGGTACAGAGTCAATGTGCGGGGGCACCGGTTAGTCGAGGTAATTGAGGTAGTATGTACAGTTGAAGTCGGAAGTTTACATACTGTACACCTTAGCCAAATAGATTTGAACTCAGTTTTTCACAATTGCTGACATTTAATCCTAGTAAAAATTGCCTGTCTTAGGTCAGTTAGGATCACCACATTATTTTAAGAATGTGAAATGTCAGAATAATAGTAGAGAGAATGATTTATTTCAGCTTTTATTTCTTTCATCACATTCCCAGTGGGTCAGAAGTTTACATACACTCAATTAGTATTTGGTAGCATTGCCTTTAAATTGTTTGACTTGGGTCAAACGTTTTGGGTAGCCTTCCACAAGCTTCCCACAATAAGTTGGGTGAATTTTAGCCCATTCCTCCTGACAAAGCTGGTGTGACTGAGTCAGGTTTGTAGGCCTCCTTGCTCACAAACTCTTTTTCAGTTCTGCCCATCAAATTTTCTATTGGATTGAGGTCAGGGCTTTGTGATGGCCACTCCAAAACCTTGACTTTGTTGTCCTCAAGCCATTTTGCCACAACTTTGGAAGTATGCTTGGGGTCATTGTCCATTTGGAAGACCCATTTGTGACCAAGCTTTAACTTCCTTACTGATGTCTTGATGTCTTACTTCCTCATGATGCCATCTATTTTGTGAGGTGCACCAGTCCCTCCTACAGCAAAGCACCACCAAAACATGATGCTGCCACCCTGTGCTTGACGGTTGGGATGGTGTTCTTCGGCTTGCAAGCCTCCCCCTTTTTCCTCCAAACATAACAGTGGTCATTATGGCCAAACAGTTCTATTTTTGTTTCATCAGACCAGAGGATATTTCTCCAAAAAGTACGATTTTTTTCTGAAGTCTTGGCTGATTTCTTTAGATTTTCCCATGATGTCAAGCAAAGAGGCAATGAGTTTGAAGGTAGGCCTTGAAATACATCCACAGGTACACCTCCAATTGACTCAAATGATGTCAATTAGCAGTTAAGAAAAATACGTTCAGAAACTTCTAAAGCCATGACATCCTTTTCTGCAATTTTCCAAGCTGTTTAAAGGCACAGTCAACTTAGTGTATGTAAACTTCTGACCCACTGGAATTGTGATACAGTGAATTATAAGTTAAATAATCTCTTCCTAAACAAATGTTGGAAAAATTACTTGTGTCATGCACAAAGTAGATGTCCTAACCGACTTGCCAAAACTATAGTTTGTTAATAAGACATTTGTGGAGTGGTTGAAAAACGAGTTTTAAAGACTCCAACCTAAGTGTATGTAAACTTCCGACCTCAACTGTACATGTAGGTAGAGTTATTAAAGTGACTATGCATAGATAATAACAGAGAATAGCAGCAGTGTAAAATAGATTGGGGGGGGGGCAATGCAAATAGTTTGGGTGCCCATTTGATTAGATGGTCAGGAGTCTTATGGCTTGGGGGTAGAAGCTGTTTAGAAGCCTCTTGTACCTAGACATGGAGCTCCGGTACCGCTTGCCATGCGGTAGCAGAGAGAATAGTCTATTACTAGGATGGCTTTTTAGGGCCTTACTCTGACACCGCCTGGTATAGAGGTCCTGGATGGCAGGAAGCTTGGCCCCGGTGATGTACTGGGCTGTACGCACTACCCACTGTAGTGCCTTGCGGTCGGAGGCCGAGCAGTCGATATACCGTGCAGTGATGCAACCCGTCAGGATGCTCTCGATGGTGCAGCTGTAGAACCTTTTGAGGATCTGAGGACCCATGCCAAATCTTTTCAGTCTCCTGAGGGGGAATAGATTTTGTCGTGCCCTCTTCACGACTGTCTTGGTGTGCTTGGACCATGTTAGTTAGGTAATAGAGGTGTACGGGAACTTCAAAGCCTGTAATTTGGTTTATGTAATACACTTATGAAGTTGACATGTGCGATAGATATCTATAACATGTCCTCCTCAAGAGCCTTCTCTTAGTTTCTTCCTGAGCATTGTTTGAGTCCTATGTCTACTTCTGATAGGAGTGAATAATTTCTCATTGCCATTCATGAGGCAAATGACTAAGCTTTCTTTAGCTCCATTCGTGACCAGATTAGTATCCTCGACTGAACATGAAGGTTATTGGATACAGCTGCCTCCATCTCCTTCCTCCACTCTTCTTCATAAATTAGGCTTCACATACTGTTCTGATGAAACAGACACGGTCTCATGCACAGAGCTATCACTGAAGTCCACCGCAACCTGTATCAGGCCACATTTCATGTCTTAAACATTGTCCACCAGCTTCAAACTGCTGGAAAAACAATATTTTTGGTTATTGAAAATATATTTCACAGCGATTTAGATTGCACAATGATTCCCTACACTATTCAGTGCTTGCTTTCTCACATAAACTGAAATTGAGCAAACAGTGTAGAATTTTTGCAACTAGGAAATGAGCGATTTTCGCTAGATAATACAGCCACAAAGTCCTAGCAGCTGCCGCTCCGGCGGGAGATATCAATAGGAAAAGCACACAGCCAATCACAAGACTGGTGGGTAAGTAATACTGTGAAACATTATTATTCCACAATTAGCGGCAGATATATTATGGACATTTTCTGAAATTACAATACAAAAATGTAAAAGGTTGATTGAGGGACAAGATTTCATTTTTTTTTACATGGATGAATACTCTCTCCCTCTCCCTCTCTCTCTCTCTCTCCCACTCTCTCCCTCTCTCTCTCCTTCTCCCTCTCCCTCTCTCTCTCGCTCTCTCTCTCTCTCTCTCTCTCTCCCTCTCTCCCTCTCTCTCCCTCTCTCCCTCTCTCTCTCTCTCTCTCTCTCTCTCTCCCTCCCTCTCTCTCTCTCTCTCCCTCTCTCTCTCTCTCTCGCTCCCTCTCTCTCTCTCTCTCTCTCTCTCCCCCCTCTCCCCCTCTCTCTCCCTCTCTTTCTCTCTCTCTCTCCCTCCCTCCCTCTCTCCCTCCCCCAGCTGGCCCCAGACGATGCATGGAAATGTCCCCACTGTAAGCAGCTGCAGCAGGGCATGGTGAAGATGAGCCTGTGGACGCTGCCTGACATCCTCATCCTCCACCTCAAGCGCTTCCGGCAGGTGGGCGAGCGCCGCAACAAGCTGGCCACGCTGGTGCGCTTCCCCCTGGACGGCCTAGACATGGCACCCCATGTGGTGAAGAGGAGTCAGAGCACCCGGCTGCCCCCCCAATGTCCTCTGCCCCCCCACGACGGTCCTCTGCTCCCTGGCCCCCTGCACCCGGCCTGGAAACAGCCCTGCCCACCCGACGTGGCCCCTCCAGACTTCCTATATGACCTCTATGCCGTGTGTAACCACCACGGAGGCATGCACGGGGGACATTACACAGGTTTGTATGGCGGGACTGTCTGGCTGTCATATTCACATCCTATAAATGTTCTATGTAATATCAATCTCATTGAAAGTGGTCTTTAATCAGCAAGGTGTCTTGAAGTGAGATCCAGTCCAAAAATGTGTTTGATGGTGATGAGAATAAAGACATGGTGGTGGTTTGTTTAGTATGTATGTAAGTACACACTGTTGTGCGTGTCTGAACAGGTGTCTGTGTCTCTGTGCAGCGTTCTGCAGGAACTCATTGGACGCCCAGTGGTATGGGTATGATGACAGCAGTGCAGAGCCAGTCACAGAGGGGGAGGTGTGTACACGGGGAGCCTACATCCTCTTCTACCAGAGACGCAACACCATCCCTCCATGGTCAGCCAGCTCCTCTCTCAGAGGTGAGCCATGTTGACAAGTCCATTAATTAAGCCACAGTCTGCAATATGTCCTGCAGTCCTATTGTGTCATTTCAATAGATGATATATACCAATTGGTTCTGGAAGAATACTGACCTTTAGAGGTCTTCAGTTGAAAGTAAGTCCATGTAATGGAAATAAGGCTTCTGAAATCCATTATTGGTGAAATGATGGCTTTCGTCGCCCAATAATGAATGGTACTTCACTGACAGCATCCAGACATTTTTCTAATTTAAATCATTAATGTTGAAATCAAAAGAGTGTATGATTGGCAGTGTGTAATGACCTTGTCCATGGTAGGATGGAGGTACAGTAAAGGCATACTAGGTTTGGTTTGCTCCTAGCAGAACTCGGACAGGCAAAGGGAACGTCTGTGCATTGCATACTCCCTTAAAATACTTTTGCTTAAAAACGAGAAAAAAGCTGCAACAGCGGCAATTTTCCCTCTTGAGACGCTGTAGCCAGTATACACTTCCTCAAAATAGTCCGAATTTATCTAAGATAACTCAAGAAATCTATCATTCATTTTGACGTTTTTGCAGAGGAGATCTTAGTCGTGCATTTTTACATCTAACTAAGATGTTTGGTGCACTATTTCACAATGAAAAAGTTTATTGAAGAATCCCTACTCAATCTCTGATGAAGGGGCATAGGCTTCCAAACTAACAACAACTAACAAAATGTTGTCATAATATATGCACAAACTCTTCCCGAAATGTTTCGGCTTGGAAGCATGCGGACGCCTACTGTCCCCCTCTAGGAAAAGGAGACAGGTTTGTATGTATTAGCTGTGTTGAGAGTCCAGTAGATGGCACTTTGCTCTCTATAACAGTGTTCTTCTACTTCTACAGGCTCCACCAGCTCCTCCACGTCAGACCACTGGCTGATCCGTCTGACGCGGGACAGTAAGAGGGGCAGCCTGTTCTCTGGGGGATCCACCTCTGGCCCTCCTGGCCCCACACCAACCCCCGAATCCCCAGAGCTCCCTGTGTTCGAGGACGAGCCTCTCAAAACAGAAACAGGTGAGTAGCACATTTGGACACCATTTCCCCAGTCTGTCTCTAAATAAATAAAACCACTATGGTTCGCTGTGCCTGATTGGTCTGAAGTTCTGTTTTTTCCTCAAAGAGGATTATATCTTTGAGATAATTACATAATTAAAAATCAGATGATTATGTAGATAAGTCGATCAATGAACCATTAAAAAAGAGGAGGAATGTGAGGAAAAATCCTAACTGTGTTTGTTTTTTCTTCTGGGTCCAGATGGGTTTGAGAATAAGCCATTTGTCCGAGGCACTCAGGGCAGGAGCGTGAGCATGAGGTCACCCACTAAGACCAAGGACACCCTGAGCAAAGTGCTGCCCCTGCGCTGGTCCTTTGGTTCCAAGGACCACCCCAAACCCTCCGCCCCCAGGCGAGGGGAGCTGGTGGAGTACCTGGAGTCAGGGCGCAGGCCGCGGTGCACCAAGGACCCCATCATCACCCTTGTGGCCACCCCGCCCCAGGGCGGGCACAGGGACCTGGGCAGCTCCCCCAGTGTCAGCAGCCTGAGCTGCATGGACAGGTCCAACTCTGAGGCCTGCGACTCCCCAAGAGTACCAGAGGGCCAGAGCAGGCCTGCCATAGAGAGGAGCTCCAGCCTGGGGCTCAGTATTATCACTAAAGTCAGGGATGACAGCTCACTTGGCCGGAGGTCCTCCAAGAGGTTCAGGCAGGACCAGGGCAGGACCCTGGACCCTCACCCCCATAGAGGCTCTACTGATGGGGTCCACATCAGCCACAGTGCCCCCCCAAGTAGGGACTCCACACTGAAGAGGCCAAAGGCCCAAGCAGGGCTGACCTCCAGGGTAGGGGTGCTGCAGGCTGGTCTACAGCCTGAGGAGAGGAAGGGGATGAGGGGTCAGGAGGTAAGGAGCCACGACAGCCTCTTGTCCTTTTTCAAATCAGGCTTCCTGAAGAAAGACACTCAGATGACACCTAGCAAGGGGGAGGTGGTCCGGGCCAATGGCCACGGACGAACCAGCAAGGTGGCAAACGGTAGTTTGTCTAAACTCTCCCTCTCCAATGGGACCCTGAACGGTGTAGCGCTGGAGGAAAAGAGGGCCAACGGCGCCCCTAGAAGTGACTGCCGTCACAGCAAAGGGCAGCTTGTCAACGGGAGGGCAGGGAGTCACAGCTCTGCTGCTGACATCAAGCGTGCCCACAGCTCCAGTAACATCCAGACCAAACTGGACTTGACTCTGCGCAGGTGTGCCTCTCTGCAGAGGAATGGGCAGGTAGCTCCCCCGGCCCCCCGCAGCAGCCTAGCCACAGAGAAGCCCAGCTATGCCACCCTGCAGCGGGCACGCTACAGCACCACCTCCCTGGGCAGGCAGCAGAGACCCGTCCCCGAGTCCTGCTTCTGACTCCCTCCGCACCGCTAGACTAACTGGCTGCTGCCACAGCAGTAGAGTTATCTGGCGTGTGTGTCTCTTTATTTAGAGTTTCTGCCAATGCTACTGTCAGGGTTAGCATGTTAGTGTGAGCTGAGCAGTCTGGCCACCACTGCTAGAGCAGAGGAATAGTCACGGTGTTACTAGACAGGTTCTTAGGGGAGACTTTGCCAACAGCTGAAATCAGCAATGTAGTGCGTAACAGTTAACTGTCTGTCATAGTCTTCTGTTTAATGTAAGTGCCTCTGTGACAGTTCAGAATGATTGTTTGTTGAACACTGCAACCAAGCTATTGATTGACACACATCACATCCAGACGGTCACCAGGTCTCTGTAGTATAACCATCAGAGATGTTTCTGAAGGGCATCATGTACCCTCTGTTAACACTGCTGTTTATTGACGTATTGTCTTTGTGTGTACATGAATCTATGCAGACTGTGTACAATGGAGAGGTACAACTGCTGTATTGTGATCATATTTATTCCACAAACATGTCAAGCATCTTTCTTGGTTGTATGCTGTCCTTGATTTTCTGTTGATGTAGCAATGGAGGAATATCCAGCACAAAAATATTCAATTAAATGATTGTCTGTCTGTGCTTCCACTGCAAAATGTTTGCTGGGACCTCATACACTTATGTTATTGCTAATATTCATCATGTACCATCTTCTGTCAGTGGCCACTGGCAACTGAAAGAAATAAGTACTGTAATAACCTGGTTGTTACACACCTGTTCCTGACTACCGTACTGTAACGACGGTGTGTGATTGGAGGAGAAGTAAGTGTAGAGGAATGAAATGGTGATTTATGTTCGTAACTAACATGATTGAAATACTGGGTTGAAAAGAGGGTAGTTTGCACACCATGTACTCCAGCACAGTGATGGTCCTGTATACTCCACAATAGATTTAATGGATCTTGAACCAAAGTTTGTGTCAATCAGAACATTCATCAGGACCCTGAAAAAGGTCTAGACAATCTAGTTTAAGATTCATTGTGGAGCATACAAGAATACCAGACAGTATCTAGGACTTTCTATTTTAAATCTAAATGGAAAATAATTATCAAAAAGAGCCACTTGAGAGTTTTGTACATTGACTTGTGTGAACGTAGATGGGTGTTATTTTGTGATGGTGAACTGTTGTGGAACCTCCTCACACCAGTGGTTTAGGTCAGCCCCTTATAGAGCACCAGGGACAGACTGACAGCCCATTTCAAGGCTTTTAATGTCACTCCCTGTATCTCCCCACTGCTGAGCTCCAGAGAAAGTTACTGCCTGTGTTTCACAATAACTCACCAGGGGGGATTACACCTGCTCCCCTGTTGCCATGGCAAACTCCCTTAAAGATACCAACTGTGAAGGTGCTGCTGGCTGTTGTCCTCTGTAGAGGGGCAGGGATTTCTTGATTTTTATTCATTTTCAACCCAAAACATCTCTTGACTTAGCTTCCAATATACAATACATGACGATCTATTACATTACATGAATATCATTTTGTAATTTTTCCTATAGAGTGCTGTAATGCATTTTAATTGTCAGCCATAGGATACATGCCAATTCAGATATATGCACATTCTGTGTATGTTCTAGTCAGTGCAGATTTCCCAGCAACAATGGATGGAAACGTATGATGTGTGTTTTATGTTAGGAGGTGTGTGTTTGAGCTTTCATCAACTGTATATGAACATATGTAGAAGTAATATTACAAACACAATGGCATACAGTGCTTCTGTAAAGGGAAAAATACTATTAGAGTTAATGTATTTATCTATTAGATTTCTGAGTTACTTAATTACTTAGGCCCATCGCCCCATGAGAAGCATAGGCCATCAACTGGCCATCAACTGAGTTGACTTCATGTATCTGAAATTATCTAGAATTTAATCCCAATGAAATGATACAATCATTTACTATTCTCCTAAACTATAATGTTAATGTGTAGGACATATGATTGTGTTAGCAGACATACAGTAGTAGCTATGCAATATACTGGACCGTATGGGATGCCCCATATGTATCATCATAACTTCTTCTAATGGGGATTGGTTGATGACACTACACCATCAACCATCATGACAAATTGGTTGATGGCTCTACACCATCAACCATCATGACAAATTGGTTGATGACACTACACCATCAACCATCATGACAAATTGGTTGATGACACTACACCATCAACCATCATGACAAATTGGTTGATGACACTACACCATCAACCATCATGACAAATTGGTTGATGACACTACACCATCAACCATCATGACAAATTGGTTGATGACACTACACCATCAACCATCATGACAAATTGGTTGATGACACTACACCATCAACCATCATGACAAATTGGTTGATGACACTACACCATCAACCATCATGACAAATTGGTTGATGACACTACACCATCATGACAAATTGGTTGATGACACTACACCATCAACCATCATGACAAATTGGTTGATGACACTACACCATCATGACAAATTGGTTGATGACACTACACCATCAACCATCATGACAAATTGGTTGATGACACTACACCATCAACATAGGCTGATGACACTATACCATCAACATTGTCTGATGACACTACACCATCAACATAGGCTGATGACACTACACCATCAACATAGGCTGATGACACTACACCATCAACATTGTCTGATGACACTACACCATCAACATAGGCTGATGACACTACACCATCAACATAGGCTGATGACACTACACCATCAACATAGGCTGATGACACTACACCATCAACATAGGCTGATGACACTACACCATCAACATAGGCTGATGACACTACACCATCAACATAGGCTGATGACACTACACCATCAACATAGGCTGATGACACTACAGCATCAACATAGGCTGATGACACTAGCTCAAATGTTATGCCTTTTTTTTGTTCACTTGTTCTCATCAATTTTGTTTCTGCAACCTTATTTAACTTTTCTGTATCACTTTGTTTACCAAAATGAGCACTTGTTTTGGAAGTGACCCTAAATGAAGGATGCTTTCCTTGGGAGGGCATGGGTTGACTATATTTTATATGCAACTTTTGTAAAAGTCTACATTTTATACCTGATTTGTAATTATGTAAATGAAGGCTCCAGATGATCAAATCAGATAATGTATGCTTCTGATTGGAGAGCAACGTCAGGATAAAGCACAAGTGGACTTTAATTGTGAACTTAACATATATATTGTATCTGCTTATTACCATACTGGAATTTATTTCAATTGCAAATTAAACACAGCTTTTCTCACAACTACTCTCTTTATTATATCATAATACAAACGAGGAGATATTCAATTGCATGTGTCATTGTATCTGTCTAACTTGGACTTTGAACTGCCTCAGGTTCTGCTCATTTCCATACCACATCATACCAGCTTAACTTACAAAACCAAGGTGTAGAGAACAACTGATTAACAAAAGTTGAACTATTGTGGAGAAAAAATTGTATTCCAAATGTTTCTTAAATTCATCATCCAGTGTGTCATACACGTTTTGTTGATATTGGGAGAGAACATTCCAAATAGTTATCTTGCCATGTGAGCTGTGCTTTTAGAGAAATGTATGCCTTTCCTACACACACCTTTCCTTCTCACTTCTCAGTAGTTGGTATTCAGACTTACCTTATGCAGGTGTGTAACAGGCTTTACAGGCGTGGCTAACAGAATTCCTTGTTTCAGATTTAATTCAATAGGGTTTTCAGTACATTTATCTAAAGCCATCCCTTTAAATTGGGTGTACCTTTAATTTGAGTTTTCTCTACAGACTCACTAGAATATGTGGAGAGAACGGTTCAGAATATTAGTGATCAATGAAAGAAAGTCATTTAAATTAGAGTTTGACCGATTGTGATTTTTCAGCGCCGATACCGATTATTGGAGGGCCCAAAAAAAAAAGCAATGCCGATTAATCGGCAGATTTTTATATATATATATATATATTTTTGTAATAATGACAATTACAACACTACTGAATGAACATTGAACACTTTTATTTAACTTAATATAATACATAAATAAAATCTATTTAGTCTCAAATAAATAAGGAAACACGCTCAATTTGGTTTAAATAATGCAAAAACAGTGTTGGAGAAGAAAGTAAAAGTACAATATGTGCCATGTAAAAAAGCTAACGTAAGGTCTATTTTTCTCCACTTCCTGTCTAACTGACGTGCCCAAAGTAAACTGCTTGTCACTCAGGCTCAGAAGCCAGGATATGCATATAATTGGTACTATTGGATAGAAAACACTTTGACGTTTGTAGAAATGTTAAAATAATGTATGAGACTATAACACAATTAATATGGTAGGAGATAATCCAAAGAAAAACCAGACAGAATATTATTTATTTTGAGAGCCCATGCTCTTTCAATGGAAAGCTATGGGTGCTATGCAATTCCAGCTCCCACATTGCAATTCCTATCGCTTCCACTAGATGTCAACAGTCTTTGTTCAAGGTTTCAGGCTTGTTTCTTCCCAAACGAGGAAGAATTTTGAGTTTTGGTACAGGGAGTCAGAGTTGGAAATCAGTCTTTGCGATGAAGAGGATGCGCACTTGCTAATTTTACTTTTCTATTGAACATACATCTTTCCGTATGAAATATTATAGTTTAATTACATTTTAGGGTACCTGAGGATTAGATAGACATTTATTTTGACAGTTTAGCAGTAGCTTTTTGGATTCCTTTCTCTGCATGTTGAAGAAGTGGATTACTCAAATCGATGGCGCCAACTAAACAGACTTTTTGGGATATAAAGAACAATTTTATCTAACAAAACGACCATACATGTTGTAGCTGGGACCCTTGGGATTGCAAATCAGAGGAAGAAGTAAATGAATATTTAATCGCTATTTGTGATTTTACGAAGCATGTGCTGGTTGAAAAATATTTTGATGTGGAGCGCCATCCTCAAACAATCGCATGGCATGCTTTCGTTGTAAAGCCTATTGTAAATTGGATAATGCAGTTAGATTAACAAGAATTTAAGCTTTTAACCTATATAAAACAATTGTATGTACCTAGATGTTTACTATCCATAATTTTTATGATTATTTATTTGAATTGCGTGTCCTCGACTTTCACCGGAAGTTGTCCCGCTGACGGGACACCTATACCCTAAGAAGTTTTTATTAAGTTCCTCGCTCAAAACATATGAATGCTGGTGGTTCAATATTCCCAGTTCTTCAATATTCCCAGTTAAGAAATTTTAGGTTGTAGTTATTATAGCAATTATGATGCTTTGACTAGTTCTCTCTATACCATTTGTATTTCATATACCTTTGACTATTGGATGTTCTAATAGACACTTTAGTATTGCCAGCCTAATCTCAGGAGTTGATAGGCTTGAAGTCATAAACATCAAGCATTGTTAAGAGCTGCTGGCAAATGTAGTAAAGTTTGAATGAATGCTCACGAGCCTGCTGCTGCCTACCACCCCTCAGTCAGACTGCTCTATCAAATATCTAATCATAGACTTAATTATAATATAATAAACACAGAAATACAAGTCTTTGGTCATTAATATGGTCAAATCCGGAAACTATCACTTCGAAAACAATTATTCTTATTCTTTAAGTGAAATACGGAACCGTTCCTTATTTTATCGAATGGGTGGCAACCCTAAGTATAAATATGTCACGTTCTTTCAAAATCGAACCCAGAAGCAGACCAGGACAAGGAGAGTAGGAAGAAGGTGAGTATTTATTTACAAGTGAATGTGAATGGGTAGATATATCCAGGTGGCGTAGCGGGCAGCGGTGGTGAGTTGATGGGAGTAAATAGGTGGATCCAATGGGGTAGCGGAATCCTCAGACGACCAGGCGGGAATGGGGTAAATGATCCGGGTGAGTAACTGAAGACAGAACAAACGGAGGTAAGTTTAAGGCAAGCAATACGTAAAAAACAACAAAACAAATTCTATCCAACTTGAGGCTGATACTCTGGCACAACATACTGTTCATGGCTAACGATCCGGCAGGGAATGGATGTCAGGTCCGGGCTTATGAAGAGGAGAGATGATGATCAGGACCAGGTGTGCAGATAGCTGATGGGATACAGGTGCGGGTAATCAGAACTCCCAACTGGCTACATTGCCCGGCAACCAGACAGGGTGCGTTCCAGGACGCCGGAAAAAACACTCCAGGACAGAACACAGGCAAAAAACAGACTCAGGAAATGGGATTCGTGACAAAATATTGCTGTTACATTGCACAACCTTCAGTGTTATGTCAAAATTATGTAAAATTCTGGCAAATTAGTTTGCAACGAGCCAGGCGGCCCAAACTGTTGCAATGAATGCAAGAGAAGTGACACAATTTCCCTGGTTAATATTGCCTACTAACATGAATTTCTTTGAAGTAAATATGCAGGTTAAAAAACGTTCCTTCTGTGTATTGATTTTAAGAAAGGCATTGATGTTTATGGTTAGGCATATTTGTGCAACGATTGTGCTTTTTTCACGAATGCGCTTTTGTTAAATCATCCCCCATTTGGCGAAGTAGGCTGTGATTCGATGATAAATTAACAGGCACCTTATTGATTATATACAACGCAGGACAAGCTAGTTAACCTAGTAATATCATCAACCATGTGTAGTTAACTAGTGATTATGTGAGATTGATTTTTATAAGATAAATTTAACGCTAGCTAGCAACTTACCTTGGCTCCTTGCTGCACTCGCGTGACCGGTGGTCAGCCTGCCACACAGTTTCCTCGTGGAATGCAATGTAATCGGCCATAATCGGCATCCAAAAATGCAGATTACCGATTGTTACGAAAACTTGAAATCGGCCCTAATTAATCGGCCATGCCGATATCGGTCGACCTCTGATTTAAATACACACATATTCATCTCCTTTCAGCACCAATAGGAACCAGGTGTGTGTAATCAGACAAGACAGTCCGGGGTTGATGATATTGAATCCCGATCAGTGAAGCGTAGAAAGCCGGTGACGTAGACCTCCAGAACTGGTGAACAGAATGAGCATCAGTACCGGGGGGATCCGTGACACAACCCCGGCTTCTCCATTGCACCTCGTGCGTCACAACCCTCCAGCGGTCAGAATTCATAGTAAGTAGTGTGTGATGTAAGGCAGCTATTAGCCAGCCATGATAGAGAGTGACCAATCCTAATAGGAATCTCTCTCTTTCTCCCCCCCACTCACACACACACACACACACACACACACACACACACACACACACACACACACACACACACACACACACACACACACACACACACACACACACACACGCGCGGCAGGTAGCCTAGTGGTTAGAGCCTAGTGGCTAGAGCGTTGGGCCAGTAAACACACTCACACACAATGAAGACATAGATATTCAAGCTGTCTGGTTTTCTGAAACCAGCTAGTGTATTTTTGGTGGTCACATTTATTGTGAGAAATCATATTACGTGTTTCTGAACACTTCTACATTAATGTAATAACCACGAATGAATCGTGAAAAACTATGATTGAGAATGTTACAGGGGCACAGAGGCCAAATGGGGCAGCAGGCTAGTGGTTAGAGTGTTGGACTGGTAACCGAAAGGTTGCAAGTCCCCGAGCTAACAAGGTACAAATCTGTCATTCTGCCCCTGAACAGGCAATTAACCCACTGTTCCTAGGTTGTCATTGAAAATAAGAATTTGGTCTTCAACTGACTTGCCTAGTTAAATAAAGGTTAAAAAAATAAATGTAAGTAAAAATAAATGCTACCCTCCCCTGTTATTGGTAATGGTGAGAGGTTAGCATGTTTTGTTGTAGCCTCTGTAACCTTCTCACTCATCATAATTCATGATTCATTCATTATTTTTTATTAATCATGGCATTATCAGGGCTCATGAATTAATGTTTAGAAACATATACACACTTAGAAGAAAATTCAGTTGCAAACCGTAGTCTGGCATTTTTTATGGAGGTTTTAGAGCAATGGCATCTTCCTAACCTTCAGGTTATTTCGATATAGGACTCGTTTACTGTGGATATAGATACTTTTCTACCTGTTTCCTCAGCATCTTCACAAGGTCCTTTGCTGTTGTTCTGGGATTGATTTGCACTTTTCGCACCAAATTATGCTCATCTGTAGGAGACAGAACACGTCTCCTTCCTGAGCGGTATGACGGCTGCGTGGTCCCATGGTGTTTATACTTGCATACTATTGTTTGTACAGATGAACGTGGTACCTTCAGGCGTTTGGAAATTGCTCCCAATGATGAAACAGACTTGTGTAGGTTTACAATTTTTTTGGCTGATTTCTTTTGATTTTCCCATGATGTCAAGCAAAGTGGCACTGAGTTTGAAGGTAGGCCTTGAAATACATCCACAGGTACACCTCCAATTGACTCAAATGATGTCAATTAGCTTATCAGAAGCTTCTAAAACCATGACATGATTTTCTGGAATTTTCCAAGCTGTTTAAAGGCACAGTCAACTTAGTGTATGTGTCACGCCCTGGTCAAAGTATTTTGTGTTCATCTTTATGTATTTGGTCAGGCCAGGGTGTGGCATGGGGTTTTTGTAATTGTGGTGTGTTTGTCTTGGGGTTTTGGTGGTGGTATTGGGATTGTAGCTTAGTGGGTTGTCTAGCAAAGTCTATGGCTGTCTGGAGTGGTTCTCAATCAGAGGCAGATGCTTATCGTTGTCTCTGATTGGGAACCATATTTAGGCAGCCATATTCTTTGAGTTTGTCGTGGGTGATTGTCCTTAGTGTCCTATGTGTACTCGTTGTTAGTTTGCACCAGATAGGCTGTTTCGGTTTCGTTTATTGTTTTTTGTAAGTTCGTGTTGTTTTGTTATATTAAACATGGATCGCAATCGACACGCTGCAGTTTGGTCCGACTCTCTTTCATCACCACTAGAAAACCGTTACAGAATCACCCACCACCAACGGACCAAGCGGCGTGTCAACAGGCAGGAGCAGCCGAAAAGGAGATGCTCACCAAGGATTTCTGGTCATGGGAGGAGATCTTCGACGGGAGAGGACCCTGGGCTAAACCAGGGGAGTGTAGCCGCCCAAAGGAGCAACAGGAGAAGAGGCAACAGAGGCAGCAGCAGCAGGAGCAGCAGCAGCTACAGTGGGAGAGGTTGCACCACCTGGAGTTATGGACATGGGAGGAGGAATTGGACGGTAAAGGACCCTGGAATGAGCCTGGAGATTATTGTCGCCCCAAAGCCGAGCTGGAGGCAGCAAAAGCAGAGAGGCGGCATTATGAGGAGCTAGCACGGCAGAGCGGATGGAAGCCCGAGAGTCAGCCCCAAAAATTTCTTGGGGGGCTTACAGGGAGTATGGCTATGCCAGGTAGGAGACCTGCGCAAACTCCCTGTGCTTACCGGGGGCTGGAGAGACCGGGCAGGCACCGTGTTATGCTGTGGAGCGCACGGTGTCTCCAGTGCGGGTGCACAGCCCGGTTCGGTATATTCCAGCTCCGCGTATCGGCCGGGCTAGATTGAGCGTCGAGCCAAATGCCATGAAGCCGGCTCTACGCATCTGGTCCCCAGTGCGTCTCCTTGGGCCGGCTTACATGGCACCAGCCTTGCGCTCGGTGTCTCCGGTTCGCCTGCATAGCCCAGTGCAGGCTATTCCACCTCGCCGCACTGGCAGGGCAACCGGGAGCATTCAACCAGGTAAGGTTGGGCAGGCTCGGTGCTCAAGAGCTCCAGTGCGCCTGCACGGTCCGGTCTATCCAGTACCACCTCCACACCCCAGCCCTCCGGTAGCAGCTCCCCGCACCAGGCTTCCTGTGCGTGTCCTCGGTCCAGTACCACCAGTACCAGCACCACGCATCAGGCCTACAGTGCGCCTCGCCTCTCCAGCGCTGTCGGAGCCTTTCTCCTCTCCTGCGCTGCCGAAGTCTCCCGCCTATCTAGCGCTGTCGGAGCTTTCCTCATCTCCAGCGCTGCCGGAGTCTCCCGCCTGTTCAGCGCAGCCAGAGCTGCCAGTCTGCATGAAGCAGCCAGAGCTGTCAGTCTGCATGAAGCAGCCAGTCTACATGGAGCAGCCAGAGCTGTCAGTCTGCATGGAGCAGCCAGAGCTGTCAGTCCGCATGGAGCAGCCAGAGCTGTCAGTCCGCATGGAGCAGCCAGAGCTGTCAGTCCGCATGGAGCAGCCAGAGCTGTCAGTCCCCATGGAGCAGCCAGAGCTGTCAGTCCGCATGGAGCAGCCAGAGCTGTCAGTCTACATGAAGCAGCCCGAGCTGCCAGTCTGCATGAAGCAGTCAGTCTACATGGAGCAGCCAGAGCTGTCAGTCCGCATGGAGCAGCCAGAGCTGTCAGTCTACATGAAGCAGCCCGAGCTGCCAGTCTGCATGAAGCAGCCAGTCTACATGGAGCAGCCAGAGCTGTCAGTCTGCATGAAGCAGCCAGAGATGTCAGTCTGCATAGAGCAGCCAGTCTGCATGGAGCAGCCAGTCTGCATGGAGCTGCCAGTCTGCATGGAGCTGCCAGTCTGCACGGAGCTGCCAGTCTGCACGGAGCTGTCAGTCTGCACGGAGCTGTCAGTCTGCACGGAGCTGTCAGTCTGTAAGGAGCTGCCAGTCTGCAAGGAGCTGCCAGTCAGCACGGAGCCGCCAGAGCGGTCAGTCTGTAAGAAGCCGCCAGAGCTGTCAGCCTATATGGGGCAGCTAGTGCCGCCAGTCTGCCCAGCGCCGCCAGTGCCCCCAGTCTGCCCAGCGCCGCCAGTCTGTCCAGCGTCGCCAGTCTGCCCAGCGTCGCCAGTCTGCCCAGCGTCGCCAGTCTGCCCAGCGTCGCCAGTCTGCCCAGCACCGCCAGTCTGCCCAGCACCGCCAGTCTGCCCAGCGCCGCCAGTCTGCCCAGCGTCGTCAGTCTGCCCAGCGCCGCCAGTCTGCCCAGCGCCGCCAGTCTGCCCAGCGCCGCCAGTCTGCCCAGCATCGCCAGTCTGCCCAGCGCCGCCAGTCTGCCCAGCGCCGCCAGATCTGCCAGTCTGCCCAGCGCCGCCAGATCTGCCAGTCAGCCAGACTCTTCCAGATCTGCCAGTCAACCAGACTCTTCCAGATCTGCCAGTCAGCCAGACTCTTCCAGATCTGCCAGTCAGCCAGACCAGACTCTTCCAGATCTGCCAGTCAACCAGACTCTTCCAGATCTGCCAGTCAACCAGACTCTTCCAGATCTGCCAGTCAACCAGACTCTTCCAGATCTGCCAGTCAGCCAGGATCTGCCAGTCAGCCAGGATCTGCCAGTCAGCCAGGATCTGCTGAGACCACCAGCCAGCCAGGAGCTGGTAGATCTATTTACCGGCCTGAGCTTCCTCTCACTCCTGAGCTTCCTCTCACTCCTGAGCTTCCTCTCACTCCTGAGCTTCCTCTCACTCCTGAGCTTCCTCTCACTCCTGAGCTTCCTCTCACTCCTGAGCTTCCTCTCACTCCTGAGCTTTCTCTCACTCCTGAGCTTTCTCTCACTCCCGAGCTTCCCCTCAGTCCCGAGCTGCCTCGGTCCCGAGCTGTCCTTCAGTCCCGATCTGCTCCTCAGTCCAGTGGGGTTCTGGGTGAGGACTACTAGGCCATGGTCGGCGGCGAGGGTGGACTATCCAGGGACGAAGGGAGAGGGGACTAAGACATTAAAGGAGTGGGGTCCACGTCCCCGCCGGAGCCGCCACCATGGACAGACGCCCACCCGGACCCTCCCTATTGTTTTGAGGTGCGTTCGGGAGTCCGCACCTTAGGGGGGGGGTTCTGTCACGCCCTGGTCAAAGTATTTTGTGTTCATCTTTATGTATTTGGTCAGGCCAGGGTGTGGCATGGGGTTTTTGTAATTGTGGTGTGTTTGTCTTGGGGTGGTGGTATTGGGATTGTAGCTTAGTGGGTTGTCTAGCAAAGTCTATGGCTGTCTGGAGTGGTTCTCAATCAGAGGCAGATGCTTATCGTTGTCTCTGATTGGGAACCATATTTAGGCAGCCATATTCTTTGAGTTTGTCGTGGGTGATTGTCCTTAGTGTCCTATGTGTACTCGTTGTTAGTTTGCACCAGATAGGCTGTTTCGGTTTCGTTTATTGTTTTTTGTAAGTTCGTGTTGTTTTGTTATATTAAACATGGATCGCAATCGACACGCTGCAGTTTGGTCCGACTCTCTTTCATCACCACTAGAAAACCGTTACAGTATGTTAACTTCTGACCCACTGGAATTGTGATACAGTGAATTTTAAGTGAAATAATCTGTCTAAAAAATTGTTGGAAAAATGACTTGTGTCATGCACAAAGTAGATGTCCTAACCGACTTGCCAAAACTATAGTTTGTTAACCAGGAATTTGAGGCATGGTTGAAAAACTAGTTTTAATGACTCCAACCTAAGTCTATGTAAACTTACGACTTCAACTGTATGTATTTATTGGAACAGTGAAGCTTAAACTTTTAATTTGACTATGTACTCCAGCATTTTAGATTTGAGATCAAATGTTTTATAAGAGGGCGGCAGTACATAATGTCACCTTTTTATTTCAGGGTATTTTCATATATATGTTTTACCGTTTACAAATAAAATAAATCAAATCAAATTTTATTTGTCACATACACATGGTTAGCAGATGTTAATGCGAGTGTAGCGAAATGCTTGTGCTTTTAGTTCCGACAATGCAGTAATAACCAACGAGTAATCTAACCTAACAATTCCACAACTACTACCTTATACACACAAGTGTAAAGGGATAAAGAATATGTACATAAGATATATGAATGAGTGATGGTACAGAACGGCATAGGCAAGATGCAGTAGATGGTATCGAGTACAGTATATACATATGAGATGAGTAATGTAGGGTATATAAACATAAAGTGGCATAGTTTAAAGTGGCTAGTGATTCATTTATTACATAAAGATGGCAAGATGCAGTAGATGATATAGAGTACATTATAAAAACATTTTTTTAACCTTTATTTAACTAGTCAAGTCAGTTAAGAACAATTCATATTTTCAATGATGGTCTAGGAACAGTGGGTTAACTGCCTGTTCAGGAGCAGAACGACAGATTTGTACCTTGTCAGCTCGGGGATTTGAACTTGCAACCTTCCGGTTACTAGTCCAACCACTAGGCTACCCTGCCGCCCCGATGCATATGCATATGAGATGAGTAATGTAGGGTATGTAAACATTATATTAAGTGCCATTGTTTAAAGTGGCTAGTGATACAGTTTTACATCAATTCCCATCAATTTCCATTATTAAAGTGGCTGGAGTTGAGTCAGTATGTTGACAGCAGCCACTCAATGTTAGTGGTGGCTGTTTAACAGTCTGATGGCCTTGAGATAGAAGCTGTTTTTCAGTCTCTTGGTCCCTGCTTTGATGCACCTGTACTGACCTCGCCTTCTGGATGATAGAGGGGTGAACAGGCAGTGGCTCAGGTGGTTGTTGTCCTTGATGATCTTTTTGGCCTTCCTGTGACATCAGGGGGTGTAGGTGTCCTGGAGGGAAGGTAGTTTGCCCCCTGTGATGCGTTGTGCAGACCTCACTCCCCTCTGGAGAGCCTTACGGTTGTGTATCGGAGCAGTTGCCGTACTAGGCGGTGATACAGCCCGACAGGATGCTCTCAATCGTGCATCTGTAGAAGTTTGTGAGTGCTTTTGGTGACAAGCCGAATTTCTTCAGCCTCCTGAGGTTGAAGAGGCACACAACGCTGTCTGTGTGGGTGGACCAATTCAGTTTGTCCGTGATGTGTACGCCGAGGAACTTAAAACTTTCCACCCTCTCCACTACTGTCCCGTCGATGTGGATAGGGGGATGCTCACTCTGCTGTTTCCTGAAGTCCACAATCATCTCCTTTGTTTTGTTGACGTTGAGTGTGAGGTTATTTTCCTGACACCACACTCCGAGGGCCCTCACCTCTTCCCTGTAGGCCGTCTCGTCGTTGTTGGTAATCAAGCCTACCACTGTAGTGTCCTCCGCAAACTTGATGATTGAGTTGGAGGCGTGCATGACCACGCAGTCGTGGGTGAACAGGGAGTACAGGAGAGGGCTCAGAACGCACCCTTGTGGGAACCCAGTGTTGAGGATCAGCGGGGTGGATATGTTGTTACCTACCCTCACCACCTGGGGGTGGCCCGTCAGGAAGTCCAGTACCCAGTTGCACAGGGCGGGGTCGAGACCCAGGTTCTCGAGCTTGATGATGAGTTTGGAGGGTACTATGGTGTTAAATGCTGAGCTGTAGTCGATGAACAGCATTCTCACATAGGTATTCCTCTTGTCCAGATGGGTTAGGGCAGTGTGCAGTGTAGTTGCGATTGCGTCGTCTGTGGACCTATTGGGGCGGTAAGCAAATTGGAGTGGGTCTAGGGTGTCAGGTAGGGTGGAGGTGATATGGTCCTTGACTAGTCTCTCAAAGCACTTCATGATGACGGAAGTGAGTGCTACGGGGCGGTAGTCGTTTAGCATCCCCACAGCATGATGCTTCCCTCACCATGCTTCACCGTAGGGATGGTGCCAGGTTTCCTCCAGACATAACGCTTGGCATTCAGGCGAAAGAGTTCAATCTTGGTTTCATCACACCAGAGAATCTTGTTTCTCATGGTCTGAGAGTCCTTTAGGTGCCCTTTGGCAAACTCCAAGCGGTCTGTAATGTGCCTTTCACTGAGGAGCGACTTCAGTCTGGCCACTCTGGCGTAAAGGCCTGATTGGTGGAGTGCTGCAGAGATGGTTCTCCTTCTGGAAGGTTCTCCCATCTCCACATTAAAACTCTGGAGCTCTGTCAGAGTGACCATCGGGTTCTTGGTCACATCCCTGACCAAGGCCCTTCTCCCCCGATTGCTCAGTTTGGCAAGGCGGCCAGCTCTAGGAAGAGTCTTGTTGGTTCCAAACTTCTTCCATTTAAGAATGATGGAGGCCACTGTGTTCTTGGGGACCTTCAATGCTGCAGAAATGTTTTGTTACCTTTCCCCAGGTCTGTGCCTTGACACAATCCTGTCTCTGAGCTCTACGGACAATTCCTTCGACCTCATGGCTTGGTTTTTGCTCCGACATGTACTGTCAACTGTGGGACCTTATATAGACAGATGTGTGCCTTTCCAAATTATGTCCTATCAATTGAATTTACCACAGGTGGACTCCAATCAAGTTGTAGAAACATCTCAAGGATGATCAATGAAAACAGGATGCACCTGAGCTCAGTTTCGAGTCTAAATATTTATGTAACTAAGGTATTTCTGTTTTTATTTTTAATAAATGTGCAACCATTTAAAGAAACCTGTTTTCGCTTTGTCATTATGGGGTATTGTGTGTAAATTTCTGAGAACATTTATTTTGTATTTAATCCATTTTAGAAGGCTGTAACGCAACAAAATGTGGAAAAGGTCAAGGGGTCTGAATACTTTCTGAAGGCACTGTATATTCTATTCTTATTTACAATAAAGTGACTCCATAATGACACAATACATTATTTACCATTCATTTCTATTGGGCACAACATAATCCGAAACACAACCAGAACAAACTGCAAATGCATCCAACAAGTTTGTGGAGTCACAAGCTTGATGTAGTCATTGCGTGCTCGGAAAATGGGACCAAATACTAAACTATCGACTAAATGTAATACTCTATAAATTAATTTGTCCAAATACTTATGACACCTTTAAATGGGTGTACACAAAGTGCTTTAATTTCTAAATGGTAAAACAGATATGTATGAAAATACCCTCAAATGAAAGGTGACATTTTGTACTGTTGCCTCATGTAAAATATCTTAACTCAAATTTAAAATGCTGGAGTATAGTATAACCAAATTAAATTAAGTTTTAGCTTCACTGTCCAAATAAATAAATTGGAGAGTGTACATATGGAGGGGAGTGTATTTTAATGTAATAGGGACATTAACCTGTGATGTAGCATAGTTACCCACCTGTGCCATGAGAACTAGCAAGCCCGTGACTGCATTTACAATGTCTTTGATGAGATTTTGGGGCGTAGGGACAGGAGACATAGAAAATCCTCATTCTCGATGGTTGAAAGTATTTGGTGTTCTAATCTCTCAACATGTTTTCCTGTCCTTATAGTCCAATTCACCAGCACAATACAGCATTACTGTTTCCAACAAATCCACTACTTCCTATGGTTCCTCACTGCAGCAAGATAGGCACTCATAATTAGACTGCAGTATAATCAGTTATCATTTCAGAATATTGCCATTTAGGGTTTCAAGCACATCACTGAACTATAGATACGACAATCTCTTGTAAGGCAGGATGTCACAGTATTTGTTCTAATAAGAGTGATGATTTTCAACCTTGCATGTGTGAGGAGAACAAAATGGAATATGGAACAATGAAATATCTTCCCTTATCTCTGAGAGTTTTTCTAATAAGAGTGATGATTTTCAACCTAGGCTGAAGAATATCAATAACCCAGGTAGATTGTTGCTTAAAGTTATGGACAAAAGAGAAGTAGTTGACATTTCCTATGTTATATCTTCCTTTCTATTTTCAAGTCCAATCAGGGCCATGTATTCATGGCTACTACCTTCACAAGGTAAGGGTCCTCTGTGTTTAGTGAACAATACAAAGCAATTTACCTGAGACATGCAAAAAAAAATGCTTCAACAAGATACTATATCACTTTTTTCTTTCACCCTGATGGTTGTCCAAATGGTAGTGTTTGTTAATCATCAACTTGTTATTGTACGCTTTCTTTGTGCACTTATTACATTTTAGACTGACATCTCAACATCTGTAATTTTGGAGTGTTTTTCATGACTTCAATCAAAGTGTAATTTCTCTGGCATATTGCCACGCTTTTTGATTGTTTACAACATTTATAATTAAAATGCAAAGGCGTATGTCTTTCTCAATCTACACGCCTGACACTGAAATGGGGCAGTTGAAAGGCTGTATCATTTGCAGTAGCTTTATGCACTTAAAGCTAGAATCCTTAATTGAAACAATAACAAAGCAGCCATTCCACTTCTGTTTTGCTAACAAAGCTGAGGGAAGGGCCTGGAGAAATGTAACCACTCTCAAATTCATAGACCGAGCTATGAATGGAAGGACTGACCATCCATGATATCAAAATTGGAGTATGAACCATGTTTTGAGGCTATACAGTGTTTGTTACCTTATACTTTTTTTAACAAACTTTTGGGTTCGACAGTTGAACTAAGCTCATGAGGCATTTACACATTATAAGTTAAAACATGGATGTAGCATCTAAGGATTCTAGCTTTAACCGATGACCTCAACATATTCTATTATCACACAATACAAAATGTATACATTTTCCTTTTCATGTAATCTCTAATGTGTTGGCACATTAAAGTGATGGTAAAGTACAGACTCTACTAATAAGATTCATAAAGTCAGTCATACCAGTATACTTGATCACACTGAAGGCTCAGGTATGTGTTTGGGTTGTGTTGTGTATGTTGTGTTCAGCAGCTTTATGGATGACCCATTCTCTTGGCTGATGTTGTCACGACTTCTGCCGAAGTCGTTGCCTCTCCTTGTTCGGGGCGGTGCTCGGCGTTCGACGTCACCGGTCTTCTAGCCATCATTGATCCATTTTTCATTTTCCATTGGTTTTGTCTTGTCTTCCCACACACCTGTTTTCAATCCCATTCATTACCTGTTGTGTATTTAACCCTCTGTTTCCTCTCATGTCTTTGTCAGAGATTGTTTATTGTCAGTGTAGTGGTTTTTGTATAGGTACGCGACGGGTCTTCGAACCCACATTTGTTATTATTCATTTTTCTATTTAGTGTTATGGAGCATGTTACTTGGACATATATTAAAAGACTCAATTTTACACTCCGTTTGACTCTCCTGCGCCTGACTTCCCTGCCACCTATACACATATCTTTGACAGATGTGATGTTTATGTTTTGAAGAATAAAAGCTATTGGTATCTTCAGTTCCTTCTTGCTTTGTGCTGCGCTCAGTAACCTGCAGGGTGTAATTACTGCTCCAGGAAAGAGAACACAGCTATAATGGGTTACTTGATGGCATTCTGCAGTGCCACTAACACTTAGGACAAAACTGTGCAACTCAAATATGATCCAATCTATTTTTTAAACTGCATCATAGCAGCCTTAATATTGATTGGAGCAGCAGTGCAGTTTAAATAACTCTGCAAATTGATTTCCAGAGCACCAGTAATCATTTTGCTTTCATTTAAATTTGGCTGAAGATTCCTTTTTGAAGAGTCTTTGTTCAAGTGAATAAGGGCTGAATCAATCGCTGGAATTGAAATGATAGGGAGCACCGCAATTTGATGTGGTGGAAAACTGAACGGGTCGTGCATAACATGTCAAGCTTGTTACCCACAGACAGGCTAGAAATGTTTTAACAATATGTATACTGTATATATTTTAAGCTTGCATTAAATTGCCCCTCCCTGCTGCACATAACAAGCTTCCCTTCCCTCTGTCACAATGGGATTTATGGATGATTTAAGATGACGTCGTTACCCCGGTTACTTTATTTGGCATTAATAGGCACTTAAAAAAAAAAAAAAAATCAATTATACCTGTATTTAACCAGGCAAGTCAATTAAGAACAAATTCTTATTTTCAATGACGGCCTAGGAAGAGTGGGTTAACTGCCTGTTCAGGGGCAGACGACAGTTTTGTACCTTGTCAGCTCAGGGGTTTGAACTTGCAACCTTCCAGTTACTAGTCCAGCGCTCTAACCACTAGGCTACCCTGCCGCCCCTAAATATGTGTTATTTAACGTCTTCAGATGGGAAACATGTTTTTTTATTAAGTTGAAAATGTGCTCTTTATGACAGAATGTAAACATTTATACACTACTCAAGGCACCTAAGTTTCTGTCTTCACTAGTTTCCCGCTGATACACACAATTAGTTTAGTCCATTCCCTAGAGCAGGCCTTAGACACTCTGCTGTGTCTTATCTAAACACGGGGAAACATTCCAAGTCTGTTGTTTGTCAGAAGCACCACCTACAGGATGTAATCACTCTGAGCTACTGAGGCATGTGCTCCTTTAGTTAGGGGGTGTGTGGGGTGGGGTGGGGGGGCAGTGAATTCATGTGGAGAGGCTAAAGTCCTGCAAGCTTTTTCAACCTTTAATGATATATGCTTACTGTTGTTATCTGAACAATAGCAGAAATTGTAAATAAAAATGTTCTGTTCAACCATGTATATAAATGACATACAGTACATGTATAAAGTACAGATACTACTGGTTATGCTTCATATATTCCATGGCAGAAATCTGAGATCTTGAGGCACACAAAAAATGATCCAAAATAAAAAAGTTTGGCTTGTCAGCACTGGATTGAAATGTGCAGTTCCGCCCCATTTATATAACATGCAAATTGCATCACTTACCAAGCCTGTCTGTGTTGGACATCAGATACATATTTGGATATCAGACAGTGAATTAGATCTTCAATTTCAGACAATTGGAACAGAACATGAATGGTTTTGAGCATAAAGGATGGGGGGACTGGAATTCGGGCCTTACTATACAGTATGTTCAAAAAACATTGTGTGTTTATGAAGTGTTTGTATGGATTGACAAAGGCTGAGTTTAGACCAGCTATACATGTCTAAATCTAATCAGTAAACGTGTATTTACCTCACATGTTTAAACTGCGTGGTCCTCTCTGTTTATTTGTAATACAGACTCTCCTTGTTATCCCTAGTGGAATGGAATGTCAGGTGAAACATTCTACATTATGCTCTTGCTTTTATCATCCTTTTCAAAATAACGGACATTTCAAACCACAACGAGGATGTTTTTAATTAAAGCATTTGACTAGTCCGGGCCTATCAGTTAATAAGCACTCCAACCAGAAGTTATCTATATGCCTGGAGGACTATGCACATTCCTTCTGTTTTGTGAAGTGATTTAACTACTCAGCTCATAAGAGTCAAAATGTTGCATTTTATTGTGTTTTGTTTGAGGCAGTAATTAATTAGTGAAAATAACTAGATAATATACACTGAGTACAAAACATTATGAACACCTTCCTAATATTGAGAAAAATGGGATCTGGAGGCACACCAACAAAAAAAGAATAATGGAAAACGTTTGGCTTGGCAGCACTGGATTGAAATGTGCAGCTGAACATTGCTTGGTTTGGGATGGACATATTAATCTTTCCAGGCATTGTTCAGCCGACTGTAGCCCTAGTCCATGATAATGGAGCCTGAAGAGTTGGTTTGAAAGGATTCCAGGAACATGTTACACGCACACTTAAACCCATAGGGGAGGGTCCGGGTGGGCGTCTGTCCACGGTGGCGGCTCCGGCTCCGGCTCGGGACGTGGACCCCACTCCAACCAAGTCTTAGTCCCCCTGTAACGCGTCCTTTGATTGGCGACCCTCGCCGCCGACCTTGGCCTAATAACCCTCACCAAGGACCCCACTGGACTGAGGGGCAGCTCGGGACTGAGGTAGAAGCTCGGGACTGAGGGGAAGCTCGGGACTGAGGGGAAGCTCGGGACTGAGGGGAAGCTCGGGACTGAGGGGTAGTTCGGGACTGAGGGGTAGCTCGGGACTGAGGGGTAGCTCGGGACTGAGGGGTAGCTCGGGACTGAGGGGTAGCTCGGCACTGAGGGGAAGCTCAGCACTGAGGGGAAGCTCAGCACTGAGAGGATGCCTAGTACCGAGAGGAAGCCCAGTATAGAGAGGAAACTCAGGCAGGTAGTAGGCTCTGGCAGATCCTGGCTAGCTGGTGGTTCTGGCAGATCCTGGCTGACTGGCGGATCCTGGCTAGCCGGTGGTTCTGGCAGATCCTGGCTGACTGGCGGATCTGGAGGATCCTGGCTGACTGGCGGATCCTGGCTGACTGGCGGATCTGGAAGATCCTGGCTGACTGGCGGATCTGGAAGATCCTGGCTGACTGGTGGATCCTGGCTGACTGGCGGATCCTGGCTGAATGGTGGATCCTGGCTGAATGGCGGATCTGGAAGATCCTGGCTGACTGGCGGATCCTGGCTGACTGGCGGATCTGGAAGATCCTGGCTGACTGGCTCTAGCTGCTCCATGCAGACAGGCAGCTCTGGCTGCTCCATGCAGACTGGCAGCTCTGGCTGCTTCATGCAGACTGGCAGCTTTGGTTGCTCCATGCAGACTGGCAGCTCTGGCTGCTCCATGCAGACTGGCAGCTCTGGCTGCTCCATGCAGACTGGCAGCTCTGGCTGCTCCATGCAGACTGGCTGCTCCATGCAGACTGGCAGCTCTGGCTGCTCCATGCAGACTGGAAGCTCTGGCTGCTCCATGCAGACTGGCAGCTCTGGCTGCTCCATGCAGACTGGCAGCTCTGGCTGCTCCATGCAGACTGGAAGCTCTGGCTGCTCCATGCAGACTGGAAGCTCTGGCTGCTCCATGCAGACTGGAAGCTCTGGCTGCTCCATGCAGACTGGAGGCTCTGGCTGCATTGAACAGGCAGGAGACTCCGGCAGCGCTGGAGAGAAGGAAGGCTCTGGCAGCACTAAACAGGCGGGAGACTCCGGCAGCGCTGGAGAGGAGGAAGGCTCTGATAGCGCTAGACAGGCGGGAGACTCCGGCAGCGCTGGAGAGGAGGAAGGCTCTGGCAGCGCTAAACAGGCGGGAGACTCCGGCAGCGCTGGAGAGGAGGAAGGCTCTGGTAGTGCTAAACAGGCGGGAGACTCCGACAGCGCTGGAGAGGAGAAAGGCTCTGACAGCGCTGAACAGGCGAGGCGCACTGAAGGCCTGGTGCGTGGTGCTGGCACTGGTGGTACTGGACTGAGGACACGCACAGGAAGCCTGGTGCGGGGAGCTGCCACCGGAGAACTGGTGTGTGAAGGTGGCACAGGATGGACCGGACCGTGAAGGTGTACTGGAGAGCCTGAGAGCAGGACTGGCACAGGACGTGCAAGGCTAGGTAGGTACACAGGAGGCCTAGTGCGTGAGGCTGGCACACTCTTCACCAGCCGACTAACACGCACCTCAGGACGAGTATGGAGCGCTGACCCAGGTGCCATCAAATCCCCGACACGCTCCGTCGGACGAATATCATACCTAAAGCACCAAACTAGCAACTCCTTCATAACTCTCTCCTCCACTTTCCCCATTAACTCCTTCACAGTCTCTGCTTCACTCACCTCCAACACCGGCTCTGGTTCTGGTCTCCTCCTTGGCTCCTCATGATAAACAGGGGGAGTTGGCTCAGGTCTGAACCCTGACTCTGCCACACTCTCCCTGCCCCCCCCCAATACATTTTTGGGGCTGACTCTCGGGCTTCCATCCGCGTCGCCGTGCTGCCTCTTCATACCAGCGCCTTTCCGCTTTCGCTGCCTCCAGTTCTTCTTTGTGAAGGCGATATTCTATATTCAATATCTCCTCCCACGTCCAGAAGTCCTGTGATCGCTGCTCCTCACGATAAACAGGGGGAGTTGGCTCAGGTTTGAACCCTGACACTGCCGCACTCTCCCTGAGCCCCCCTGAGCCCCCTACATACATTGCTACATACATCAAATCAAATCAAATCAAATCCATTGCACGTTAACCCTGTCATTTTGTTGCCCGCCTTACTTTGCTACCTGACAACTTTACGGTTTTTACTTTTTAATTACTGTATATATTTTTAGTTTTTCCCTCACTCAACTTTTTTTTCATTCAACTTTTTCACTCCGGACGCTTTATCTGCACATGGTTCGTCGGGACTTCCAACAGCAGAAGCTAAGTAGTAACATTAACTAATTTAATTAACTCTAATTGCAGTCGCTGTACTAATAATATACAGGAGAACGATCGCCTTACGGCGAGGATAGGTGTGCTGTAAGCCAGCTTCAGATGCAATCGTTAGGCAAGGGTAATTTCAGTGTAGGAAAGGATGAAACAGCGTCTGTGCCACCAGTAAGTACAGATAGTAACGTTAGTATAAATCTCCTCGCTCGGTCACGGAGGTAAAGACAGTTTCAAGTTCGATATTTAACGGATATTCGCGCTTTCAAACCACTTGAGCCACAGACTACAAATATTTGTCATGATGTTGGAAAAATTGAGCACAACATTGCACAGGTCTTATTTTCACGATTTAGACTTTAATTTGCTTTCCAAAGCTATTGTGTAAATGTGAGCAGCGTCTTGTATTCCTAGTTGAATTAGATAGGGAGCGTGAAAAGTACACACTTTTTTTTGTACATTCAAATTTCAATACCTCCTTGGTCATGTGACCAAGTTACTATTTCTAACTGGGAAAATAAATTCCTTGATTTAGGTAAATCTTTGTGAAGAGGTATGAGGGTTGTGATATGGGTCATTTAATAGTAAAAAAATTTAAGGCATCAATACATTTCTATATTGCTTCCCCAGTATCTGCATGAACCATCAGGCCAAGTGTTTTTGGTTGACCCTGCTGGACAGAAAGAGAAGGAGGAATCGGAACATGCTGCATTCAAAATCAGGTCTTAGTTATTCCATTGTACTGGATCTAATACATATTAGCATTTGACATACATTCATAAGTGTAATACTTTTTTATGACATACTGTGAAAAACTATTGGCTGCTGGCTCTGTCACTTTCAGACATGCGCAGAGCAGACTTCAACCACAGGGATTCTCTGTAAAGAGAGAGTACTCCAAAAGGCACAGACACACCCCTTGACTTTCAATTGGCACCGTTGACATGTATGTATTCTCTCCTGATTGGCTCTGTGGTGCACAGTCTGGCAGTCTGACTAAAGTGGTATGAGGAGAGACATCCTCCTTCCTCCATCCTCCTCCTCTCAGCGATCACTGCCTCATTGCCTGCGTCAGTAATGGGTCCGCGGTCAAACGACCACCCCTCATCAGAGTCAAATGCTCCCTAAAACACTTCAGTGAGGAGGCCTTTCTAATCGACCTGGCCCGGGTATCCTGGAAAGTAGAGGATGTCTGGTTATTCTTTAAAAGTGCTTTTCTCACCATCTTAAATAAGCATGCCCCGTTCAAAAAATGTAGGACCAGGAACAGATATAGCCCTTGGTTCACTCCAGACCTGACTGCCCTTGACCAGCACAAAAACATCCTGTGGCGTACTGCATTAGCATCGAATAGCCCCCGCGATATGCAACTTCTCAGGGAAGTTAGGAGCAAATATACACAGGCAGTTAGGAAAGCAAAGGCTAGCTTTTTCAAACAGAAATTTGCATCCTGTAGCACAAACTCCAAAAAGTTCTGGGACACTGTAAAGTCTATGGAGAAAAAGAGCACCTCCTCCCAGCTGCCCACTGCACTGAGGCTAGGAAACACTGCCACCATCGATAAATCTATGATTATCGAGAATTTCAATAAGCAAGGCTGGGCTTGGTTTCCACCTGGCTACCCCTAACCCGGTCAACAGCTCTGCACCACCCACAGCAACTTGCCCAAACCTCCCCCATTTCTCCTTCACCCAAATCCAGATAGCTGATGTTCTGAAAGAGCTGCAAAATCTGGAACCCTACAAATCAGCTGGGCTAAACAATCTGTTTTTTTTGTTGCAACCCCTATTACTAGCCTGTTCAACCTCTTTTTCGTATCGTCTGAGATCCCCAAAGATTAGAAAGCTGCCGCGGTCATCCCCCTCTTCAAAGGGGGAGACACTCTAGACCCAAACTGTTACATACCTATATCTATCCTACCCTGCCTTTCTAAGGTCTTTGAAAGCCAAGTTAACAAACAGATCACCGACCATTTCGAATCCCACCGTACCTTCTCCGCTATGCAATCTGGTTTCCAAGCTGGTCATGCAAGCACCTCAGCCACGCTCAAGGTCTTAAACGATATCATAATCGCCATCGACAAAAGACAATACTGTGCAGCCGTATCCATCGACCTGGCCAAGGCTTTCGACTCTGTCAATCACAGCATTCCTATCGGCAGACTGAACAGCCTTAGTTTCTCAAATGATTTGCCTGGTTCACCAACTACTTCTCAGAGTTCAGTGTGTCAAATGGTAGGGCCTGTTGTCCGGACCTCTGGCAGTCTCTATGGGGATGCCACAGGGTTCAATTCTCGGCCCGACTCTCTTCTCTGTATACATCAATGATGTTGCTCTTGCGGCTAGTGATTCTCTGATCCACCTCTACGCAAACGACACCATTCTGTATACGTCTGGCCCTTCTTTAGACACTGTGATAACTAACTTCCAAACGAGCTTCAATGCCATACAACTCTTCAACTGCTCTTAAATGCAAGCTATACAACTGATCGCTGTCCGCATCTGCCCACACCCATAGCACCACTACTCTGGACGGTTCTGACTTAGAATATGGCGACAACCTCAAATACCTAGGTGTCTGATGAGACTGTAAACTCTCCTTCCAGACTCATATTAAGCATCTCCAATCCAAAATTAAATCTAGAATCGGATTCCTATTTCGCAACAAGGCATCCTTCACTCATGCTGCCAAACATACCCTCGTAAAACTGACGATCCTTGACTTTGGCGATGTCATTTACAAAATAGCCTCCAACACTCTACTCAGCAAATTGGATGCAGTCTATCACAGTGCCATCCATTTCGTCAACAAAGCCCCATATACTACCCACCACTGCGACCTGTATGCTCTCTTTGGCTGGCCTTCGCTTCATATTCGTTGCCAACCCCACTGGCTCCAGGTCATCTATAAGTCCTTTCTAGGTAAAGCTCCGCCTTATCTCAGCTCACTGGTCACCATAGCAGCACCCACCCATAGCACGCGCTCCAGCAGGGGTATATTTCACTGGTCACCCCCAAAGCCAAGTCCTCCTTTTTCCGCCTTTCGTTCCAGTTCACTGCTGCCAATGACTGGAACGAATTGCAAAAATCTCTGAAGTTGGAGACTCATGTCTCCCTCACTATCTTTAAGCATCAGCTGTCAGAGCAGCTTACAGATCATTGCACCTGTACGTAGCCCATCTGTAAATAGCACATCCAACTACCTCATCACCATATTGTTATTTATTTTATTTATATATATTTTTTCCCCCTTTGCACCACAGTATCTCTACTTGCACATTCATCTTCTGCACATCTCACTCCAGTGTTTATTTGCGAAATTGTAATTATTTCGCCACTACGGCCTATTTATTGCCTCCCTAATCTTACTTAATTTGCACACACTGTATATAGACTTTTGTATTGTGTTATTGACTGTACATTTGTTTATTCCATGTGTAACTCTGTGTTGTTGTTTGTGTCACACTGCTTTGCTTTATCTTGGCCAGGTAACAGTTGTAAATGAGAACTTGTTCTCAACTGGCTTACCTGGTTGAATAAAGGTGAAATAAAAAAATACTGTATGTGGGAACGTCTTATGTCCTACATGTAGTGTTGGTACATGGAATATTCCTCAACTGCATATCTGATAAATTGCTATTGCAAATAGAGGTATTATGTTCAACAGCTGACATTTTCAGATATTATTTTGACAGACACACTTTGGTGCTTACAATTCGTTCTCTATTGTCATAGATTTGGTGGGCACTGTGATATTTGTGATATGACTTTCTTTAAGCACGTACTGATGAAACTGTCACTTAATATTTTTTTCTTAAAGTCTACAAACACTCTACAGTCGTCGCCAAACGTTTTGAGAATGACACAAATGTTAATTTCCACAAAGTTTGCTGCTTCAGTGTCTTTAGATATTTTTGTCAGATGTTACTATGGAATACTGAAGTATAATTACAAGCATTTCATAAGTGTCAAAGGCTTTTATTGACAATTACATGAAGTTGATGCAAAGAGTCAATATTTGCAGTGTTGACCCCTCTTTTTCAAGATCTCTGCAATCCGCCCTGGCATGCTGTCAATTCATTTCTGGGCCACATCCTGACTGATGGCAGCCCATTCTTGCATAATCAATGCTTGGAGTTTGTCAGAATTTGTGGGTTTTTGTTTGTCCACCAGCCTCTTGAGGATTGACCACAAATTCTCAATGGGATTAAGGTCTGGGGAGTTTCCTGGCCATGGACCCAAAATATTGATGTTTTGTTCTCCGAGCCACTTAGTTATCACTTTTGCCTTGGCAAGGTGCTCCATCATGCTGGAAAAGAGATTGTTCGTCACTAAACTGTTCCTGGATGGTTGGAAGAAGTTGCTCTCGGAGGATGTGTTGGTACCATTCTTTATTCATGGCTGTGTTATTAGGCAAAATTGTGAGTGAGCCCACTCCCTTGGCTGAGAAGCAACCCCACACATGAATGGTCTCAGGATGTTTTACTGTTGGCATGACACAGGACTGATGGTAGCACTCACCTTGTCTTCTCCGGACAAGCTTTTTTCCAGATGATTCAAACAATCGGAAAGGGGATTCATCAGAGAAAATGACATTACCCCGGTCCTCAGCAGTCCAATCCCTGTACCTTTTGCAGAATATCAGTCTGTCCCTGATGTTTTTCCTGGAGAGAAGTGGCTTCTTTGCTGCCCTTTTGGAGGCCATCCTCCAAAAGTCTTCGCCTCACTGTGCGTGCAGATGCACTCACGCCTGCCTGCTGCAATTCCTGAGCAAACTCTGTACTGGTGGTGCCCCAATCCCACAGCTGAATGAACTTTAGGAGACGGTCCTGGCGCTTGCTGGACTTTCTTGGGCGCCCTGAAGCCTTCTTCACAACAATTGAACCACTCTCCTTGAAGTTCTTGATGATCTGGTAAATGGTTGATTTAGGTGCAATCTTACTGGCAGCAATATCCTTGCCTGTGAAACGCTTTTTGTGCAAAGCAATGATGATGGCACGTGTTTCCTTGCAAGTAACCATGATTGACAGAGGAAGAACACTGATTCCATCACCACCCTCCTTTTGAAGCTTCCAGTCTGTTATTCGAACTCAATCAGCATGACAGAGTGATCTCCAGCCTTGTCCTCGTCAACACTCACACCTGTGTTAACGAGAGAATCACTGACATGATGTCAGCTGGTCGTTTTGTGGCAGGGCTGAAATGCAGTGGAAATGTTTTTTGGGGATTCAGTTCATTTGCATGGCAAAGAGGGACTGCAATTAATTGCAATTCATCTGATCAATCTTCATAACATTCTGGGGTATATGCAAATTGCCATCATACAAACTGAGGCAGCAGACTTTGTGAAAATTCATATTTGTGTCATTCTCAAAACTTTTGGCCACGACTGTACATTTATTCACTCTGTGATAGGGTTGGATCCTATATGCTACTTTTATTGTCCTGTAAATGGTTCAGTGCCTATAATTTAGGCTGTGTGTAGAATGGGGCATAAAGGAAATTACCTCTACTAATAAATTACTACTAGATTATAGTGATAAGGAAAACAGCATACAAATTTGGCTTGTGTATTAATTTGCCTATAACTAATCATAATTCCATTATTTTTACATAAAAAAGAGAATACTTCAAAATGAGAAGATCCTGCCATGGAAAAGACAACTGGGTGGACATAAAGTGTAAAGGAGGGAAAATAACTCCCACCATGCAGCAGGACACCTTCAGCTGTGGGGTCTTTATAATGCAGGTTTGATAGTTATATTTTCAATAATTAATGGTTAACTGTTATGTGACATTAGGTTAAAAAAAACTATATTTTATTTTTTGGTGTAGATGGCCAAGGAAGTTGCACATAACTTCCCCTACATCTCCTCCCAAATTGATATAGAATCTTCAAAAACACATGGAGCAACTTGGAAAAGAAATGGCTGAGGATATACTAAAAATGTCTGGTAATGACATTTCATTCAAAGTATATGTAAATTCTTTATTTTTATGTAGTTGTGTGGGAGAGCCATATGTTCAGTTCATGCCTATGATTTCAGAGTTCAACAAAGCCAACAACTGTTTCATGTGTGCCACTGATAAAGAACCTGGATGTGGCCCAAAGACTGACTGGGTTAGTAACTTTATTTAACATGTTTATAATCTTTTGACAACAGTGACACCATGTAAGACAATTTATGATATAACTCAATGGATGGCTAATTCGTCATACTGCATTGATATTATTTATAATGTGTTACACTTTGTTTTGTTTTGATTGAATGTTTGCATGCCAACGGTGGTTCCATGTGCTGTGCCTAGGAATGAAGACAAAAGAGTTCAACAGAGTAAAGAACACAAACTAGAAGTGCAGTCTTTGTTGTTGTAAATGTATGCTATACCCCATCCACACTGAAGAGGCTCTGACATGTACATCAACCAGGGATAATGTCTGCTATACCCCATCCACACTGAAGAGGCTCTGAAATGTACATCAACCAGGGATAATGTCTGCTATACCCCATCCACACTGAAGAGGCTCTGAAATGTACATCAACCAGGGATAATGTATGCTATACCCCATCCACACTGAAGAGGCTCTGACATGTACATCAACCAGGGATAATGTATACTATACCCCATCCACACTGAAGAGGCTCTGACATGTACATCAACCAGGGATAATGTATACTATACCCCATCCACACTGAAGAGGCTCTGACATGTACATCAACCAGGGATAATGTATGCTATACCCCATCCACACTGAAGAGGCTCTGAAATGTACATCAACCAGGGATAATGTATGCTATACCCCATCCACACTGAAGAGGCTCTGACATGTATATCAACCAGGGATAATGTATGCTATACCCCATCCACACTGAAGAGGCTCTGACATGTATATCAACCAGGGATAAAGAGAAAGTTAACATGGTGAAATGTTTCATACTTATTTGAAGTTAAGTGTCTGTTGACACGTTGGAAAAGATTAAAGGTCTACAATTTGTTTAATTTGTCAATATTATATTTTTATTCATTGATTTACTGGCCACCATTACTGTGGTTACATGTTCAGTATATGTATTGACCAGCAAACCCACTGCAGCCTACCTCACCAGCTCACTCTCCATCCCTGCTTTGGACAATTAATAGCATGACTCTCGTACTTTGCCCCTTTCCTTTATGGTTGATATTAACGACGAAAGGAGATATTATCTGTCTCTCTCCTGTTAAATACTGTGGAAAAATAAAAAACAGGGAAAATAGGTACTTAGAACTAGCAATTATTGTAGATACATTTTAAAGAAATGGGTAAACAACACTGGACTGAACCCCCTAATTGTCAAACTAATAATAATGTACAACAATATAGAAGATACTTGACTAGAGGTTATGCAATATGGGTGTATATTCACTGTATGCTTCTTCGGTGTGTAATTGACATGACAAAGGAGCTATTGCAAATTTGAAACTTTGAAAAATGTATGTGACACTGCATGATTTTACAGTACACAAACAAGAGTGTGCAATATAGAAGGGTAGTCAGCGGTCACATGACCAAGGAGCTATTGAAATTCTACATTTTGAAAAATTCATGTAAAACCATGTGAGATAAAAAAAAAAAATGGACAAACTAAAGGGTGTGTATTGTGTGTCTATGCCATTGGATTAGCTACAACCAGTTTTGAAAGTGTTTGGAGTAATGGTTAAAGAGCTATTGAAATTTGAAAAATGTGATTTGTCACTATGTTGACTGTCCCTAACTGCTGTTGGTGGACGTAAGGAAAACTACAGGCGAATATCCGTCGAATATCCAACCTGAAACTGTCTTTACCTCGGGTTCCCAAAAGATAGAATTTGTAGATAATTGGCCCTCTTTCTGGAACTCACCCACAAACAGGACCAAGCCTGGCCTGTTGAGGAGTGACAGACTCCATCCTAGCTGGAGGAGTGCTCTCATCTTATATACCAACATAGACGGGGCTCTAACTCCTCTAGCTCCACAATTAAATAGGGTGCAGGCCAGGCAGCAAGCTGTTAGCCAGCCAGCCTGCCAGCATAGTAGAGTCTGCCACTAGCACAGTCAGTGTAGTCATCTCAGCTATCCCCATTGAGACCGTGTCTGTGCCTCGACCTAGGTTGGGCAAAACTAAACATGGCGTTGTTCGCCTTAGCAATCTCACTAGAATAAAGACCTCCTCCATTCCTTCCATTATTGAAAGAGATTGTGATACCTCACATCAAAGGCAGTTATAGTCAATGAACTAATCACTGTTCATAATCTTGATGTGATTGGCCTGACTGAAACATGGCTTAAGCCTGATGAATTTACTGTGTTAAATGAGGCCTCACCTCCTGGTTACACTAGTGACCATATCCCCTGTGTATGCCGCAAAGGCAGAAGTGTTGCTAACATTTACGATAGCAAATTTCAATTTCAGTATAGCTACTGTTTACAGGACTCCTGGGCCATATACAGCGTTCCTCGCTGAGTTCCCTGAATTCCTATCGGACCTTGTAGTCATAGCAGATAATATTCTAATTTTTGGTGATTTTAATATTCACATGGAAATCTCCACAGACCCACTCCAAAATACTTTTTGTCCAACATGTCTCTGGTCCTACTCACTGTCACAATCATACTCTGGACCTAGTTTTGTACCATGGAATAAATGTTGTGGATCTTAATGGACTATCGGACCACCATTTTATTACGTTTGCAATCGCAACAAATAATCTGCTCAAACCCCAAGCAAGGAGCATCAAAGGTTGTGCTATAAATTCTTAGACCACCCAAAGATTCCTTGATGCCCTTACAGACTCCCTCTGCCTTCCCAAGATGTCAGAGGACAAAAATCAGTTAACTACCTAACTGAGGAACTCAATTTAACCTTGCACATCACTTAACCAAGAGCCATCACTGCTGCTCGATCATCCTATTTTTCCAACTTAATTGAGGAAAATAAGAACAATCCGAAATGTATTTTTGATACTGTCGCAAAGCTAACTAAGCATTCTCCAAGAGAGGATGGCTTTCACTTCAGCAGTAATAAATTCATTAACTTCTTTGAGGAAAGATCATGGTCATTAGAAAGCAAATTATGGACTCCTCTTTAAATCTGCGTATTCCTCCAAAGCTCAGTTGTCCTGAGTCTGCACAACTCTGCCAGGACCTAGGATTAAGAGGGACACTCAAGTGTTTTAGGACTATATCTCTTGACACAATGATGAAAATAATCATGGCCTCTAAACCTTCAAGCTACATACTGGACCCTATTCCAACTAAACTACTGAAAGAGCTGCTTCCTGTGCTTAGCCCTCCTATGTTGAACATAATAAACGGCTCTCTATCCACCGGATGTGTACCAAACTCACTAAAAGTGGCAGTAATAAAGCCTCTCTTGAAAAAGCCAAACCTTGACCCAGAAAATATAATAAACTATCGGCCTATATCGAATCTTCCATTCCTCTCAAAATATTTTTAAAAAGATGCGCAGCAACTCACTGCCTTTCTGAAGACAAACAATGTATACGAAATGCTTCAGTCTGGTTTTAGACCCCATCATAGCACTGAGACTGCACTTGTGAAGGTGGTAAATGACCTTTTGATGGCGTCAGACCGAGGCTCTGCATCTGTCCTCGTGCTCCTAGACCTTAGTGCTGCTTTTGATACCATCGATAACCACATTATTTTGGAGAGATTGGAAACCCAAATTGGTCTACACGGACAAGTTCTGTACCTGGTTTATATCTTATCTGTCGGAAAGATATCAGTTTGTCTCTGTGAATGGTTTGTCCTCTGACAAATCAACTGTAAATTTCGGTGTTCCTCAAGGTTCTGTTTTAGGTCCACTATTGTTTTCACTATATATTTTACCTCTTGGGGATGTCATTCGAAAACATAATGTTAACTTCACTGCTATGCGGACGACACACAGCTGTACATTTCAATGAAACATGGTGAAGCCCCAAAATTGCCCTCGCTAGAAGCCTGTGTTTCAGACATAAGGAAGTGGATGGCTGCAAACGTTCTACTTTTAAACTCGGACAAAACAGAGATTCTTGTTCTAGGTCGAAAGAAACAAAGAGATCTTCTGTTGAATCTGACAATTAATCTTGATGGTTGTACAGTCGTCTCAAGTAAAACTGTGAAGGACCTCGGCGTTACTCTGGACCCTGATCTCTCTTTTGACGAACATATCAAGACTGTTTCAAGGACAGCTTTTTTCTATCTACGTAACATTGCAAAAATCTGAAACTTTCTGTCCAAAAAGGATGCAGAAAAATTAATCCATGCTTTTGTTACTTTTAGGTTAGACTACTGCAATGCTCTACTTTCTGGCTACCCGGATAAAGCACTAAATAAACTTCAGTTAGTGCTAAATACACCTGCTAGAATCCTGACTAGAACCAAAATATTTGATCATATTACTCCAATTCTAGCCTCCCTACACTGGCTTCCTGTTAAGGCAAGGGCTGATTTCAAGGTTTAACTGCTAACCTACAAAGCATTACATGGGCTTGCTCCTACCTATCTTTCCGATTTGGTCCTGCCGTACATACTTACACGTACGCTACGGTCACAAGACGCAGGCCTCCTAATTGTCCCTAGAATTTCTAAGCAAACAGCTGGAGGCAGGGCTATCTCCTATAGAGCTCCATTTTTATGGAATGGTCTGCCTACCCATGTGAGAGACGCAGACTCGGTCTCAACCTTTAAGTCTTTACTGAAGACTCATCTATTCAGTGGGTCATATGATTGAGTGTAGTCTGGCCCAGGAGTGTGAAGGTGAACGGAAAGGCTCTGGAGCAACGAACCGCCCTTGCTGTCTCTGCCTGGCCGGTTCCCCTCTCTCCACTGGGATTCTCTGCCTCTAACCCAATTACAGGGGCTGAGTCACTGGCTTACTGGTGCTCTTCCATGTTGTCCCTAGGAGGGGTGCGTCACTTGAGTGGATTGAGTCACTGACGTGATCTTCCTGTCTGGGTTGGCGCCCCCCCTTGGGTTGTGCCGTGGCGGAGATCTTTGTGGGCTATACTCGGCCTTGTCTCAGGATGGTAAATTGGTGGTTGAAGATATCCCTCTAGTGGTGTGGGGGATGTGCTTTGGCAAAGTGGGTGGGGTTATATCCTGCCTGTTTGGCACTGTCCGGGGGTATCATCGGATGGGGCCACAGTGTCTCCTGACCCCTCCTGTCTCAGCCTCCAGTATTTATGCTGCAGTAAATGCTGTTATATCTGGAGTACTTCTCCTGTCTTATGCGGTGTCCTGTGTGAATGTAAGTATGCTCTCTCTAATTCTCTCTTTCTCTCTCTCGGAGGACCTGAGCCCTAGGACCATGCCTCAGCATTACTTGGCATGATGACTCCTTGCTGTCCCCAGTCCACCTGGCTGTGCTGCTGCTCCAGTTTCAACTGTTCTGCCTGCGGCTATGGAAAACTGACCTGCTCACAGGACGTGCTACCTGTCCCAGACCTGCTGTTTTCAACTCTAGAGACAGCAGGAGTGGTAGAGATACTCTTAATGATCGGCTATGAAAAGCCAACTGACATTTACTCCTGAGGTGCTGACTTGTTGCACCCTCAACAACCACTGTGATTATTATTATTTGACCATGCTGGTCATTTATGAATATTTGAACATCTTGGCCATGTTCTGTTATAATCTCCACCCGGCACAGCCAGAAGAGGACTGGCCACCCCTCATAGCCTGGTTCCTCTCTAGGTTTCTTCCTAGGTTTTGGCCTTTCTAGGGAGTTTTTCCTAGCCATCGTGCTTCTACACCTGTATTGCTTGCTGTTTGGGGTTTTAGGCTGGGTTTCTGTACAGCACTTTAATATATCAGCTGATGTAAGAAGGTCTATATAAATAAATTTGATTTGGATTTGATGATGACCAGAGACAAGGCGAAGGCCAGCACAAACTGGTAGAGGGTAAACCAGTAGGTGTCAGTGGCTGGATTGGGCAGCAGGAGGGCACAACCCACTGAGCCGTCACCTCGGGGCATAAGGTCAGCATACATCCACACGGGAGTGATGGAGACCCGGGAGAGCACCCACACCAGCCCCACCGCAGCCCCCGCCAGGCAGGGTGTGCGCACATGGTTGAAGTGGATGGGATGGACCGTGGCCAAGTAGTGGTCCAGAGTCATGACTGTGAGGATGTAGGTGTTCACTATCTGGCTGTTGGAGTCCAGGGCGGTTATGACCGTGCACATGATGTCAACAAAGCACCAGGAACCGTTGCCCAGGAGCTGGTGGATGAGGAAGGGCATGCCCAGGAGGAAGAGGAGGTCCACTAAAGACAAGCTGAAGATGAAGATGTCCGGCACTGTCTGCTGGGCTCGGAACTTGGTCTTCTTCACAATGGTGTAGATGACAATGCAGTTGCCAATATTCCCAAAGAAGCAGATTACACCAAAAATGCAGGGCATTAGGACGTTGTGGTAGGGCACATCATTTTATGTAAGTTTGACAGGAAAAGTACATTCAGTCTCATGTTGCAGTGTCATTCAGACAGGTGTTCGCTTGCATACAGTAGGTCTTGATTTTTACTAACAGTATAATGTCACTCCTGGCTGCTACATCACAAATATCAAAGACTCCAAACTAATCCTCAGAGATGGGAGCTGTCAACTCATGTGGTGCTGATATTCATTGCTAATTATAACCTGGGTGGTTCAAGCCCTGAATGCGTTGTATATCAGATGGTATCCCAGGGGAATGACAGAACAGTTATTTTTACTGTTCTAACTACGTTGGTAACCAGTTTATATTAGCAATAAGGCACCTTGGGGGTTTGTAGTATTTGGCCATATACCACACCTCGGGCCTTGTTGTTTAATTAAACCACGCGTTCACATTTAATCATTTCACTCAAATGTAAAGTAAAAGTCATAGGACTAAATTCCGAGGATAACATTGAATTCATTAACATTGATTTTACATTATAACATTCATGCATGAAATCAGGAAAATCACAGGCTACCTGCTGGACTTTCGGATGAGTTGTATGATGGGAGAAACGTCTGAGATCAGTTGTCATTCAATATATTTTCGAAGTCCATTTCGAAGTTAGACTAAGCTCAACAAAAGAATGGGCTCTGAATGAAAAATTATGTGAAAACAGGCAAATAACGTCAGCCTAATTATTATCAGAGTAGACTATAGAAATGAATATTCTATCATCAGTAGGCTATACTATTATTGTTCTGCTTGGCTACTGTCAATAAAACCCACTTCATGCTCAAATAGATGCAGTCGAATAGTGAAATGTATTATTTCATAGTGGCAAGAATTGTTGTAATGACATCAAAATATATTCAGGAAAATCCTTGTCCTCATCACAGTCTCAAAAAGACAACACAATGCAAAATAATGATAATACTTCTCAGGTGAAACACTTGCAACTACTCAACATTCTTTACAACCCGAATTGTAAACATCTTAGACCCAAAGAAAGGCATAGGCGCCCTTGTCTATGCTGTGCACTGTAATTATTGGTGATGAACCAGGCTCCAATTATTCTAGTACATCAATTAATCAATCAATCAAAGTAATTCAGTGGAGATGGGGTGAATTTGTACAAACTGACCTTTTCCTCCTGCTCCTATTTCTGTAGCCTCTCCTCAAAATCCAATTGGTCTTCTTCTATCTTTACACCCGCAGTGTTGCTAATCAAAGCACTCCCTCACACAAGAATAGTTCTTGAAAGAGAGCCTATGAGGTTTACAGTGATGAAAAAAAACGTGCCACAATTTCCAAGATAGGGGGACATTGACAATACCTCCAAATGTAGCTATTTGTATTCCAATTATTCATTTTCCCATAACACCAGGGTAGTAGACACCATTTGCCACTAGGTGACGCACTTTCCTATGTTTTTCACCATCTAACTTGCTATGTAACAGAAATGTGTTTTAAATAGTACAACAACACTTTAATCTATATTACCTATTGCTGCATCAGGCACACCAAAGTTATGTGACAAACAGAGATACATATATTTCCGCTGTACTTGAATGAAGTAAAAAAGAGCAATGCAACCACAGAGCTTTATGCAGCTCGCTATCAGGTGAAAGTATCGCGATAGACGGTCCAGTGGCTCGCAGGCGAGACCTATGGGCCGGGCCGGTCAGACACCCTGCTCACAGCGCGAGGCAGGAGCCGAAGCAGCAGCACCCGAAGTATCTGGAAGGAAGCGGAAATTAACGTCGCTGGCTAGTTCGGGTTTAAGCAGAAACAGACTGATTTTGTACATTTACCTCCACTAACAAAACTGCAAAGGGTGGATCATAAACAATAAGGACATTTGATCAAGCAAGAAGTTTACATTTCACATCTAAACTGGCGGGTGAGTTTTTGTCTCGTTCTACTGAATACAAAGCAAAGGCTAGCCAGCCAGCTACAGTGTCGGTTAGCATACGAAAGTATTTTCTTCGTTGTTTATATATTTTTATAGCTATAGTACTGTAGCTAGCTAATAGGCCTATCTGCTTGCCATGCATGTCAATTCGTAGTTTTCTGCATAACTGCACACAAACATTTAACCTAAATATTAAACAAATAACTGTTGGCTAAATAGGTTGGTGTTTTTAAATTTGTGTTCGTTGTTACAAGTAGCTAGCTAAATAGCCGGCTAGCTTTTTCGTTTTGGCTAGTTGCTAGCTAACGTTAGCTTCCACTTTCACATGTATAGCGTTTTAACTGGCTCCTAGCTCTAATTCAAAACAGCTGGAAACGGTGTTTCACAGTACAACCAACATAAGTGAATTTATCTACTGTAACACTTGTAATAGAAATGTAGTAGAATTGGCTATGTCACTGGCCATAATGTGGGAACCTAAACGTTAGTTAACTGACTTTCCTACAAGTGGAAGCTGTGTCACAGAGAGAAACAAACTGATACCGAGAGTTGCCTGAAAGTCTCCCATAAACGTGAATTGTCAAATAATAACCTAGAAAGATGTTGTTCACCAACTAACTAGCTAGTCACTTAATATAACGTACTTCGCATGATTGGTTAGTAAGCCTGGGTAACTAGTAGTGACCTACGTAGCAGAAAGTATCGAATTGATGCAGAAATTGTATATTCCAGTGCTGGTTTTGATTGTTGTGTGTCAAGCAGGCTAAGAAATGTTTAGTAAACAACGAATCTGATTGGAGAGCTAGTAAACTTCGTATGAGGCATGTTGCACTACAACAAGTAGCTACAGACTTTAGTGCTCCCCCGTTCCTTGACCCAACGTCCGGTCAATTGTCAAATCTTGGCCAACCACTAGTGTGGATTTAATTCTGACATTGGTACTGTTAGTTTTGCATTGCCAGGTGCCCCATGTGGGTTGAGATTTCACTTAAGGACCAATGGAACGGTCTAAAATTAATATACTCTGTCCACCTGGGGCACCAGCCTTGCAAAACGAATTCCACACATCTCATTGCCATTTTTAAAATGTTTTTATCAGCATCAAATGTATCAAGTGCACACCCGAAAGATGTCAACTGTCTGCCTTCATCTCTTTTTAGAAGAACATCTGTCAATTTCAGTCCCATCATCATACAGTGGTTGACCGACACAACATCCATGCATAAACAGAAACATCCATGCACAAACGCTAGATATTAATTTGTGGCATGTTTCTCCTTTTTTGCAGATACCTTCTGTGAGCTTTATGTGAGGATCCAGCCCTAAAGGAACGGGTCATAGACGGGAGGAGCGACTCGGAGCAAGCAACCGATCACGGAATACTTGAACTGTGTTTTTATTTTGACACTGCTGGTCTCCACACATCAACGACAGGGAATAAAACAGCATTCACCCTATCAGGTACCCTAAACCCACGGGTATCCAACAACCAGTAACATGGAGGCCATTGCCAAATACGATTTCAAAGCCACTGCTGACGACGAGTTAAGTTTTAAACGTGGGGAAGTTCTAAAGGTAGGATTAGTGCATTTTTTGTCTTCAAATGAAGTAATTGCAAGGCTTGGTAGCTGCTAGTTATCTGTTTTAAATTATTGTATATTTCACCTCGTCAAAGGTTGTTAATCTACAATTAATGGACAAATATATGTTTACTGGCACATCAAATTGCTGTTCTGGGAGCATATGCCCCTCAATTGTCAAGAAAAATTACATTTGAATTACACATGTTTTTCTATTGCAAACCAGCTACAATAAAATGTTTGTCATGGAAAATATCAAAGACCTTATTGTCCCACGTCTAGTAAATAACAGCAACACAACAGCTTATTTGTCAGAGTTGTTGCCTTCTGCAATGTTCCTCTGCACTTTCTTTCCTCAGCCCTTCACACACAGTATAGTATCGGTATCTAAAGCTACACCTTATTCAATGAATAAGCCAACATCATAGTACGTTCAATACAAGGTTTGGGCCTAGTAGAGTGATGGGGCTCAACACAGGGAACACAAGGGATTTGCAGATGGGTTTATTTCACTGTGTTGAAATGCCAATCCTGCAACTTCTCTAATCTGACATAACCTGGGGCCAATGGATCACTTCAGACAGCCATCTTACTCAAAGCCTCACTATCAGGCTCCCTGAAAAGAGCCCAGTCCATTTTCAGAGCTTGATCATCATGGGACTGCAAGATATTAGAAAAAAATGTCTATGAAAGTGCTCTGGGATTTAAATGTAATCATCATAATCCCTCTGAATGTCAATGGGTTTTAGGTAAAGAGGGGGTAAATTTACCGCCTAAGCACACCAGCTATCATATGTTTTATCTGATTTCCATTTCAAATGATTGTGTGTGTAGCAAATGGAACTAAACCTCTTGTCTTGCTAGCAACTAGATGTTTGTAAGATTCTGTACACTTTAAATCCTTTGAACTATTTATGGCATTCTGTGGTGTTTTGTGTGGCTATTAGCAGTCCATACACCCCATCAGAATGCCCCATGCACTATTTGTGTATAAATGTCAGAGATATTTTCCCCTCTCGGACACTTGATGAACATAACACACCAGTGCAGACTGTCCCTCTTCATACACCCAAAGCAGTGTGTGTTGACAGGCAACAGGTACCCACCCGCCTCTCATGCAGTTGGAGAGGACACTGCTGTTGAAACAGTATCAGTAGTTGTCTCCCACTTATTTTTAAAACCCACCCAGTCTCTTCAATATGAGTCACACTCAGAAAATATGTTCTTGCCTAGCTAATTTATGGGTTTTAAAGCATTGTTAATTAATGCTTAAAGCTAGTTAAGCACAGTGGTCTCTTACACAAGACTCCTATAACCACAGAAACACAATACTCTTCATTTCAAATCTAATGTTATTTGTCATGTGCCGAATACAACGAGTGTAGACCTTACCGTGAAATGCTTACTTACAAGCCCTTAACCAACAATGCAGTTGTTGGTTAAGGGTAAAAAAAAAAAAAGTAACACAATAATGAGGCTACATACAAGGGGTGCCGGTACCGGGTCAATGTGCAGGGGTACATGTTAGTCGAGGTAATATGTACATGTAGGTAGGGGTAAAGTGACTATACATAGATAATAAACAGTGAGTAGCAGCTGTGTAAAAGCAAACAGGTGGGTGTGTCAATGTAAATTGTCTGGGTGGCCAGTTGATCAATTGTTCAGCAGTCTTATGGCTTGAGTGTAGAAGCTGTTAAGGAGCCTTTTGGACCTAAACTTGGCGCTCCGGTACCGCTTGCCGTGCGGATCAGAGAGAACAGTCTATGACTTGGATGACTGGAGTCTTTTAGGCCTTCCTCTGACACGCCTGGTATTTAGGTCCTGAATGGCAGGTAGCGTGGCCCCAGTGATATACTGAGCTGTATGCACTACCCTCTGTAGCTTTAGGACAGGTCCAACTCTGGGGTGACAAGGAGTAGGCTAGCCAGAGAGAGACTCCCGTCCTTCTTAGCCTCAGATGCCAGCGTGGTGCTGGGCCCCTGTGATTACGACCCCCCCTTCCCCAAGCCCCAGCAGCACCGACCTCTGCATAAATATTAATCAGAGGGCGAGGCGGCGAGCAGCGTGATGGCAGAACGCAAAGTCTGCAGCATAGCGATACTCTAAAATTCCTGCAGGAATTGCGTAAGCCACAGGCTAGACCGCCACGTTGCCTCGGCACCATCATCGACAGAGATCAGAGAAAGACCTGTGGAATACTGGTGTGAGCAAAGAGACAGAATTCATTTTGATTGCATGGGCATCTAAAAACCATGTACATGAAAGGTTCTCCCCCCAACAGTTAAATTTCAGCCCTCATCTAAGTGCTAACTTTGTAAGTAGGTCCTGCCATATGAGAATATGTGTCATTATATCTGTGGTAGAAATTTTAAAATTGCCTTGTTTGGGAGCAGCCTTTCCATTCTGCTTCCCTTCATCCAGCCCTCCGTATGTGTCAGTAAGATCTTGAGGAGTTCTCTCATGTCTCTTGAATATCTTTACTTATAAATATGAAAAGGATTGTATGCAGACTAGGTGCAGTCAACTTAGCTTTTTAGTCTCTGGCAATGTATGAATTAATTTTGGCCTGTTTTTTTGTCTTCGTATGTGATTTGCTATGGGGTTTTGAAGAGTCCTTATCTCACTGGGGGAGAGAGGGCTCAGAAAGTAGAGCTACATATAAGGGTTCTTTATTAAATTTGCATATCAGACGAAGAAAAAAGTTCTCAATTTTCACAGCCAGAATCGTTAGTGTTACTCTGAAAGAAGTTAACTTCTAGAAGTAGACAGCACGCTACCAAGCGTGAAATGTTTGTTTATTGGGAGATTCAGACAGTCTGTTTTTTTTTACCCTTCCAAATCCATTTTTAATACTTGATCACATCAGATCCTCAACACCGAGAAGGACATTGTCAGCCTGTTTACCTTGCAGAGACATGAGTTTGAATGTGAAAGGAGTATGCACTACCAGAGCATGGGAAGGTCTAGGGTTCATTGTCCTAAAGAATCTCTTTAAGTAAGTGCTTTTGGCTAGCCCCTCCTGCTCTGTCCCTGGAACCTTGCATCTCATAATCCTTTCTCTGTGTGCTGCCTTTGTTCTTTGGCTGACATGTTTTGGATCCAATTCCTAGGAATCATCAGGGGGCCCTCAGTAGAATGATTGGTGCATCTCACTTACGGGTGAATCCCATTTGAATTCATTCACTTAGACAGCATCCCTTTTGATTTAAACAACATTTTCCATACATGTTTGCCCATTTTACATACCGCACCATGAGACATCCTTCGTCACTGGAAAAGATAAGCAGTTGAATTTGATATAATTTAACATCTCCAGGGGTGCCACACTACTATGACTGACACGATAAAACAACATATTTCACTGCACCTATCCAGTGTATGTGACAATAAAAATAAATACATTTGGCCCTAATCTATGGATTTCACATGACTGGGAATACAGATATGCATCAGTTGGTCAGACACCTTAAAAAAGATAGGGGCATGGATCAGAAAACCAGTCAGTATCTGGGTGACCACCATTTGCCTCATGCACACCTCTCCTTTGTAGAGAGTTGATGAGGCTGTTGATTGTGTCCTGTGGAATTTTTGTCCCACTCCTCTTCAATGGCTATGTAAAGTTGCGGGAACTGGAACACGCTGTCATACACGTCAATCCAGAGCATCCCAAACGTGCTCAACGTGTGGCATGTCTGGTGAGTATGCCGGCCATGGAAGAGCTAGGACATTTGTGGCATTGTGTTGTGTGACAAAACTGCACATTTTAGTGTGGCCTTTTATTGTTGGGGCGGCATGGTAGCCTAGTGGTTGGAGCGTTGGACTAGTAACCGGAAGGTTGCGAGTTCAAACCCCCGAGCTGACGAGGTACAAATCTGTCGTTCTGCCCCTGTACAGGCAGTTAACCCACTGTTCCTAGGCCGTCATTGAAAATAAGAATTTGTTCTTAACTGACTTGCCTGGTTAAATAAAGGTAAAATAAAATAAAATAAAAAAATTGTCCCCAGCACAAGTTGTACCTGTGTAATGATAATGCTGTTTAATCAGCTTCTTGATATGCCACACTTGTCAAATGGATGGATTATCTTGGCAAAGGAGAAATGCTCACTAACAGGGATGAAATACACATTTGTGCACCAAAATTTGAGAGAAATAAGCATTTTGCATGTTGCGTTTATATTTTTGTCTAAAAAAAAATCCATAATTTTTCCCCCCATATTTGCTTATGTTATAGCTTAGACCAGGGCTGCCCAACCCTCTTCCTAGAGATCTACAGTCCTGTGGGTTTTCAGTCCAAACCTAATTTAACACACCTGGTTTTACTTATTAGCTGCTCAACAAGACCTTAATTAGCTGAATCAGATATGCTAAATTAGGGTTGGACTGACACTACAGGACAGTCAATCTCCAGGAAGAGGGTTGGGCAGCCCTGGTTTAGACCCTATTTTATATCTGAGGATGTTGTGTTGTGTCTGCCATCGGTTGGGACACAACATGCTCTTGGATACAGGGTGGGTTTCATTTCAATTTTAGAAATATAATTAATAGAATGGACCTATCCCTTCAGACCACTGCAATTTAGCTGGTACACCATTGCAATTGATATTTAACTTATACCAAAAAGATGGCCACCTGTCTACCCACTGTTGAATGTCAACTTAATTGGTCATGTATATTCTATTATCTATATTTCTATGAGTTCAATAGGTTTTCTATGGAAGATTGACGGTATAATTGAAATCAACTTATCTTCCCATTCAAGTCAACATTCTCTGTGTGGACCTCAACCATCTTTGTGGTACCATTTTGAAAGTTGAAATGTTATTTGCATTTTAGTACATTTATCAGCCAATACATTACACCCACCCTGTATTCAAGAGCATGTTGTCTCAATCGATGGCGGCACAACACAACCTCAGATGTAAAATAGGATCTAAGCTACAACATATGTAATATGAAAAAAATTGGTGCATTTTTAGATCATTGACTTTTTAAGGTTAAAGGACAATGTAAAAAAAATAAATGAAAAATAACAACTATAAAATAGGTATAAGACCCTGTTTATCTTTTCCAGTGATGAAGACATGGATGTTTCCATAGTATGGCCAGATATACAAAATAGGTTAACTTTGAGCACGTTAATCTGTTGAATGTTTTTGCATTCAGGTCCAAAATGTAACTTTCTGTGCACTTCTACAACGGGCAAATATGTATGGAAGGTTTTGTTTAAATCAAAAGGTGTGCTGTCAAAAAGTGATTTGAATTCAAATAGATTTATTAACCTTTGATCATAATTGCCTTCGTTGATGTGAATGAGTGCAGGGGGTGAGCTGACTGTGAAAGAGGGGTCATTAACAGAACAGTGCCGAGCACGCTCCATATTCGGAGACGGGATGGTCGGCCTATTTAGAGTAACACCCCCCAGAACAGCAGTTTTTCTGCAGTAGCAGTGACTTGCCAATGTCACTCACTGAGGTTTTCCCTTTAGAGTCGTTCACAGCAATAGATACTAGTTTACTTGACAAGTCTCCCTTTCTCAAACTATCACTCTTAAACCACCCCCCCTCCTTTCCTCACTCTACTGATAGCAGGATGTATGTCTGAATGTTCTCCCCTCCAGATTGCTCTTCTGTGGTACAAGACAGAACATGCCCATATTCTCTCTCCATCCCCTGTAATGCCCATTGGCACCTCACACAGTGGCATGTTTAGCACGTAGGCTAAACCACAAAATCAAGCTGAGTACACCAGCTTCCATGTGATGGACTATTCTCAGCTGCTTTCGTTTATCAAGTTTTTTGGGTGGGGGGGCATGTATTGGTGAGGAATAACTTTCATTGACTGCAATGCAAATGCCATTCCAGAGTTACTGCATGTGTAAATGCACATAAGGTAATGCCTAAGACTGTGTTTTCAGTCTTTGCCATATGCCTAAACCTTGAAGGCAGCTTGAAGCAACCACTATTTGCTAACATGGGTTTTTCTTCAGACCAATTGTTCACCTGAGTGAGGTAAGGTAATCATCAAAGAGTACTGAGCATAACTGGATTATTACACTTAAAAAGATGAATCCTAGATTATAAACCAATATTTTGAAATCCAGGGGTTGTGTTCTGCCTTTTGGCAAGCTGCCGTTCCATATCATTGTGACCGTTTGAGGTTGACCGCTTTCTATTTGAGGAGAGTGGGATTTTTCCTTTTTAGGTTTGGCTTGCTCCCAAACTAGCAGGTCTGAGAGTCACTAGTTGCAGGGTAGAGTTGGTCACATTTTAAATGGCCTGCTACATGGCTAGTGCTCAAGATGGGGATTTTCCGTCTCAAACCACAGTGTGATCATTTCTGTGTACAGAACAATCACTTCAGATAGTCTACTTATTGTATAACTGAATGGTTCAATGGCACAGAAAGGAAATTAACACATTAACTAGGCCTCGTGTGAATATTAACCTCAACTCCTCCCAATAGCCTGTTTTAATGGATAATAATTATAATAATTTGGTGGGTGCTTTATGTCGTTGGTTGGTTTTGTCTGTCATAGTTGGCACTTGCTGGCCAATACACTGCTGCTTCCATTCAGTCTGGACATTTTGATATGTGATAGAGCATCAGTCAGTTTAATTTGAGGGTATCATATCAGAAAAAGCTGTCAGTGTGATATCTTAAAAATGGGAAAGGAAACTAGGTAGCTCAGCCATTCTGTTTCTAAGTCTGTGTTTTATGCAAATTGTCAGGTTCACATACTGTAGAGTATACTGCTTCAGTGTCTTGTGATTGATGACAAAGTTCTAGCCTACGCCTACATACCTAAATTAATCTATTCCAAGGTATTTATCATGATAATGTGTAACGTTCACCTCTTTAAAGCTTAGTATCTGTTTCTTCTGTCTACTGAATTATTGCACCCAGTTTAGTTTCCATGCAAGGTATTGCGTTCAAAAAGCCATCTAAGATTGAGTATCAGTGTCTGTGGCACGCTTCTCTCAACATCTATCTCCAGGACTGCCTGCTAGTGCCTAGCCTAAGCATCTCTGTTTTCGAGACAAGGGGTCTCTCTCATGAGAGGATGGCCTGTGTTGAGGCATTGTTTATTCAAAGTCGCCTTAAGTGCACCAGCATGGACTGATGTGGTGTTTGTATTCTATTTTCTATCCCCCTCCATCACACAGGAGCATCTGTTGAGCCCTTGTGTTGTCTCTGTGTCACCTCTCTCTCGGTGTGTCACTGTTAGTCTCTGGGTGGCTGAAGTCTAGACTGTAAGAGTCTCTGTCGTCTGAACAAGATTGTGAGTTGGCCATCTCAAACCAGAAGCTGTGATGTCAGTGTTTACAGTCTGGTGGTGTAGCTGATGAAAGAAACGGTTGTATATGTCAGTGATTGATAAACTGTATGTCAATCACGGGATATCAGCTGAAGGCCTCTTAAAGTTTAAATAGGATTCTTAATCCAAACAGTTGTGAAGATGTTTAGCAACTAGCTGGTGCCACACAACAATTTATTTCACCCTCATTTCTGCCTGCTTTTAGAAAAGACCCTTTACATAACTAGTTATCTAAAGCTCGACCATTGATGGGATGAAAGGGGTGGGATTGGAACGTAACATGCATTAATCGCCTCATGCTGCTGCTGCTGTGTAAGCCTTTTGTTGTGTTTCATAAACATGACAATGTCTTTTTTTCAGAAATATAAATCATTCTATAATCCAGATTCAAAAGATAGACTGCGTGAAGTCAAGATATCTTTAAACCTCTTTCCCCCAGTATTCAGTCAGTAGGTTCTGTGTGTGAATATGACAGCAGTCACTTTGGATTATTAGTTTGCGTTACTGATTTCTCTCGCTAGAATGCAATGTCTTGTTGAATAATTAAAGTTCACTAAAGCCCATGCTATTTGTATTTCTTGGAGTAGAGCTGGTCATGATTTTTTACATGGTTTCTGAAAGCCATTATCTAATTACGTGGTGCTCTTGGGGGTTCTTTCCATTGCCCGAAAAGAGGGAAGTAAGACTTTAAACTGGTTCTATTTCCACGAGAGTGTTTTACCATGATTGAGCTGTGGAAAAGTTTGGTGGAAATTAGTCTGTGCATGCGTTTTGTGTGTGAATGTATATGTAGCCTGTTTGTGTTCTCTTTGATGTTACCCTTTCAGTGTGTTGCCCTTCATGTGTTTTCTGAGAGAGACTGTAAGAACACTGATGACCTGCAAAATTACTTTTTTATTATTATTGAACCTTTCCTTAATTTACCAAACCCTAACCCATAACCTAATTTGAACAAATTCTGAAATTAAATATCAGTTTGCAGATCAGGAGTGTCCACACAGCTTTTTCAGGGTTTTCTGTGTGAGTGAGTGGTCATAGCCACTCATGTGACCTGCCTATGATTCTGATTTTTCTCAGGCGCTTGATAGTAGTCTGGGCCTGAATTATACTGTCCATATCAGGCTAACTATAATTGAAGAAAATGTACCTCATATAGACATCTTTGTGTGTATGTGGTGGTGCACAATGTTTTTTTTTCTGCTTATCAGTTAATGGTGTACACAACAGAGCTGTAACTCCTACCTTCCTGTTTTTATTTAACATACATTTGAAAGTTGTTAGATATTTCTGCTCAATGCTAATGTGTAGCGTTTCTTTACATATTAACCTAATTAGAGAATGTTAATAGAATAATCTTTGCACACACTAAAATGTAAGTAGCTAAAAATATCTGGTTAATTTTTTCCTCACATTGTGTGGAATGGCTTAGGTTCACAGTGTGTCATGTGATTTTGCATCAGTGTTAAAAAGGGGAAGGAACTCGTTTTGGGGGTTTTCTAAATATCCTCCTTTGGTTTAGGGTTTAGAATGATACACTAATCTCACTATGACGAGATCTGCTTGACAGTTGTCATTTCACATCTCAGTTGGAAAGGAGGCATATTATCTCATGCCATTATGGGATTGGAATCAAAAGATGGGGCCTCTGCCTCTGACAATGGAACTTGAAGCCCCCTATTCTTTATGCTCTTGGCTAGTTCTCCTTTGAGAAGCATGAATGCAGCCAGTGCTTTTTCAGATCTATTTGTACAGCAAAAGACAGCCCTCTATTTGAGAACCAGAGTGCCATTATAATGCGGCCAATGCCATCTTGTAGAAGCAGTGAGCTGTAAATCTCCTTTTTTATCTGCCCTAGATGTTTTTCCTATGGGCACCTCAAGTCAGTCATGCCATATGGCAGGGCAGTGAATACCTCATCACTGTGCTCTTCTAGCACAACAGAAACTAAGGCTACAAGAGCCATGATGCCAGATGCGTCCAGTCAGTGTATGTCATGTGAAATAAAAATGTTACTGATTTTAAAGTAATTTTATTGTTTTAATGCTATGCTTACTGTACTCTTACTCACCCATCTCAATTCATCCACCGTTACAAAAAAACCCTGAGGGGAATAGCCTAGTAGTGTTTAGGTTTGTGACTTGAGTAACTTCTTGTATCGTGTATTACATAGGAGCCTCATTTATAAACGTTGCGTAAATTTCTGCGTGCCCCATTTCTGACAAATCTGCGCGTGTACAAAAATGAGATGGATAAACTTGCTGCATTCTATACATTTTTTTTTTTTACCCCTTTTTCTCCCCAATTTCGTGGTATCCAATTGTCTCATCTCTGCAACTCCCGGACTAACTTGGTAGAGGCGAAGATTGAGAGCTGTGCGTTCTCCGAAATACGACCCAGCCAAGCCGCACTGCTTCTTGAGACAATGCCCACTTAACCCGGAAGCCAGCCACACCAATGTGTTGTAGGAAACACCGTACACCTGGCAAACGTGTCAGCGTGCACTGCGCCCCCGGCCCGCCACGCCACAGGAGTCGGTAATGCGCAATGGACATCCCTGACGGCCGAACCCTCCCCTAACCCGGGCGACGCTGGGCCAATTGTGGATCTCCCGGTCAGAGCCTGGACTCGAACTCAGAATCTCTAGTGGCAAAGCTAGCACTGCAATGCAGCGCCTTTAGACCACTGAGCCACTCGGGAGGCCCCATGCATGCCTTACATACTCATGTTTCAGTTATAAATCAGACCTGTCATAAAACTGCACCGTGTACGAGCAATAAAACTCTGCCTGGAAAAGGCCTTCCATTTACCTTTTTATGGTGACAACGCACTTTATTTGCTGTATAATTTCAAATTAGGCCACGGCAGTTGTGTAAAAGAAGCAGCAATTACATATACGATCACATTTCTGTAGATGTGTGGGCAGAATGTTTTGATATTTTGCAGCTGCTTTTTTCTTCAAACAACATGCATCCTATCCTGCCTGTCTGCATATTTTGAAATATTGGTTGTATGTTGGAATCAATTTAAATGTTGGCTACATCCCACACTTCTATACAAACAACGAATTGTTAAATATTTTGTTTATCAATAAATTGTTTCCATGTCCTGCCTTGGTATAGGCTCTGAGATTAAATAGGTTTATGATGTCACGCTCCTATCGTACTTCAATACTGTAGCCTACCCTTACTGTCAAATATTTTACATAAGCTACCGGTCTATTTACTGTGTTGGCAGAAAGTTAAGGTATGCTGTATTTAGAAAAGGACTGTGACGACAGTTTCTGAAAAAGAATACAATGGCAAATTGTTGTTCATCTGTTCAATTTGTCTGTAGACAATAAACTGCGCTGCCTATGGGATCACATACAGCAGAACTTGAAATACATGGCTTATCTATTCACTTATGTTCAATTGAATGAGTGATGTGCATGGTAGTTTGTTGAATTCAGGAATATGAACCCATCACGGCTAGAAAAGTTGAGGAATTTATTCTGTTATGAGTCCTATGTCAAATTATTTTAGATTACAAAAATAAAACACTAGAGCTGTGTTCGAATGCTCATACTAACCGTACTATTTGTGACTTTAAATTGAGTATGTAGTATGCTTATAGGTCATGGTATGGATATAGTTAGTATGCCAAAAGTTCCCAGATGTTGTACTAAATTCACCCAAATACGAAGTATACAAGCAGGGGACACTATTTCTGTGCTTTTATGGCCCATAATGCCATTCTTCAGAATTGGTAAAATTCAGAAGACAAAACAAACATTCAGATAGGACGATGGGGACAATTTCAGTGAAAAACATAAGAGGGCAACAGTACTTGTGCAAAGTTTCAGAATGATAACTTCCAAAATGAGTGTTCTACATGACATTTATCATGAAGTCACCCAGGTGTCCCACACAAGTAGCCCAAATGTACCCAAGTGGCCAAATTGGTGAAGTTATACATTTTGAATGGAATAACTATATACAAAATACCAAAATGGTATTCCCCCCCGGCCGGTGTCAGTAAACGTTGGCAAAAAAAAAGCGTGATTAAATTGTTGCCAGCAGCACAGTTAGTCACCAACGCTATGGATAACATGAAAACAGCCTAACCAGCTCTGCTTGGGCGAGTAAAATGGTCAGAGTGAGGTGTTCTCTCATTTGTGTCTGGAAATAGCTAGCCAACGTTAGCCAGTTAGCTTGGGTGCTTGACTACCGTTGTGAGGTCAGAACGCTCGGATCCACCCTACTCCTCAGCCAGAGCGTCCAGTGTGCGCTCTGAATGCTCCGAGAACGATACACTCTGGATTTACAAACGCCCAGAGTGCACTCTGGCACTTGAGATACAACATTTTATAGCTAGTAATTTGTTATGCTAGCAAGCGGTTGCATAGCAACAGCATCAACTTCCGGTAGACAGGCGATGCGCTAGTACGCTCAACTGAAAGGATACCGTTGGTTTACAGTATACTAAAATGAACTAATAGTATTTAGTGTGTGTATACTCATTAAGTATGGAGTATACAATATGTTAGTATGTGTATTTGAACACAGCCTAGATTTTCTCTCTTTTCACTAACGGCAAATGGCTGCATCTTGTTATTAGGCTATGTTTTTTTTAAAGTAAGTGTGTCATCCTATATCCCATTTGCACAAAATACTTACTTGCCTGCTACAATACTTCCACTACTAGAAGAAGTGCATACGCATGGTCCAAAGTTTGCATGGAGGAAAGGACATTCTCACGTCAAGTTCAGTTTTTATAAACTGGGGCACGCACACTTTTGGGGTATATAAAATGGGTTTATAAAATACATATTTCTCACTCCCATTTTACGCAGCAATTTCTGAGAGATATTGCATCCTATCTTTAGACCTAAGCACTGGGAAAGTGGCTGGATGTTACCTTCCTTATTACTTTGTATCCAATCACGTCTCAGGTTATCAAGACAACCTGACGTCCTGATATGAGCTCCAGTCAGGCCGTGTTCCACTTTCGCTCCCATAAAGCAGCAATAACTGACGGCCAGGAGAAGGCCAAAGTGGAGAGTTTGCCCGGTAGCATTCAGCAGCGTTCACTCACACTCATTTTCTTCTTAAATAAATAAAGATTCATAGTTTGACTGGCTGGCAAATTTAGCTCCCAGCAGATCTTTGAAACCTGCCCACAGAGCATGATCTTAAAGCCCTTCTCTGCCTCTCTCTTCCCCTCGCTACTCCTCTTCTGCTGCTGAACTGGAGGCTGGTGTTAAGCAAACACTCTCCCATTTGGCACTGTGAATGGTAAAGGATGGCCTTAATTGGTCTATATTAGAGCTGAGCGATATGGAAAAAAATCTATATCATGATACATATCCTGAATTCATGTGATAACGATAAATTGAAGTTGATAACATTTAATGTGAACCTTTTTAAAATGATCCTTTAAACTACAACTACTACTACTACTACTACTAGTTTGATGGTTGTACCAATCAATTGTCCCATTAACAATCCCCCCATATAAGCAAACATTTAATTTCAAATTTTACATTTCTCTAGTGTAGGCTACTTATCGTAATGAACAATGTCAGCAAAATGCCTGTGATGGGTATGGTCGGTCTCGATACTTTTCAGGTTTATCGTCCCAGCTCTAGTCTATCCACCTTTTAATCTTTCACCGTGCAAACTGATCAGAACTGTGCTGTTTTAGGAGTATGTGCCACAGTAAAGTGGGACAGTCCCTCCTACTTCAGAGTGCTGGGAACCTTGGAATGCAGATTGAGTTTGTGCACTGGTACATGCATGTGTGTGCAGTGTAGCTCTCACCACAACTTAGCTCTCACGTCCTGTTTGGAGCCTCTTCCACCCCCAGCAGCTTCCTGTCTCTGCAGCACAGTCGATCACTACACCCCACACCTACAATGCTGCATTGGATTACAAAGTGCAAAACGGCATGTAAGAATACACCAGCCTGTGGGTCTCTTACTCATCACCAAAGATTAGCTGGATTAGCTTTACTGAACAACAGAAATACAAACGCAAACGCATTTAAAGTGTTGGTCCCATGTTTCATGAGCTCAAATAAAATATCCCCGAAATGTTCCATAAACACACATGTATTTCTCAAATTATGTGCGCACATCTGTTTACATCCCTGTTAGTGAGCATTTCTCTTTTGCCCAACATCACCCATCCACCTGACCGGTGTGGCATATCAAGAAACTGATTAAACAGCAAGATCATTACACAGGTGCACTTTGTGCTGAGGACAAAAGGCCACTAAACAATGTGCAGTTTTGTCACACAACACAATGCTTCTGAGTTCTGAGGGAGCGTGCAATTGAGGTGCTGACTGCAGGAATGTCCACCAGAGCTGTTGCCAGATAATTTAAGGTTAATTTATCTACCATAAGCAGCCTCCAAGAGAATTTGGCGGTACGCCCAACCAGCCTCACAACCACGTGTAACCACGCCAGCCCAGGACCTCCACATCCCCACTTCTTCACCTGTGGGATCGTCTGAGACCAGCCACCCGGACAGCTGAAACTGTGGGTTTACACAACTGAAAAATTTCTGCACAAACTGTCAGAAGCCGTCTTAGGGACGCTCATCTGCACCCCCTTTCGTCCTCACCAGGGGTTTGACCTGACTGCAGTTCGGAGTTGTATTCTCACTTTCGATGGCCACTGGCACACTGGAGAAGTGTGCTCTTCGCGGAGTAATCCCGGTTCCTACTGTACATGGCACACAGCGTGTATGGTGTCATGTGGGTGAGCAGTTTACTGATGTCAATGTTGTTAACAATGCTCCGTGGTGGCTGGTGGGGTTAGGGTATGGGCAGGCATAAGCTACGGACAACTAACACAATTGCATTTTATCAATGGCAATTTGAATGCACAGAGATACCGTGAAGAGATCCTGAGGCCCATTGTCGTGCCATTTATCCACCGCCATCACCTCCTGATTCAGCATGATAATGCACAACCAACTTCACACAGCCATTGAAGAGGAGTGGGACAACATTCCACAGGCCACAATCAACAGCCTGATCAACTCTATGCAAAGGAGATGTCGCACTGCATGAGGTAAATGTATGTCAGACCAGATACTGAATGGTTTTCTGATCCATACCCCTAACTTTTTTTAAAGATGCACCTGTTGGTCAGAAATACATCTGTATTCCCAGTTATGTGAAATCCATAGATGAATGAATTGATTTCAATGAACTGATTTCCTTATAATAACTGTAAAATCGTTGACATTTTTGTATGTTGCGTTTATATTTTTGTTCAGTCTATTTCATTCATACTTCATGATCCCATATTACATTTTGTTTACACAACCCCTCTTTTCAACCCCTTTCTCTTTTTAATTGCAGTTTGTTCTTTTTTCTCAGCTGTGATTCTTATTATCTTTGGCACTGACATATCACTATCCAGGCTTTTACTCTCAAAGGGGGAGCTCTGAAGCTTTTAGCCAGTTAAGCCTCCGATTAATCTCTCCCCTATCACTTATTAGCTCTCTGCGCAGCTATCGATCCCATCTCCCATTAGATTTACCACAGATGAGAGAAGAGCCGTGCCTGCTGTGCCCTCCCCTTATGCTGATCATTCCCCTCACTCCAATCCAGTTCTGACCAGAGCCTGATTAATACATCAGGAATCCTCTGAGCAGACAAGTTGACTCAAACCAAATCTGATCCAGTAATTGTATTTTCTATTTTTTATTCCCAAAACCCTACAGTTAAATTATTGGGCTGTTTTTAAGTCCACAGGAGTGGAAAAAATGGTTAAGTCCCCGCCGTGGTGCTCACGGTGACTTTTTTGGTTCAGATGAGGGCCTATGCTTTGCCATTCTCCTGGCGAGAAACCTTCCAAGTTCCCCTGCCGTGTTAAGGGACCAGCCACGTTGTGTGTTTCAGTAGCTGTAAGTGTAGCTAGTGAGAGTCATGGGGTTTCTCTAATTAAGTGTGGCATCCCATGAGAGTGTGGCTTAAATAAGCCTATGTCTCCCCCTCCCCTCTGTTGTCAGAACAGCGCTAATGTGACCCTATTAGGTAGCAGGGGAACTTTTCTAGAAGTTGTCTTGGAACACGTGCTATGACACAAGCCATGGCAGTAATGTGGAGTTTTAATGCTGCACCTGGCTGACTTGCCTAAGTGTATCACGGCTGTGAGTCATGTGTAGGAGACAGAAGTTAAGAGGAGGAACTGATTGAACAGTGAACATGGTGTCCCTTAGCAACACAGTGGAAGGCTTTCTGTCCATGACACCACCTGCACCCTGTTGTCACTGGACAGAAATGGATATGGCAGATATTGCCTTACTGTGCTAATGGACTGAAATGGAGCCTTGACTGTTTGGCATCTTTCTCTATGTTCTCTGTGGAAAGCAAGCGGCAGCGGGCCCGCTTTGCTTGACACTGATTCACCCTGGCACCCACCCACGCTGGCCCAGGATCCAAAGGACAAGATCGGGCTCTTCATGTCAACATAGTGGTTCTCTGCTACCTGTCTCCTAGTCTCTCCATCATCCACAGTGTCTGCTGGCTCTGCACTCGTTAGAGCAGTAAATGCTATCTGCCCAGAGTCAGCTTGTGGCTCTCATGGGGGAATTGGGATCAGAGCAGGCCATTGCTTTAGTCAGGCATCACTGGGCCTGATGGCTGGATGAGTGCATGTGTATGTGAGTCACTGATAAATATCTAACCAGATGATGTCACAGGCTCCCTGAGTGCGCCTGGGTTTATGGGCGAGGGCATTGAGGCAGGCAGACACCTGTGGGTTGGATGGAGCCCCAGGGTCCTCTGCATTGCAGGGTGGACACAAACTGAGTCACTCTCCAACCTCCCACTCTCTCTCATCTTATCTCATGTCATCCTTTCACCCGCTCCCCTCTCCACTGTGCTGTAGTTGAGAGATGACATTAGTCTGTCCCCTACCCCATTAGCGGCTGGCCCTGAGCTCATCACCATGAGCGCCTGCAGACAACCAGACCCAGGCTGCTGCTGCTAGCCGACGTCTAAGCTGGGCTAAGGAGAGAGACACGGAGAGAGTGAGTTTGCTAGTGAGAGTGGGGAGGGAGGCGGCTGCAGCATGCACTCTAACCTGGTAATCCATCGTGGGCAGCCTGTGAAGCTCGTTAAAGCGCCCTTCTAAAGCAGGGATTAGGGTGGCCCAATGCTCCTTGATCACAGCTACTGGACATAAACACCCTGTTAGACCTCGCTCTCTCTCTTTCTCTCTCTCTCTCTCTCTCTCTCTCTCTCTCTCTCTCTCTCTCTGACACTCTGCCTCCTCCATGCTGCAGATAAACCACATCTAATGGTTCTTTATGTATGTACGATAAAGGATGATTCTAGCCAACAAAGACTTGTGGAATCTTCTTATTCTGTTGCCCTTTTTGTTTTATTTTTGTCACACACACAGTTATTCTCTCTGCTTATATTGTTTACATGGGAACAAACTGGTCATGGAATATAGGCTACTGCTAAATTGGACTTCATACACGTCGTGTGGGGCTGGATGCTGCCATAAAATAGAGATGCCCCCATTTTCTATTTACCCGGAGGACTTTTCTTGAGCTGATCACAAGGAGTGTGATTCCTCTGAACTGGTCCATCATGCCTCTCCTCCTGAGAGGAGCAGGGCCTCTTAACGTAGCAGTGAGTCAAAGACCTAATTAGGACTCCTCTGCCACCCCTGTCTCCTCCTCCCTGTTAATGCAATTCACCCTTCCTGCTCTACTGTGAAGAGAGGAGCGAGTATCAACCTGCATTATCAACCTCTTTTGGTCTGCTGCTTATTTTTGGTCCTTCCCATCCCTGGCTGTCCCCATTCCTCAGAAAACCTCCTCAGGGGATGGGGATTGGGCAGGGGGTGTGAGTAGACAGCTGCTCTCCTCCCTGACTGGCTTCACTGTGGCACATTCTACTGGAGCCCTTTCTCTTTACACAGAAGTAGTGTGGAGTTATGGCTGAATCTCCAGTACTAGGCTAATCTCAGTGTTTCAGAACATGTCAAGCGCAACCAGTAATGGGGTTGTCTGAATTGTTCGCTAACCCTCCACTGCTGATGATGGTAGCCAAAATGCCACTTGCTTATCTGTTTCAGGGAGCATGTTGCACAATCTTTAGATTATTGTGTAGACAGACCCGACTTCCATTGTAATAATGGGTAGTCCATTCCACCAATGAGCAGTTGGTAGAGCTGGCATTGACCAGAGCTGAGCCCTAATTCCATACAACAGCTGGCCACTGTACAGTGCCAGATTTAGTCCTTTTTTAATTCTAGACATGAAGAAATTCTAATCCAACAGACAAGAATTGAAATTTGGATTAACCTCATCTCTGCTCTCTACATATGCGTCACTAGAAGTCCTGTTTGAGACCCTTTCATATTTTACTTTCCCCGGTGCCTTGGTTTATGAAGTGGTACTTAAAAAGCCCTAGTGATTTCATGATGTAATGTATTGGTCCATTCACCTCAGTTGAGTTTGAGCTGACCAGGGGAATGCGGCTGTGGGGTGGCGGGGCGTCTCCCCATGTGGTAATGGCCCTTAGCATTGTGTTAATTACAGGATTGTTGGAGTGCTTCATTAGCGGCAGGGTAAGCTTCTCTTTCTGGTGCATATCAGCACTCCTCCTCAGAGCGAGTGTCTCTTGCTCCCTTGCTGTGAGGAAGGAGGGTCAGTGTGCTCTTGACCTTCCCCAGTCTGTTGGACTCGATGCACAGCTGCCAACGTGTCAACATACCAGGCCTTCCAATTGGTGCATTCCATGTACGCCAAACTATTTGCTTTGTCACGTTACTTTCACAGATTTTGAATACAGTTACTGTCTCTCGTGCGCTCATACACTACACACATGCAGCATTGTCAGATGATGAACAGAGGCCTTGTTTGCGGTTTTATCTGTCATGATCCTAATTGATACGATTCAATTGTCCGTGTGTGTTGAGGACAGGGTAAACTGATAAAGATAACCCTAGTTTTTCTGTTCCTGTCTCTCAAAAAGCTGAACAATGGTTGAATGTGAGTAGACAAGTTAATGAACCAGTCGTTGCTTAATCACTGGATGGATGAACATGTGGGTTTTTATCTCCATTTTTAAAAATTGTAAATGCACGACAGAAGTCCATTATCAGAAACAACAGGCCTGGGAGGCCCATAGTTGGAACACGCTTTATCTACTGGCCTCAGTTAATTTCACACTCCAGCATAATCCGCAATCTTAATTCATAGAAATGGTCTCTGGATTGAGTCCACAGTACAGACGCGTGGCTTTCAGTCACCACCTCTCCTCCTCCTCCTCTCATGCTAGGCTACACCAGGTAACCAGCTGGGTCTGTAAGCTATGCTAACGTCAGAAGAAGACCCGCTCCACATGTTTATGTTAGCTACTCATCTGTGTTGGGTTGTCATTGAAGTCTGCTTTGGGGATGGTAGTCAGTCAGACCAAGGGGTGCATATAGTTCATCATTGTGCGTCTCAGGATTGGCCACCAGGGTTTTAGCAGGGGTCTGAGAAAGCGGTGTGTGTGAGGGGGAGCCGCTCTGCTCAGTGGCAGCTGTGGAGGAGATTATCCCCTGGACCTTAGCCTCGCTAATAGAAACTCCTGAATCTATTGTGTTTCAGTCAGATTAAAAAATAAAATAAACATCTTTAGAGGGAGGGAATGCAGAGCGCCCACAGAATTGCATTTACATAATGCTGCACATAAAGATAGAGCAACGCACAGTCACAATTCTGGTGTTGCCTTGTCTGAAAGAAACTGCCTACAAAGCAAATGTTTTAATCTTTTTCACTTCATCCACAGCTCTTTCAGTATATATATTTTTTTAAAGTGTCATCAGACCGCTTGCACGAGACATCGAGTTGAATTTGATGTGAGATAATTGTCCTTCATAGCCATTGTCAGTTAAGAGATACAGTAACAAAACTGGTTAAGCAGACTAAGCCAAGCGAGGTAAACAAGCCAACTAGGTTTACGGCTTTACCGTTTAAAGGAAATGCCTTGTGGTTTCATGTTATCATGGAACTACTTATGGAAGATTGACTGTTTTCAGCCTTTAAAAGCAACTTGGTCATAATCTGAGTAAACAGTCCTCTTCAAGCCCCAGGGAGAAGTGTAATCTCTTTACGCAGGCTGAGCAAACCTCTGCAACTGGCTAACAACATAATGTGATAAAGAGAGTTTGCAATTTATTTATTTTTTATTTCACCTTTATTTAACCAGGTAGTCAAATTGAGAATAAGTTCTCATTTACAATTGTGACCTGGCCAAGATAAAGCAAAGCAGTTCGACACATGGAACAACACAGAGTTACACATGGAGTAAAACAAACATACAGTTAATAATACAGTAGAAAAATAAGTCTATATACGATGTGAGCAAATGAGGTGAGATAAGGGAGGTAAAGGCAAAAAAAAGGCCATGGTGGCGAAGTAAATACAATATAGCAAGTAAAACACTGGAATGGTAGATTTGCAGTAGAAGAATGTGCAAAGTAGAAATAAAAATAATGGGGTGCAAAGGAGCTAAATAAATACAGTAGGGGAAGAGGTAGTTGTTTGGGGTAAATTATAGATGGGCTATGTACAGGTGCAGTAATCTGTGAGCTGCTCTGACAGCTGGTGCTTAAAGCTAGTGAGGGAGATAAATGTTTCCAGTTTCAGAGATTTTTGTAGTTCGTTCCAGTCATTGGCAGCAGAGAACTGGAAGGCGAGGCGGCCAAAGGAAGAATTGGTTTTGGTGGTGACCAGAGAGATATACCTGCTGGAGCGTGTGCTACAGGTGGGTGCTACTATGGTAATCAGCGAGCTAAGGGGAAGCCAATTCTAGATTTAATTTTGGATTGGAGATGTTTGATGTGAGTCTGGAAGGAGAGTTTACAGTCTAACCAGACACCTAGGTATTTGTAGTTGTCCACATATTCTAAGTCAGAACCGTCCAGAGTAGTGATGCTGGACGGACGGGCTGGTGCAGGCAGCGATCGGTTGAAGAGCATGCATTTAGTTTTACTTGTATTTAAGAGCAGTTGGAGGCCACGGAAGGAGAGTTGTATGCTATTGAAGCTTGTCTGGGGGATCCAAAGAAGGGCCAGAAGTATACAGAATGGTGTCGTCTGCGTAGAGGTGGATCAGAGACTCACCAGCAGCAAGAGCGACCTCATTGATGTATACAGAGAATAGAGTCGGTCCAAGAATTGAACCCTGTGGCACCCCCATAAAGACTGCCAGAGGCCCGGACAACAGGCCCTCCGATTTGACACACTGAACTCTATCAGAGAAGTAGTTGGTGAACCAGGCGAGGCAATCATTTGAGAAACCAAGGCTATCGAGTCTGCCGATGAGGATATGGTGATTGACAGAGTCGAAAACCTTGGTTTCAATGAATGCGGCTGCACAGTATTGTTTCTTTTCGATGGAGGTTAAGATATCGTTTAGGACCTTGAGCGTGGCTGAGGTGCACCCATGACCAGCTCTGAAACCAGATTGCATAGCGGAGAAGGTATGGTGGGATTCGAAATGGTCGGTAATCTGTTTGTTGACTTGGCTTTCGAAGACCTTAGAAAGGCATGGTAGGATAGATATAGGTCTGTAGCAGTTTGGGTCAAGAGTGTCCCCCCCTTTGAAGAGGGGGATGACCGCAGCTGCTTTCCAATCTTTGGGAATCTCAGACGTCACGAAAGAGACGTTGAACAGGCTAGTAATAGGGGTTGCAACAATTTTGGCAGATAATCTGGACCCTTTCTTTCTAAAATTATCTGGCCTGGCTGATTTGTAGGGGTCCAGATTTTGCAGCTCTTTCAGAACATCACCCTGACTGGATTTGGGAGAAGGAGAAATGGGAAGGCTTGGGCGAGTTGCTGTGCGGGGTACAGTGCAGTTGGCCGGGGTAGGGGTAGCCAGGTGGAAGGCATGGCCAGCCGTAGAAAAATGCTTATTGAAATTCTCAATTATAGTGGATTTATCGGTGTTGACAGTGTTTCCTATCCTCAGTGCAGTGGGCAGCTGGGAGGTGTTCTTATTCTCCATGGACTTTACAGTGTCCCAGAACTTTTTTGAGTTTGTGTTGCAGGAAGCAAATTTCTGCTTGAAAAAGCTAGCCTTGGCTTTTCTAACTGCTTGTGTATATTGGTTTCTAACTTCCCTGAAAAGTTGGATATCACTGAGGCTGTTTGATGCTAATGTTGAATGCCACAGGATGTTTTTGTGTTGATTAAGGGCAGTCAGTTCTGGAGAGAACCAAGGGCTATATCTGTTCCTGGTTCTAAATGTCTTGAATGGGGCATACTTATTTAAGATGGTGAGGAAGGCATTTAAAAAAAACAGGAGTCCTCTACTGACGGGATGAGGTCAATATCCTTCCAGGATACCCGGGCCAGGTCGACTAGAAAGGCCTGCTCGCCGAAGTGTTTCAGGGAGCGTTTGACAGTGATGAGTGGAGGTCGCTTGACCACTGACCCATTACGGATTCAGGCAATGAGGCAGTGATTGCTGAGATCTTGGTTGAAAACGGCAGAGGTGTATTTAGAGGGAAAGTTGGTTAGGATGATATCTATGATGGTGCCCGAGTTTACGGCTTTGGGGTGGAACCTTGAAGGTTCATTGATCATTTGTGTGAGATTGAGGGCATCAAGCTTAGATTGTAGGATGGCTGGGGTGTTAAGCATGTTCCAGTTTAGGTCACCTAGCAGCATGAGCTCTGAAGATAGATGGGGGGAAATCAGTTCACATATGGTGTCCAGAGCACAGCTGGGGGCCGAGGGTGGTCTATAAACAGGCGGCAACTGTGAGAGACTTGTTTTTAGAGAGTTGAATTTTTAAAAGTAGAAGTTCTAATTGTTTGGGTACAGACCTGGATAGTAGAACAGAACTGCAGGCTATCTCTGCAGTAGATTGCAACACTGACCCCGTTAGCTGTTCTATCTTGTCTGAAAATGTTGGAGATTTTTATGAGTTTTCGGTGGTCTTCCTAAGCCAGGATCCAGACACGTCTAGGACATCTGGGTTGGCAGAGTGTGCTAAAGCAGTGAATAAAACAAACTTAGGGAGGAGACTTCTGTGAACATGCATGAAACCAAGGCTATTACTGTTACAGAAGTCATCAAAAGAGAGCGCCTGGGGAATAGGAGTGGAGCTAGGCACTGCAGGGCCTGGATTCACCCCTACATCACCAAAGGAACAGAGGAGTAGGATAAGGGTACAGCTAAAAGCTATGAGAATTGGTCATCTGGAACGGAGAGTAAAAGGAGGTTTCTGGGGGCAATAAAATAGCTTCAAGGTATAATGTCCAGACAAAGGTATGGTAGGATGTGAATACAGTGGAGGTAAACCTAGGCATGGAGTGATGATGAGAGAGATATTGTCTCTAGAAACATCATTGAAACCACGAGATGTCATCGCATGTGTGGGTGGTGGAACTGAGAGGTTGGATAAGGTATAATGAGCAGGGCTAGAGACGCTACAGTGAAATAAGCCAATTAACACTAACCAGAACAACAATGGACAATGCATATTGACATTAAGGGGCATGCTTAGCCGAGTGATCATAAGGGTCCAGTGAGTAGTGAGGTTGGCTGGGGTCACAGCGATTCAGACAGCTAGCCGGGCCATCGGTAGCAAGCTGGCAGAGGATGGAGGTCTGTTTTTAGCCACCTCTTGCGTTTCGATCAGTAGATTAGTGGGGTTCTGTGTGGTAGAGGGGACCAATCCAATTGGCAAAATAGATATAGTTATAGTGACCCAAGAAAATTGTCCGATAGACCTATTCAGATAGCAGCCGATAAGACAGCTAACGATTAGCAGGCCGCAGATGGACGTTCAGGTAACGTCGCGACGGAGGGGCCAGTTGAATAACTCCCTCGGGCAGATAACGTCGGAAGTCCAGTCGTGAAGGCCCGGTGGGGCTCCGCGTCGGCAATAAAACGGGTCCGGATAGGTGATTGTAGCCCAGGAGTGGCTGATGGAACTCTTCAGCTGGCTAGCCCTGGAATGATTGATGTTTGCTCCGGGACCGACGTAAGCAATAGTCACTCGGATAGCAGCTAGCTAGCTGCAAGATCCAGGTGTAAATGTCCAGAGCTTGCGGTAGAAATCCAGGGATATGGAGAGAAATAGGTCCGATATGCTCTGGTGTGAGTCGTGTTGTACAAAACTGCCGATAGCTTTTTGAGCTAAAGGATAGCTGGTGACCACCAACCGTGGTTAGCTGAACACTAATGTTAGCCAGTAAACTTCTGTTGTGGATTTCAGATTTGAGGTGAATAATAATTTAAAAATAAATAAAAATAAATTGGTGAGGCAGGAGTGTTTTGAAGTTGAGATTTTTTAGGAAAAGAAATATATAAAAGATATGTGAAGAAAATATGTAATTATATACACTGCTCAAAAGAATAAAGGGAACACTAAAATAACACATCCTAGATCTGAATGAATTAAATATTCTTATTAAATACTTATTTCTTTACATAGTTGAAAGTGGTGACAACAAAATCACACACAAATTATCAATGGAAATCAAATTTATCAACCCATGGAGGTCTGGATTTGGAGTCACACTCAAAATTAAAGTGGAAAACCACACTACAGGCTGATACAACTTTGATGTAATGTCCTTAAAACAAGTCAAAATGAGGCTCAGTAGTGTGTGTGGCCTCCACGTGCCTGTATGACCTCCCTACAACGCCTGGGCATGCTCCTGATGAGGTGGCGGATGGTCTCCTGAGGGATCTCCTCCCAGACCTGGACTAAAGCATCCGCCAACTCCTGGACAGTCTGTGGTGCAACGTGGTGTTGGTGGTTGGAGCGAGACATGATGTCCCAGATGTGCTCAATTGGATTCAGGTCTGGGGAACGGGCGGGCCAGTCCATAGCATCAATGCCTTCCTCTTGCAGGAACTACTGACACACTCCAGCCACATGAGGTCTAGCATTTTCTGTTTTTGTTTTTGTGTGGAATGTCTGCTTTGTCTGCTTTGCTGCACAGTTACTGTGCTATCTTGGTCAGGTCATTATTGTAAAAGAGAATGTGTTGAATGATTTACCTGGTTAAATTAAAGGTTAAAGAAAATAAATAAACTAAACAGGGCTGCTTCCTTGCTGGAATATTGCTGGGGAAAGGCCCAGAATAAATGTCAGCTCAAGGTACAGTCATAAAATGTAATTGAATTCAGGTTCCCATGAATAATTAACCAAATATAAAGACAAAATGCAAACTTTGTACATTCACCAGAACAAAGCAAAACAAAATTATTTTACCAATATTTTCCCATTCACAATGAAAACCCTGTGATATCGGTATTCTACCAACATACCCATCTGTTTAAAGGTTGACTTGAGACCAAGAAGCAAAGTTTTATAGTGGCAACCAATTTATGACCCATGAAGGCATAGCAGTCAGACGTCCTTTGTCCTCGTCTTGTTATATATAATATATATATATATATTATATAAAAATATATATATATTAGTATATATTAATATATATATATATTAATATATATATATATTATATATATATATATTATATATTAATATATAATATATATATATTATGTGTGTGTTTGCTGTTCTACTCCATTCCATTTTAATTAAAAAATGGAAAATATGTATATCTGACATGGAATATACAGTGGGGCAAAAAAGTATTTAGTCAGCCACCAATTGTGCAAGTTCTCCCACTTAAAAAGATGAGAGGCCTGTAATTTTTATCATAGGTACACTTCAACTATGACAGACAAAATGAGGGGGAAAAAATCCAGAAAATCACATTGTAGGATTTTTTAATGAATTTATTTGCAAATTATGGTGGAAAATAAGTATTTGGTCACCTACAAACAAGCAAGATTTCTGGCTCTCACAGACCTGTATATATATATATATATATGTATATGTATATGTGTATATATATATATTTATATAATATATACTACTCAAAAAAATAAAGGGAACACTTAAACAACACAATGTAACTCCAAGTCAATCACACTTCTGTGAAATCAAACTGTCCACTTAGGAAGCAACACTGATTGACAATAAATTTCACATGCTGTTCTGCAAATGGAATAGACAACAGGTGGAAATTATAGGCATTTAGCAAGACACTCCCAATAAAGGAGTGGTTCTGCAGGTGGTGACCACAGACCACTTCTCAGTTCCTATGCTTCGTGGCTGATGTTTTGGTCACTTTTGAATGCTGGCGGTGCTTTCACTCTAGTGGTAGCATGAGACGGAGTCTACAACCCACACAAGTGACTCAGGTAGTGCAGCTCATCCAGGATGGCACATCAATGTGAGATGTGGCAAGAAGGTTTGCTGTGTCTGTCAGCGTAGTGTCCAGAGCATGGAGGCGCTACCAGGAGACAGGCCAGTACATCAGGAGACGTGGAGGAGGCCGTAGGAGGGCAACAACCCAGCAGCAGGACCGCTACCTCCGCCTTTGTGCAAGGAGGAGCAGGAGGACCACTGCCAGAGCCCTGCAAAATGACCTCCAGCAGGCCACAAATGTGCATGTGTCTGCTCAAACGGTCAGAAAGACTCCATGAGGGTGGTATGAGGGCCCGATGTCCACAGGTGGGGGTTGTGTTTACAGCCCAACACCGTGCAGGACGTTTGGCATTTGCCAGAGAACACCAAGATTCGCCACTGGCGCCCTGTGCTCTTCACAGATGAAAGCAGGTTCACACTGAGCACACATGACAGTCTGGAGACGCCGTGGAGAACGTTCTGCTGCCTGCAACATCCTCCAGCATGACCGGTTTGGCGGTGGGTCAGTCATGGTGTGGGGTGGCATTTCTTTGGGGGGCCGCACAGCCCTCCATGTGCTCGCCAGAGGTAGCCTGACTGCCATTAGGTACCGAGATGAGATCCTCAGACCCCTTGTGAGACCATATGCTGTTGCGGTTCCTCCTAATGCAAGACAATGCTAGACCTCATGTGGCTGGAGTGTGTCAGCAGTTCCTGCAAGAGGAAGGCATTGATGCTATGGACTGGCCCGCCTTTTCCCCAGACCTGAATCCAATTGAGCACATAATGTCTTCCTCCATCCACCAATGCCACGTTGCACCACAGACTGTCCAGGAGTTGGCGGATGCTTTAGTCCAGGTCTGGGAGGAGATCCCTCAGGAGACCATCCGCCACCTCATCAGGAGCATGCCCAGGCGTTGTAGGGAGGTCATACAGGCACGTGGAGGCCACACACACTACTGAGCCTCATTTTGACTTGTTTTAAGGACATTACATCAAAGTTGTATCAGCCTGTAGTGTGGTTTTCCACTTTAATTTTGAGTGTGACTCCAAATCCAGACCTCCATGGGTTGATAAAAATTATCAATGGAAATCAAATTTGTGTGATTTTGTTCTCAGCACATTCAACTATGTAAAGAAAAAAGTATTTAATAAGAATATTTCATTCATTCAGATCTAGGATGTGTTGTTTTGGTGTTCCCTTTATTTTTTTGAGCAGTGTGTATATACAACATATCAAAAAGAAATTCTAACACACACAACAACAAAAAATTTTTTTTTTTAAACAGTACACCCTTTGGAAGTCCTCCACACAATATTTTGCTGCCTGTGCCATGTCCCATAACAGTCTCTTTCTGATGTAAAGCAGAGACAAACTGAACAAGTGGTGCAGTTCATGTGACACAGAACACAACGACGCCTCCATGCTGTGCCCTTTTAGCCCTGAGGCACAGTCATGCCTGCAGTAATGAACTGTGGCATATGAACACCACTGGAGGCAGGAGTAGAGGGGGCAGAGGTAGAGCGGGCAGCTTGGCACCAGGGGCTCCCAGTCAGAGTCGCTATCACTGTGAAAGAAAACTTTAAAAAAATAAATTTGTATTGTATGAGAATTTTATCATCACATAAAATAAACAGATATGTATTGTATAGAGCAGAGGGAACAGTCACTATGGTGAAGCGCTGTTCCGTTCAACTCCGGCCATTGTCGTGGGCCTGCCCTCCCCTGAACAGCACCCAATGGCTATTTCATATGGAAATGGAGAGGAGTAGCAGGCACAGTGGCCATGTGTGTGTTTGCTGTTCTACTCCATTCCATTTTAATTAAAAAATGGAAAATATGTATATCTGACATGGAATATACAGTGGGGCAAAAAAGTATTTAGTCAGCCACCAATTGTGCAAGTTCTCCCACTTAAAAAGATGAGAGGCCTGTAATTTTTATCATAGGTACACTTCAACTATGACAGACAAAATGAGGGGGAAAAAATCCAGAAAATCACATTGTAGGATTTTTTAATGAATTTATTTGCAAATTATGGTGGAAAATAAGTATTTGGTCACCTACAAACAAGCAAGATTTCTGGCTCTCACAGACCTGTAACGTCTTCTTTAAAAGGCTCCTCTGTTCTCCACTCGTTACCTGTATTAATGGCACCTGTTTGAACTTATCAGTATGAAAGACACCTGTCCACAACCTCAAACAGTCACACTCCAAACTCCACTATGGCCAAGACCAAAGAGCTGTCAAAGGACACCAGAAAAAAAATTGTAGACCTGCACCAGGCTGGGAAGACTGAATCTGCAATAGGTAAGCAGCTTGGTTTGAAGAAATCAACTGTGGGAGCAATTATTAGGAAATGGAAGACATACAAGATCACTGATAATCTCCCTCGATCTGGGGCAAGATCTCACCCCGTTGGGTCAAAATGATCACAAGAACGGTGAGCAAAAATCCCAGAACCACACGGGGGGACCTAGTGAATGACCTGCAGAGAGCTGGGACCAAAGTAACAAAGCCTACCATCAGTAACACACTACGCCGTCAGGGACTAAAATATTGCAGTGCCAGACGTGTCACCCTGCTTAAGCCAGTACATGTCCAGGCCCGTCTGAAGTTTGCTAGAGCGCATTTGTATGATCCAGAAGAAGATTGGGAGAATGTCATATGGTCAGATGAAACCAAAATAGAACTTTTTGGTAAAAACTCAACCTGTCGTGTTTGGAGGACAAAGAATGCTGAGTTGCATCCAAAGAACACCATACCTACTGTGAACCATGGGGGTGGAAACATCATGCTTTGGGGCTGTTTTTCTGCAAAGGGACCAGGACGACTGATCCGTGTAAAGGAAAGAATGAATGGGGCCATGTATCGTGAGATTTTGAGTAAAAACCTCCTTCCATCAGCATGACAATGATCCCAAACACACTGCCCGGGCAACGAAGGAGTGGCTTGGTAAGAAGCATTTCAAGGTCCTGGAGTGGCCTAGCCAGTCTCCAGATCTCAACCCCATAGAAAATCTTTGGAGGGAGTTGAAAGTCTGTGTTGCCCAGCAACAGCCCCAAAACATCACTGCTCTAGAGGAGATCTGCACGGAGGAATGGGCCAAAATACCAGCAACAGTGTGTGAAAACCTTGTGAAGACTTACAGAAAACGTTTGACCTCTGTCATTGCTAACAAAGGGTATATAACAAAGTATTGAGAAACTTTTGCACCATAATTTGCAAATAAATTCATTAAATATCCTACAATGTGATTTTCTGGATTTATTTTCTTATTTTGTCTGTCATAGTTGAAGTGTACCTATGATGTTATTTACAGGCCTCTCTCATCTTTTTAAGTGGGAGAACTTGCACAATTGGTGGCTGACTAAATACTTTTTTGCCCCACTGTATATAGACTTATATTATTGACTGTATGTTTGTTTTACTCCACGTGTAACTCGGTGTTGTTGAATGTGTCAAACTCCTTTGCTTTATCTTGGCCAGGTCGCAATTGTAAATGAGAACTTGTTCTCAACTTGCCTACCTGGTTTAAATAAAGGTGAAATAAATATGGAGAGAAAAACAGGTTCGTTATGCTCTGGTACTAACTGGCGAGTGCTTTCCGAGCTAAAGGTTAGCTGATGACCGCTAGCAGTGGTTTGCTAACTGGTAGGTTGGTTAGCTGGCTAGCTTCAGTTGAGGGATTCCAGATACGAAGTATACAGAAATATTTTAGAAAACCCCCAGATCCACAGCACATTGGGTGAGGCGGGTTGCAGGAGAGTATTTAGAAGTTGAGGTTTAGGAAAATATTTTTAAAATATATGTGAAATTAAAAGATGTAAAAAGATATATACAAGGGACACGACAGGACAAAGACAAAGACGTCTGACTGCTACGCCATCTTGGATTTAGCAGGCTACAAGGGTAAAGTGGCCCTTGTAGCTCTTTCACACCATCACCCACAAACATGAGCTTCAATCACTCGCACCATTAGATCACACTTTTACCGTGACCCCTAAGGCACTGGTAGTCCACAGATTTAAAATTATGCTATGCATGAATCAGCAGTGAGTGTTTAGATATGTATTAACAGGCCTTGCATTTCCCGGCGGAATCGATGGCCGTAATTCCCCTAAAATAATCCATGCCTTGCGGCCAAAGGGATGAATATAATTCTAATTCCCTTCCCCTGGCTGTCAATCACGGTGCTTCGAAGCACCTCTCACTCACATAGCTCTCTCAGATATTTCAATTCTTATTATTCAATGCCCAACACACGATCTGGTCCTTCTCACAGGTGTCATAGCTCCGAAGTAGGTTGCAGTGAATGAGATTTTATTTTCGTGTCAAATCGCAAATTGGCAACCCATCCCTTATGGGATTAATAATTCAGTGATAATTCTTACGGTGTTCTTTGCATCGCATAGAGTGAAGAAAATAATAATAAGATAAAAACGAATACATAAAAGTAAATAAGGTTATCCAAACAATAATTATGTCCCGAGTGCTGTAAAAATATACATGCATATACAAGTGAAGACCGACACATCATAGTTGCAACGACACGTGTCCTTAGAGCTGTCCACATTTACTTTTCGTCAACCAACAAGATGAGTAAAAAACAGCAAAATCACTAGCCTATGTCAATCTACTATCCCCCATAGTACAAAAATGTACCTATTCTATTGGTCAGCTTGTCCTTCTGTGTGAGAGAGAAATATTCCAAATAGACTCTGGGACAGTTGTTACAACAGATCCCAAATTAATACAACCACTGTACATCAAAATTTAAAAAGCAATGAGGCTGATGCAACAGATCAAAACGTTTAGCTTAAAATGTTGATAAACTATTAGGCTATTTCTTCACATTATAAGCGCAGCAATGCGCACACGGCAATAGGATATAAGTGCAACTGTTCCAAAATGCAATTAGCGGGAAAACACTGTTTTCAAAAGTGCACCGCAAATGCGAGCAGTTGAATATGACAGAGATGAAAATATCCTTCAGAAATGTAGAAAGAGGGAAAGAGGCATGGGTTAATATGACTATGATTGTGAATTTGGCTGCTGGACAACAAAATAAAGTTGAACCTGAGAGAAATACTGGTTTCACTGGCATATGAGGAAGTGTTATTAAAAGAATCCCCTTAACATTCCTATGGTCAGAACATGGTAAGACATGCCTCAAAATGACGAAACTTCCAGGTTTTAAACATATATGGTTAAATAGTTTCAAAATGTTCACTGTCTCCGCTCAGATTGCAAGGTTGGTGATGTTGTGGTGAGCAACAGGCCTTTCTCTCAAATGTGAACGAACAGTGCCTCAAGTACACTACGGGACCTGTACACTATGTAGACACCTGCTCGTTGAACATCTCATTCCAAAATCATGGTCATTAATATGGAGTTGGTCCCCCCATTGCTGCTGTAACAGCCTCCACTCTTCTGGGAAGGCTTTACACTAGATGTTGGAATATTTCTGCAGGGACTTGCTTCCATTCAGCCACAAGTGCATTAGTGAGGTTGGGCGCTGATGTTGGGCGATGAGGCCAGGCTCGCAGTCACCGTTCCAATTCATCTTAAAGGTGTTCAATGGGGTTGAGGTCAGGGCATGCCAGTCAAGTTCTTCCACACTGATCTCGACAAACCATTTCTGTATGGACCTCGCTTTGTGCACGGGGGTATTGTCAAGCTGAAACAGGAAAGGGCCTTCCCCAATCTGTTGCCACACAGTTGGAAGCACAGAATCATCTAGAATGTCATTGTATGCTGTAGCATTATGATTTCCCTTCACTGGAACTAAGGAGCCTAGCCTGAACCATGAAACAGCCTCAGACCATTATTCCTCCTCCACCATACTTCACAGTTGGCACTGCATTCGGGCAGGTGGCGTTCTCCTGGCATCCCCCAAACCCAGGTACGTCTGTCAGACTGCCAGGTGGTGAAGTGTGATTCATCACTCCAGAGAATGTTTCCACTGCTCCAGAGTCCAATGGTGGTGAGCTTGACACCACTCCAGCCGACGCTTTGCATTGTGCATGGTAATCTGAGGCTTGTGTGCGGCTGCTTGGCCATGAAGCTCCCGGCGAACAGTTCTTGTGCAGACGTTGCTTCCAGAGGCAGTTTGGAACTCGGTAGTGAGTGTTAAAACCAAGGACAGACTATTTTTACACGCTTCCGCACTTGGTGGTCCCGTTCTGTGATCTTATGTGGCCATTGCAATAAATTGCAATGTCTGTACTGTGAGACGCCGAAGACAGAGCTACAGGGAGACAGGACGGACAACTGATCATCCTCGCAGTGGCAGACCACGTGTAACAACCCCTGCACAGGATCGGTACATCCCACCATCAGGTGGTACACAATCCCTCCATCAGTGCTCAGACGGTCTCCAATAGGCTGAGAGAGGCTGGACTGAGGGCTTGTTGTAAGGCAGGTCCTCACCAGACAACACCAGCAACAACATCGTCTATGGGCACAAATCCACTGTCGCTGGACCAGACAAGACTGGCAAAAAGTGCTCTTCACTGATGAGTCGCAGTTTTGTCTCACCAGAGGTGATGGTCAGATTCGCGTTTTATCATCGAAGGAATGAGCGTTACACCGAGCGAGGCCTGTACTCTGGAGCGGGATCAATTTGGAGGTGGAGGGTCCGTCATGGTCTGGGGCGGTGTGTCACAGCATCATCTGACTGAGCTTGTTGTCTTTGCAAGCAATCTCAACGCTGTGTGTTACAGGGAAGACATCCTCCTCCCTCATGTGGTACCCTTCCTGCAGGCTCATCCTGACATGACCCTTCAGCATGACAATGCCACCAACCATACGCTTGTTCTATGTGTGATTTCCTGCAAGACAGGAATGTTCTGCCATGGCCAGCGAAGAGCATACACTTATGCTTTTCTTAAGAGAATAGTTGTTTTTTTGGTTTTCAAATCAATTTAATTGACTATTTTGGTTAAACTCTCTGGGATATTCGGGACGGTAGCGTCCCACCCCGCCAACAAGCCAGTGAAAGTGCAGGGCGTCAAATTCAAAACAACAAAAATCTCATAGTTAAAATTCCTCAAGCATACAAGTATTTTCACCATTTTAAAGATATCATTCTCGTTAATCAGCCACAGTGTCTGATTTCAAGAAGGCTTTACAGCAAAAGCACCACAAACGATTATGTTAGGTCACTGCCAAGTCACAGAAAAACACAGCCATTTTTCCAGCCAAAGAGAGGAGTCACAAAAAGCAGAAATATAGATAAAATGAATCACTAACCTTTGATCTTCATTAGATGACACTCATAGGACTTCATGTTACACAATACATGTATGTTTTGTTCGATAAATTGCATATTTATATCAAAAAATCTCATTTTACATTATGTTTACGTTATGTTCAGTAGTTCCAAAACATGCAGTGATTTTGCAGAGAGCCACATCAATTTACAAGAAATACTCATAATAAACATTGATAAAAGATACAACTATTATACATGGAACTTTAGATAACCTTCTCCTTAATGCAACCGCTGTGTCAGATTTCAAAAAAACTTTGCGGAAAAAGCATGCCATGCAATAATCTGAGTACGGCGCTCAGAGACCAAAACAGCCAAAGAGATATCCGCCATGTTGTGGAATCAACATTAGTCCGAAATAGCATTATAAATATTCACTTACATTTGACGATCTTCATCAGAATGCACTCCCAGGAATCCCAGTTTCACAATGTTTGATTTGTTCGATAAAGTTCATCATTTATGTCCAAATACCTCCTTTTGTTAGGGCGTTTGGTGAACAAATCCAAACGCGTGTGCAAGTCCAGCCAAAAGGTCGGACGAAAAGTTCTAAAAGTTATATTACAGGTCGTAGAAACATGTCAAACAAAGTATAGAATCAATCTTTAGGATGTTAGGATCATAAATCTTCAATAATGTTCCAACCAGAGAATTCTTTTGTCTGTAGAAAAGCAATGGAACGCAAGCTAACCTTCAAATGAACGCGCGTCACGAGCTCGTGGCAATCTGCCAGACACCTGGCTCAATCCCCTCTCATTCGCCCCCACTTCACAGTAGAAGCATCAAACAAAGCTCTAAAGACTGTTGACATCTAGTGGAAGCCTTAGGAAGTGCAAAATGACCCCACAGACACTGTGTATTGGAATGGCAATGAGTTGAAAAACTACAAACCTCAGATCATCATTCAAACAGTTTTAGAAACTTCAGAGTGTTTTCTATCCAAATATACTAATAATATGCATATTCTAGCTTTTATGGCTGAGTAGCAAGCAGTTTACTCTGGGCACCTTGTTCATCCAAGCTACTTAATACTGCCCCGCAGTCACCAAGAAGTTAATGGCCTTGGTGCCCTGGCAGATTGGGCAAATGGCCTTACCCCTAAAATCACGAAACTCCAAGCCTGTTGTAATATCTGCAAGAGAACATGAGGGAGTGTCTGTGAGCTGTTATGTTTGAGGTAGATAGCTAAGTCATGAGCTGTGTAGGTGATGAGACTAAGGTGTAGTGTTTGTGTTTGTAATAAGATGTAGAGAAAGTGAGTTCAGAGTTCCAGACCGCATGCATGTCTGCCACGTCTACACATGTGCAATCAGTCACTCCCAGAGGCTGCCTTCCTTTTGTCTCTTGTGCCTTAGTGGCTGTGGTTCCACAGTGACAGCTGGTGTGCTGCAGGCTAGCTGGAGCAGAGAGGTCAGAGAGCACTGAGGCCAGTGACCAGCTGGGGGGGAAATAGCCAGACCCCATCCCATCATCAGGGCTTTGAGAAGTAGGAGGGTGTGGTGGAAAGAGTGTATAGGCCTAATGTCAATCTCACCACTGACACTGTACTACTGACACTGATGGCCTGGGATGCCTTCACATAGTCTTACATGACTCCTGTTTCAGTTGTCTCCTGCTTGCCTCTTTCCACTAAGCCATGGTGTTTTTTACCACCAGGGGGGCTGGTTGCTTGCGTGGGCTTCAGATCAACACTACACACCGAAGTAGAACGAGACTGAGCTCTTCTGAAAAACTTGACTCTTACAGGATGGGGCGGGATTAAAAGACGGCAAAAGAAGCATATCTGTAGTTTCTGGTTAGATAGAGTTATGACGGTTAGATGTTGTGACATGAGTAGGTCCTTCCTCTCTACCCTACCCTAGCTGCAGCTTTTCTTTTGTGAACAATGTCAAATGATACCTGAGAGAAAACATGTCTAGCTGCATTTACATTGTTGTGTATGCATTATCGAGATGTTTCCCAACCGCTGTGTTGAAGCATAGATCAGTACTCTGTGGTCAGAAGCCTACTGCTGCACTACTCACTGTACACAGCCTGCCAACTAAAATGTGCAGTACTTGTCTGCCTTTCCCTCTAGGGGAACTACACGCCTACTGTGTAAATTACTGTATGTCTGTGTGAGAAAAGGGAGAAATCAATCTCACCCGGAGCAACCATGTTATCTGACAGTTGGAAGATCATTTTATAGCTTTGGATCAGAGCCTGTATTGTGTTTGAGGGGGGCTTAAGAAGCCATCTTGTTGCTGGATGTGGTTGAGGTGCTGAGTGACTGAAGGTTGTAGTCTATCTGTAGCTCCTCTTCTCACAGGTCCTCCAGGCCAATTCACACACTGATGTGGTCTGTGTGACCAAGTTATGTGAACCCGCAGACACTAAACACTAAACCACAATCTGCGAAGGATTCAGGTGCTTTAGTTGAGTTACTCAGTTTATCATCACTGCCTCACCTGTCAGCCATCTATGTAAATCAACAAAGAGTTTGATTCTGCATGCAATGCAACCGCCCCTTGGGTATTTCAGGTTAGGTTTAAAGATGGTTGCAATATGTCGAAATCGCTCCAGCTTTTCCTGGTTGCTAAAATTCTGATAGTTTGCCTAAAGTTTTTGCGACAAAACAAGCAAGTATAGTGTAGATAGTCATTGTACCATCTAAACTGCTGTCAAATATATTTTCCATAACCAAAAATATTGTTTTGTCAGCTGTTTGAAGTTGGTGTACAAAACCGAACGTAAAAGACGCAAAAAACGCAACTTAAGCACGGGAAGAGATAGCGCATATAGAACAGATCAACTGCTTCTTAGACTTGCTTTCAATGTGAAGGACAGATCTAGAACACACATTTCAATGTGAATTTGATCAGGTCGCCTAAAAAGCCTTGCAGGCTTTAAGAACCCTCTGGTGTGACAGTAGTGGCACACCCACTCTGCCTCACTTTCCTTTCTATCTCTCGCTCTCTCTCTCCCAGTGCTCTGTGCACAGGAAGGATGTTGCACACTCCATTTCCTCAACACTTTTTTTGCCGATAAAAAGATTTAGGCCTAGTTCCTCTCTTGAACACAAATGGTCAAGTATGGTTTGTTTAAAGGTTTTTCAACACCTAGCAGAGGCCATGAAGTGTTTACCAACACTGAAGCCTGTGGTCAGCATATCACATTGAAATACCTGTGCATTCTAGGCTATATCTAGTAGGACTCCTATTTCTTCTGAAATGAAAAGGCTGTACTGAAGCCAGAAGGCAGATGGTGGTTGGAATATCTTTGTTTTGAGTGGGACGTGTCAATATATTACTGTGAGTCAGAACCCTGGTGAGAATTGATGACGACTGTTTCTTTCATCTGACTATGAGTACACAAGCCAGAGGCTTTACATTACTAACTGCACCAGTGTACAGGTGCATGTCTTTCAACAACAACAGCCACACACACACACACACAAACTTAAGACACACTCATGCACCAGTGCTCCCAAACCTGCAAACCACCGTATGTCTCTCAGACAAGAGTTCTCCCACACCTGGCCCGGCCTCATGGAGGCTTTCTTGATTGGTAAATGAGTGTACTCACAACAGACAAACGTGTCTCAATCTGTCGTTTATGGCTGTGCCCCATTAGTGGATACAAAACCGTTTCAGCCCCCCTTCCCAGTGACCTGAGAAGTACTCTGTTTACTAGATGTGATATATTGTTAACTCTCTTCCCTTCTCTAGGTATTAAATGAAGAGTGTGACCAGAACTGGTACAAAGCAGAATTGAACGGGAAAGACGGCTTCATCCCCAAGAACTACATAGAGATGAAAGCACATCCGTAAGTATGAACCACCTGGCCCAGACTCCTAATATGACTCAGGAGGACTCACCTCTCCAGCTTATTGTTGCTGACTCGGGGTATGGGTAAACAGGACTCACCTCTCCAGCTTATTGTTGCTGACTCGGGGTATGGGTAAACAGGACTCATCATGACTACCAGGTCACCCTGGGCCACAGCTTCAATGTATCACATTGATTTGGAACTATGAAACAACTGTCTGAATTGAACAGAACAGTCCCGTCAACTCTGAGTACTGTGCTGAAATGGCCAGTGCCACCACAGTGGAATCTTCTCCCTCTGTGTTCATTGAAGCACTGTGAGGATTCTTAGAGGATATTACCTCTGGAGCACACCGTGCCAGATTAGCGCTCTCTATACTAGTGCGCTCTGGGCCTCTTAGACTTAATTTAATATAGACCCTTATTTCATCGCCACTGGGATTTTATCAGGTGGGATTTTGACGTATGGAGGGGGCTGGGTCTGGTTGTCTCTGTCCCAAGGAGCTATGCCATGCCTAGGCTTTGTCTGTCTGTGTACAGTGGATTGCCCCCAATCTGGCCTGCAGTGGATGCAGATATGTAGTGCAGGTATAAACTGTTAGCAACTGCTCCAGGGCCAATTTCTTGATGATTAATGCCTGGACTTGGATAGTGAGAAATGTCTGATCCATAGTTTGTGTTAATGAGCAGAGAGATGGCATAGCTCAGGTCAGCTGCTGTGGGCAGAGTGTGAGTAAAATGTGTGGCTGTGATCATTGGGAAGAGATGGCCAGCAGAAACAAGTCATCTCGGGTCTGGTCCCTGCCCTCAGTCTCTCTGTGTAATGGAAGCCCTGAGTGGAGTCATCCCTCTCTGTGAGGTGGAATTTACCCCTCAGCACCACTTCCTCATCAAGAGCTTGGTTTTAATTGTCCGGGCTGCCACTCATAGCCACATCAAAGGGGAAAGGAAAGGCCTTGCTGTTCCGCTGGGCTGTGATGCTGTGTACAGGTTTTAGTTGCCCTTGTCAAGTAATGTACCATGCTGTTACATCACAGTTAATGCCATCATCATAAAAAGAGTGAATAGATACTGCATAATGAATACAGTGTCTATGTGGTGTTCTCAATTGATTCACTATTTAAGTTCTTTGCACACCTGAAAGAGAAACTAGCCTAAATCATCAATCCCTAATCCAATGTCAGTAGCAGCATTCAGCTCTTGCACTTGATCTACTGCTTGCACTAAATGACTGTGGGTCAGCTGTTAGTCCTTCCCCCGTATAGTTTGGTGTAGCCTTAGTGTAGGGGGCAGTTGTGGTCTGATCCCATGGCAGTATTAGTGGGGCAGAAGTTTGCCCTTTGTCCTTTTTATAGACTAGCTGTGACGGAGTGGCACTAGGCACCAAGTGCGCACACACACCAACTAGCCTGCCTTATTTTGGATACAGTACATGGGTAGTTGACGTGACAGACCTACATGTGTAGTTGATGTGACAGAGGACAAAGTTAACTATCAAGTAAATTAGACTGACATGTCTGTGCGCAGTGGCTTTGACGCTTCACTCAGTGTGCACAGCTCTGCTGCGCAAGGTGGGTTATATAGGAATCGTATCTTGGACTGAAATTTGTTTTTCAGTACATCAAATGTGAATCATCTTTCAGATAATTAATTGAAAGCTGTGTGTGTCTTTGTTGTATGACTTCTTATCCACAGAGGGCCGGTGTGGGTTCAGGTTTGTGTTCTAACCAAGCAATAACATAGATGATTCAACTAATCATGTCTTGATTGAAGACTATGATTAGTTGATTCGGGTGTGTGCTGGTCGTCAAGAACAAAAAACTAAGTCCATTGATCTCTGTGGATACGACATCCCCCTGTTATGAGTGCTTCTTTCATGATGAATAATAATGATCAGTTTATTTTTAGAATTTTGGGAGAGATTATATTAATCTAATTCAAATTGATTATTTAAGAGGTGGTCTTATTTGGAACACCCATGGTACACTCGATACCCATTAAGCTTAATCTGTACTTTTCACATATCCTATCAAATATTTTTGTCTTCTTAAAACATGTAAGTAAAGTTATCAAACTTCATTTGAGAGATATTTTATATTTAAAATAAAAAAAATAAGAGCAGTATATGTTAGAAATGTCTAAACTCATACTGAACCCCCCACCGTACTGACAAATTCTCAAAAGTGACTTTGGGGGCGGACTTATGGTAGAGAAATTAACATGAAATTCTCTGGCAACAGCTCTGTTGGACATTCCTGCAGTCAGCATGCCTATTGCACGTTCCCTCAACTTAAGACATCTGTGGCACAAACCTGCACATTTTAGAGTGGCCATTTACTGTCCCAAGCACAAGGTGCACCTGTGTAATGATAATGCTGTTTGATCAGCTTATTGATATGCCACACCTGTCAGGTGTGCATTTGGAATATTTCTGGGATCTTTTATTTCAGCTCAGTAGGACCAACACTACATGTTGCGTATAGATTTTTGGTGGTACCTAACCTATTTGTGCAGTATCCTTTTGCAACCACGCCTGGTTCTCAATCCCTGCAGGTGACCATTGCTCTGGCGGCATCTGTGTCTCTGCTGCTTGGGAAAGCCTGGTTCTTTAACATGGCCCTAGTGATATTGGGGACTGGCTGTGGTGCTCCCACTACTGGTTATCACTCTCTGCATTAGACCATTCATTCCCTTGATCCGTCTTTGTCTAACCCACCAATTCCTCCTGACCAATTGGCATACGTGATCCACACTGGGAAGACCCCCATTGGCAGGACTTCCTTTGGAGATTGTTCACCCTGCCTCCAATATATTACCCACCAGTGTCAGAGACATTTGTGTTTCTCAAACCCCATTTTGCGATATACTCCAAAAACCCTCCAACAGAACACCTCTCAAGTGGTGCTTCGGGCTCCCACGGCTTTGGGAGAATACTCTGCCCCTGCACCTCGCTGCACGTGGGGGGTCTACCTGAGTGATCCTGCCAGTAGCATATTCCTCTCAAAGATTAAGACATGCAAGGCTTAGTACACACGGCCGGGAACAGTGAAACTGCCAATGACTCATTTAAATCAGTTCCTTTGCTCGCTCCAATGTTACTTGGATAATTGTTCTACAGCTAATACATGCCAACGAGTGCTGACCATTGGGGATGTGTGTATTTAACAGACCTAAAATCCATGCGGGTACTCTAAGGTTTTTAGTGACTCTCTAATCTCGACCGGTGGCGTGCCATTTGTGGTGCTGACATCTAATTTGAAAGTGTGCCCTATCAATTTCCGATGGTACTTTCTGTGCATACCATGGTGATCATGGATAACGGGGAATTAGGGTTAGATTCCGGCTTGGAGCCTAAGAAATGGCTACCAAGGAAGGCAACAGGCTCGCAAATTACCCACTCCCAACTCGGGGAGGTAGTGATGAAAAATAGCAGTGCAGGACTTTTTCGAGGTCCTGTAATTGGAATGAGTACATTTTAAATCCTTTAATGAGGATCCGTTACTGATGTTTAGAAGTTGCATTTTAGATCTTACTCAAAATGTAACGGGGAGAAACTTGGTTATCATCAATATACAAATAAGTATGTTTTTCAACAGAATATGATTACTGATTTTAAAAACAAAGTAACTAATTAGTAAAAATCATTTTCTTGTGTATTTGAGAATCATTAAACCATCATATTAGTATCACTTATGTCACACCAGAGGACAAATTCCAAGGCACTAATGCATGAAATGTGTCATTAAATTGGATATACATTTAAAATAAAAAGTGGCCACAGAACATTTTGAGTTGTTTAGACATACGTTTTTGTAACTATATATTTTTTTACTTTCATTTTTGAATAAATCATTTGTTCACTTTTGTTTTGGCCATATGGCAACTACCCACATGCAGTACAGTAGCTTCAGCCAACGCTAGATGTTAATGTGCCTCTGCGTTTCATCTCCCGGTATGTATTCACAGACCAGACCATGAAATATGGAAGTTTTGGATCATGCTGTTAGTAGAAGTGGTGTAAGTAATAACAAATTTGGGAGCCTGCTAAAGTGAGTCAAAATAGCTTTAGATTGCGTTTCCATAGTGGCATTTATATCTGCACAGTAGTTGTGTGTGTGTGTGTGTGTGTGTGTGTGTGTGTGTGTGTGTGTGTGTGAGAGAGACAGAGAGACACGCAACCAGTCTGGTTCCACATGGCCTGGCTGCTCTTTCCGTGCCTGCTTTAAATTGCTCTGCCGGCACCTTTATCAGACAGGGAACTGTAGGCGGGGGGCAGCCGATAGAGGGCACAAATGCAAAGAGGATTAGGTCTTGGTCATTTTATGATTGATTTTCACTTTCATGCAAAGGAGCCAAGATGTCATCTCTCTGGCTGCTCTGGTTAATAATTAACCGGAGAGAGCGCTTTCTCTCTTTCGCTCTCTCTTTGCCTCCTGCTGCTACAGCTGCCATTGGCCCAGCCAGGGCTGCTATCACAGACCTTGCTGGGAGTGAGACATGCTCTGCTTCAACAGCACAGCACGCAATCCCCACTCCTCAACCCCTGTGCCCCCACTGTACACAACGCCCACGGTTCTGGTTCTCCTACCTGCAGTATTAATCGGTTGACTGGGGCAGAGGCTTAATCTGAAATACTGTATAATCTCTCAGGACTGTAAACAGTGGGAGATGACCATGTCGTCCCTGATCGTGAGGGAGCAGATGTCTATTTGTTTGTTTCATGCTGGTCCAGCTGTGTTCTCTCCCCTGACTGTGTGTGTGTGTGGTGCTGTCCCTCCCTCCAGGTGGTTCTTTGGCAAGATCCCCCGTGCCAAAGCAGAGGAGATGTTGAACAAACAGAGGCACGACGGGGCCTTCCTCATCCGAGAGAGTGAGAGTGCGCCAGGGGACTTCTCCCTCTCTGTCAAGTAAGTGAACACACATACACACTAAATGTTTAGAAGCCCTGCTCTACATATGTTGGGGCGAGGGACTGCTCTGCACCGTACAATGTATTGGGTAACAGACACAAACATCTGCTATGTTTCTCTTCTTTCTCTTCCTGTGTTTAAATACACTACAGCACTAGCACTTTATTTTTTACCCAGTGTTCTGTGCTGCCCCCTGGTGTCTGAGCATTAACTTCAGCTCACTGACAGTTATTTTACAGCAGGATTTCAGCTCTCTCTTTCCAGCTTGCACAACACTGACGCAAACTCTTTGATTTCCCCATGTCTGTTTCCACTCTGCTTTACTTAAAAAGGCTAAATTCAGCAGCCCTCACTGTCATGGTGCTGTAGTGTCTGTCTGTATGTAAAGTAGATAGACATTTCAAGATAATTAAAGTGATCAATATGTGACTCCACCCGTCTATTGCCCTCTGAGTACAGAACAAGGAGTTTGTCTTAGTAGAGACTAATCCCCCTGATGGCTGTGGAAGAGGCTTGTTTATTTGACTGCAGCGTTACCATCCATGGGGTCATGACCTGTGTTCACACTGTTATAGAGACAGTCTGTCTTCCTAATGTGTTGCTAAGAGAACATGTCCACATGTATTTCCTTTGGCCGTTGGGATCTCTCTTCTCTGTCCTGTTTCAGCAGTTCTGTGTCTGTTGACTGTCTGCTGCTGGCAAGCTACCCATGGTTCTCTTCCTCTGTCCCCCGTCTCCACAGGTTTGGAAATGACGTTCAGCACTTCAAAGTCCTGCGTGATGGGGCAGGAAAGTACTTCCTGTGGGTGGTGAAGTTCAACTCGCTCAACGAGCTGGTGGACTACCACCGCTCCACCTCTGTATCCCGCAACCAGCAGATCTTCCTGCGTGACATTGAGCAGGTCCCCCAGGTGAGAACACATCCCCTTTAACCTTCATCTCTGGCTCTTTACCAGTGTGGCTTTGTAGGAGACTTAATGGTCACAATGACAAACTAGGTTATTAGTGTAAAATAATAGCTTTGAGGGAGACAAATTGGCCCCAGATTTGCTGACTCAATCCCTCATCCTGCCGGCCTAACCTTTGGATGTCATGGCAGGCTCAGTTCACCAACGAGTCACGTTTGATTCAGAAAACACAATCAGGGAAGAACCGAGTCTTTGTCCTTTTGAAAGACCGTGTTAACATGTCTGGGACTCATGGATTTGTTTTGCTCTCTTTCTCTCTCCCTGCCCACAGCATCCCACATATGTACAGGCGCTCTTTGACTTTGACCCCCAAGAGGATGGCGAGCTGGGCTTCCGACGCGGAGACTTCATCCAGGTCCTGGACAACTCTGACCCTAACTGGTGGAAGGGAGGATGCCATGGGCTGACGGGCATGTTCCCCCGCAACTATGTCACACCAGTCAACCGGAACATGTAAATAAACATCAACAACCACCCCATACCCCCCCTCAATCCATCAAGAAGACATCAGGAGCAGAGCGGGAGAATGCAACAAGGAATTAAACATGGAGGAGTAGTTCTGTCGAAGGCATCACCTTGTTGGTGGCAGCTGAGCAAAGCCAACTTTTAATACTGAGAATGTTCACCTCTATAGTGAACGCTTCAGTCAGAACTGAACTGTCTTTGAGGGAAAAAACACAGAGAAACTAAGCATAGTGCACCAAAAGTGAAGAATGAGAATTATTCTATACCTAGACTCCCACAGCTGCGTCTGTCCTCTCCTCTACTTCTTCACATTCTGCGTTACTTTTCCTTTTTTGCTGCATGTTTTAATCACCTAAATGAAATACCAATAAATCCTAACGCTGTTTTAAATAAAAATACATGTACAAATATTTTTAAAAATGATTGAAAAAATAATTTAAAAATACGGATGTTATCTGCAGCAAGTTACCCAGTCCAAGATCATTGGCATGTGAGCGCATTGTACATCAGCCCAGGGCTGTATAAATAAATCACCTACAGTATAGAGAGAATCCATTTTTTAAGAATATATATTATATATTTGTATGTGTTTTACCAGTCATCACAAATTGTATTGTTTCTTCCATTTGTAAATTATGTTTAAAAAAATGTTAGTCTGGATAAGACCTAGTAGCTCTGGGATTTGCTGAATTGTCAGTATAATTTTTCCTGGATTATTTGAGGGCTCTCAGATAAAATGGCATGCTATTTAAAACGTGAAATAATTTCCTTGTCTGATAAATGAGAGAATAATCTGTTATTTTTAACAAAACCAATCGTGTCAGGAAGCTAACGCCGAGCAGCGAGTAGAGCCATGTATGCTGCATGAGCTGTTGTATTATGAAACCCTGTAAAAGGCCAGCCACCTTTTGAAGCCAATGTATTTATTGCAGCCATTTTACTCTTGGGCCGTGAATGTAGCTGACTGAGTCCATAGACATTGACATGAGGGAAGCAAGGTCGGAGAACTGAACTACACAACTGCAAGGGATTTCCGAGAAGTGCTGAATTAGTAATGGTGTCATATAAAATTATATAGAGAGATGTATGGAAAATATGCATATAGTACATACATATTCAAACACACACACGCCTACATTAACAGTCCCCTCCTTGTTAGACTCACACATAACAAGTAGATGAGTTGGATAATCACATGATGGCGTGATAAACAGTTTGAGAAAATTAAGTGTCTTTTATGCTAAAAGTTGAGAGATCAGCTTTACCAATGTTGTTTTTCTCTGTCTGTGGTGTGTCAAGCACTTTTTATGTTAAGCATTTGATTTCTGGTGTGTTTTTTTTCTGTGTGTGTTTAGTTTGTTCTCTTTGGATAGTGCCTTTCTCTCTGGTGTTTCAGTGTCTCCGACCTGCTGCTTTGAGCCCCTTTGTGGGGCCCGTCAATCCTGCAGTGAGAAACCATGTACATAATCCAACCTGTCCCATCAACCCCACATCTCCTTCCCAACATGGAACTTTTCTTATTTAAGTGTCTCTTGTCTTCTTCCCTATTGATACTGTTGTTATTTTTTTTGCTTCTTTTTTTGTTGTTTTTTTGTATTAATTCAAATGCAATTCTACAAATAAAGAGAGAAACCATGTGGTGTGGTCCATAGATAGCCACATACAGTTATTATTTTCATCTTGTGATTCAACAAACCTTTTGATGGCTAAATTCATCTGTCTAAAAATGTATAGAAATGAATAGCCCATTACCTGGCTTTGCATCTGACAATCTGTAGGGACTGGGACATGCAGTGTCCCAGTCCCTACAGAACAAGCTTCATTTGAAGCTTGGTGTCTTCAAGCACAGCCTTGGGTCCTTGGTACATACAGGGGTTTGCTGCCCAGTGAAAATATACACATTGCATTACCCTCGGTCTGGTGGACTGTCTGCTTTTGTGTTCTGTTATTTTTAGCCCTTAAACTCTTTCAACCAATCTGGCCACTTTCTGACTATATTGCGTCACATGCAGGCAGCCTTTCCACTGACGGACACTTAACAAAACAGCGGACTGGGAACATTAAGTTCTCTGCATCCTCAGTCCATGGAATTCATTGTAGTCTGAGGATGTCATGTACTGTAAGACGTCTCATCAGGTCTGGAGTCTAGAGACGGTATGTAAGTGAGCAGCATGAATACACACTGCTCAACAAAAAAAAGGGAACACTTAAACAACACAATGTAACTCCAAGTCAATCACACTTCTGTGAAATCAAACTGTCCACTTAGGAAGCAACACTGATTGTCAATAAATTTCACATGCTGTTGTGCAAGTGGAATAGACAACAGGTGGAAATTATAGGCAATTAGCAAGACACCCCCAATAAAGGAGTGGTTCTGCAGGTGATAACCACAGACCACTTCTCAGTTCCTATGCTTCCTGGCTGATGTTTTGGTCACTTTTGAATCCTGGCAGTGCTTTCACTCTAGTGGTAGCATGAGACGGAGTCTACAACCCACACAAGTGGCTCGGGTAGTGCAGCTCATCCAGGATGGTACATCAATGCAAGCTGTGACAAGGTTTGCTGTGTCTGTCAGCGTAGTGTCCAGAGCATGGAGGCGCTACCAGGAGACAGGCCAGTACATCAGGAGACGTGGAGGAGGGCAACAACCCAGCAGCAGGACCGCTATGTCCGCCTTTGTGCAAGGAGGAGCACTGACAGAGCCCTGCAAAATGACCTCCAGCAGGCCACAAATGTGCATGTGTTTGCTCAAACGGTCAGAAACAGACTCCATGAGGGCCTGACGTCCACAGGTGGGGGTTGTGCTTACAGCCCAACACCGTGCAGGACGTTTGGCATTTGCCAGAGAACACCAAGATTGGCAAATTCGCCACTGGCGCCCTGTGCTCTTCACAGATGAAAGCAGGTTCACACTGAGCACATGTGACAGACGTGACAGTCTGGAGACGCCGTGGAGAACGTTCTGCTGCCTGCAACATCCTCCAGCATGACCGGTTTGGCGGTGGGTCAGTCATGGTGTGGGGTGGCATTTCTTTGGGGGGCCGCACAGCCCTCCATGTGCTCGCCAGAGGTAGCCTGACTGCCATTAGGTACCGAGATGAGATCCTCAGACCCCTTGTGAGACCATATGCTGGTGCGGTTGGCCCTGGGTTCCTCCTAATGCAAGACAATGCTAGACCTCATGTGGCTGGAGTGTGTCAGCAGTTCCTGCAAGAGGAAGGCATTGAAGCTATGGACTGGCCCGCCCGTTCCACTGACCTGAATCCAATTGAGCACATCTGGGACATCATGTCTCGCTCCATCCACCAATGCCACATTGCACCACAGACTGTCCAGGAGTTGGCGGATGCTTTAGTCCAGGTCTGGGAGGAGATCCCTCAGGAGACCATCCGCCACCTCATCAGGAGCATGCCCAGATGTTGAAGGGAGGTCATACAGGCACGTGGAGGCCACACACACTACTGAGCCTCATTTTGACTTGTTTTAAGGACATTACATCAAAGTTGTATCAGCCTGTAGTGTGGTTTTCCACTTTAATTTTGAGTGTGACTCCAAATCCAGACCTCCATGGGTTGATAAATTTGATTTCCATTGATCATTTTTGTGTGATTTTGTTGTCAGCACATTCAACCATGTAAAGAAAAAACTATGTAATAAGAATATTTCATTCATTCAGATCTAGGATGTGTTATTTTTAGTGTTCCCTTTATTTTTTTGAGCAGTGTATAACAGCCATATTTGATGACGTCCCAGATAGCCAGGGAACTTCACGAGCATTTACCAAAGCCTGTCTTCTCCAAAAATGTGTAAGACAATCTCCCAGGGTCCCTATCTCCCACAATTTGAGGATCCATTAAATTATCAATTGTCTGTCAAATTTTCCACTAAGGGACTTGCTGGCTTTGAAAACATGGAAACATGATTTTTTATAGATGTTGATGCAATTCACTGCGTGTTATTGCATGATTAAGTGTTTACATAAATTATTAACTGTTTGTTTGCTAAGATGCAACGTACAGTTTATCGCTGCTTGGTGTGTGTGTGCGCGCGTCAGTTTATCCATTCGGAGGTGTGGGAGTGTGTGCAGAGAAATACATATTTGTATTCTCCTTCAGACATCTAGAAACATTGACACACACAGTGAAATAACACTGAACTTACAGGCATCCTGTCACTCACCCTGGGCCACACTAGTTCATGATCCACTATTGGAAGGTAGTATTCGAAGGCAAAACTTTCCAGATCTTCCCACTGCTATTCTTTATGCTGTCATCATATTCAAATAGGAATAAAGACACCACTGATGTTCACCCGCTTACTGAACCTCATGCAAATAGTCTGTGAAATGCAAGCATTGGATTCTTTGTACTCCAGTCACCCCATTACTTATCAGACTGAGATATCTCAATGGTGTACTTTTACACTACCACCATGACGTTTCAATACAATCCAGACTGTCAGATCAAGCATGCCAAAACACTGTTTATTCTACAATGCCTTTAATGGGTACACATAGTTTCCAATATGAAAACTAATCTGTTGTACCCACTACATTAAATTAAACACAGACGCAACTAAAAGGTCTGTGGTAAAGATAATCTTCCTTGTATGACTGCAATCCCTGCCTGCTGACAGAAATGTTTATTCTGGTATACATAATGCATTATCGCCACCTCCTGGCAACTATCATCATCTGAAATTAATTCGTTTTCCTCATGCCACCATTCGGTTCGACCACTGCAAGGCGCTATAATAATGTTAATATTTTACCCGTTTTCAATTGATTAGATATTAAAGTATGCATATATCAATGTTTTCAAAGACTATTTTAAAAAAGAACGTTAAAATAAATGTTGTAAAAGTGCATCACCACGATAATGGGGTATCATTTTTGCGTCCTTACATGTCCGTTGCGAGAATCATTCGAGATTAATTAGTAAATGCTGCATTTTTCCTGTATGAACGAACTGCATTTGTACTCAATTATGACCAGACCACAAGACTGGACGATATGGCTTTTCGCAAAAACCTACAAAAACTTTGACCGTTGTCGGCAGGATTCGAACCTGCGCGGGAAGATCCCAATGGATTTCTAGTCCATCGCCTTAACCACTCGGCCACGACAACCTGATAATACATTTATCAAAATATGTGTAATCTACATCATAACACGTAGCACGTTCTTGTTGAAAGATTCTGCTTAATCATTTGGAATTTACTTGATTGTAATTTTTTAAACAAAACTGTATGAGGGTGTCGTGGTTAAGGCGACTTTTTTAACATCAGCCGTAACGTGACGATGAGGAAATGTCCACTTTTGGAGACATTGTAACACATACAGACAGTAACTTTACGATTAATGATGTATATACATGGTGGTATGATCTATATTGTTATATACAGTACCAGTCAAAAGTGGACACACCTACTAATTCAAGTGTGAACACATCAAAACTATGAAATAACACATATGTAAACATGTAATAACCAAAAAATGTGTTAAACAAATCTAAATATATTTCTTATTTGAGATTCTTCAAAGTAGCCACGCTTTGCTTCCTTGATGACAGCTTTGCACAATCTTGGCGTTCTCTCAACCAACTTCATGAGGAATGCTTTTCCAACAGTCTTGAAGTTTCCACATATGCTGAGCACTTGTTGGCTGCTTTTCCCTGCAGTCCAACTCATCCCAAACCATCTCAATTGGGTTGAGGTCGGGTTATTGTGGAGGCCAGGTCATCTGATGCAGCACTCCATCACTCTCATTTTTGGTCAAATAGCCCTTACACAGCCTGGAGGTGTGTTTTGGGTTATCGTCCTGTTGAAAAACAAATGATAGTCCCACTAACCGCAAACCAGATGGGATGGCGTATCGCTGCAGAATGCTGTGGTAGACATTATGGTTAAGTGTGCCTTGAATGCTAAATAAATCACAGACAGTGTCACCAGCAAAGCACCCCCACACCATCATGTCCAATGCTTTCTTGGTCCAAGCAAGTTTCTTATTATTATTGGTGTCCTTTAGTAGTGGTTCCCTTGCAACAATTTGACAATAAAGGCCTGATTCACATAGTCTCCTCTGAACAGTTGATGTTGAGATGTGTCTGTTACTTGAACTCTGTGAAGCATTTATTTGGGCTGCAATTTCTGAGGCTGGTAACTCTAATGAACGTATCCTCTGCAGCAGAGGTAACTCTGGGTCTTCCTTTCCTGTGGCGGTCCTCATGAGAGGCAGTTTCATCATAGCGCTTGATTGTTTTTGTGACTGCATTTGAAGAAACTTTCAAAGTTCTTGTCATTTTCCGCATTGACTGACCTTCATGTCTTCAAGTAATGATGGACTGTCATTTCTCTTTGTTTATTTGGACTTGGTCTTTTATCAAATAGGGCTATCTTCTGTATACCTTGTCACAACACAACTGATTGGCTCAAACACATTAAGAAGGAAAGAAATTCCATAAATTAACTTTTAACAAGGTACACCTGTTAATTGAAATGCATTCCAGGTGACTACCTCATGAAGCTGGTTGAGAGAATGCCAAGTGTGTTCAAAGCTGTCATCGAGGTGGCTGATTTGTTTAACACTTTTTTGCTCACAACATGATTCCATATGTGTTATTTCATAGTTTTGATGTCTTCACTATTATTCTACAATGTAGAAAATAGTAAAATAAAGAAAAGCCCTTGAACTAGTAAGTGTGTCCAAACTGCTGACTGGTACTGTACATCATGGGTTACTACGATAAGGTTATCACACATAGTCATGTTATGATGGAGATAAGTCTATGATTTGATACATTGCAACACCAACAATCCATTTTGTGATATACAGTATGAGATATACAGATTGGTCAGTGCTATCCGGGATCTTCGGGACATTCCTACCCTAAACCCCAACTTTAATCACAAAAGATGAATTACCCTAACCTTAACCATAGCCCTTACTTATCCCTAACCAACGTCAATGGTGTTTGGCGACGTCCCAATGATCCCGTATAGCACGCACCGATACAGATTATAACCTCTTCTGGTGATGTGATTTCAGTAATTGTGGTGGAAGATAAAATTGATCATCTCCCCTTTCAAATTAAACATAAAAAACCGCATTATCAGATATTTTGTATTCATCCAATGCATACCCTTGGCAGAATACTTTTTAAAAAATTACTTCACCTCTATGACTCTAGGAGTAAAATCATGAAGGGGTATGCTTAAATTGGCAAAATAATAATTTAACATTATAATTTGAGAAAATTTTGAAAATAGCAACAAATGTTAGTTTAAAAAAATGAAAAGCAAGATAGAAACAAGTTAGGTATCATATCCTTTTCCCATTTATAGATATTCATAATACACTTTTGTAGCCTACTTGACAAAACATAATTTCGGTCATTTTATTTTTTGCAATTCGGCAATAATTGCAAACTTCAGTTCAGAGTGCAATGACTGAATGTATATACAAATCCCTTTGCCTGTTCAGGTCTACTGTACTGGAAGAACAGTCACCACGTGACATCAGCACTGGGCCTTCGGTCTGTTTTCAGTAGTCGGAGAGGAAGAAAAATGGCGGCTGCGACCGATCAGAAGCGGGACGCCAGCCATTCGTTTTGAGCTTTCTCACGTAAACCGAGACCGGGGCTTTACGGGACTACTTCTTTGGAATCTACGCAAATCAAGCTTTCTGGCGGTATCCGTTTTTCTTGTTTCTGTGAAGGCTAAATAAACGCAGAAATTGAAATTGAAAATAATAGCTTTTATATATAATGAGGGGGAAAAGAGGCAGGCCGCCCAAAACCCTGCGGATGCAGGAGCCTTCATCCGAGCCGGAGCGTGGCTTGAGACCCAGGAGGGAGTTGAGGGCAAAGGGGAGAGGTAGTGCCGAGGTCGATTTTGAGAGTCCCAAGAGGGGAAATAACTCTTCGTCTAGGGGCAGGAGGAAAGTGGGATCATCTCGCGGTAGGGGAAGAGGCAGAGGTTGTGGTGGCAGAGGTACTAGGGGCAGACGGTCAATCGCTAGATCTGTGGTTTATGATGATCATGAAAGTGATGAAGATGATGATGCTGTGAGTTTGAGATCTGAGGAGGATGAGTTGATAGAGGAAGAGACGATAACAGACGAGGAAGAAGAGGCCCTCAACGAGGAGTCAGACCCGCTTGAGGAAATACTCGAGGAGGATGATGATGATGCCAGCTACTGTACTGAAAGCAGCTTTCGGAGTCAGAGCACTCATGGCAGCACTCCGGGTAAAACCGCAATATTGCTCAAGCTGCTTAGAGAATGTTAGAAAACAATGACATTGTAACTAATTATAATTTGTCTGGGCGTATTTTCATTGGCATTAGTTCTTATAGTGCAGGAAGCTGTATTGTTCAAAATGGAGAATGCATTGACTGTGTATAAAAACAGGCCTAGTTTGAGTTCAAAATTGTTGATGATGGAATGAAAGCTTTGCATTTAGCGATCTAGGCAGTGCACGAGAGCCGAATTGCACATGTTTGAATTCTGAAACATCTTTAACTAACAGTATTGTGCAAGATGTTATTATAATTGTGTTTGCTAGTTTTGGATCTGACTTGGCTATTGCAAGAGCTAGGTAGTTATAACATACCTTATCTAACGTTAGCAAGCTAGGCTAACAAGCGAATGCCTGAACCTGCTAAACAGCTGTGAATGCAGATTTATCATTTAGAAAACAATTAAAATGACGAACAACCTTATTAACATTCCAGAGTAGGTAACATACACTAATAACTAGAGTGTTTCGAATGATAAAACAACCCTTGATGATGCATAATTTACTTGCAAGGGAATAGCTACTTAGCATGTCTAGCTAGTTAAATACTTTGTCAAATGTGTCTTTAAATTAATGAGACTTAATTCCCTTGGGAGTTTTCTTTAACACACTCTTACTTATCATTAGCTTCTTATATCCAGCATAGGTTTATTTTCACAGCTGAGAAGCAGATGAGTTCTTCAAGCTAGCTAGTTAGCAATGTCATGGGCTTGTGCTCTTGTCCAGGAGGACCCAGCTAGCTTGCTAGTAATCCACATCAGCTCGAGCTAATGACAGGACAGGGTACCATGTGGCCCATTGTTTTGAAAATAAGCGCTCTCAATTTCACCAGTTGTAACTATGTGAGGAAGAAGTTTCAGTCATGCAGCACAATAATGTTTTACATTCCCCAAAATGCATAATGGGATTATTAATTTCAATGTTAAATTAATATCTGTACTATTTAATATCCATAATATGTTATAAACTTTGGAAATTAAATGCAAAAGTTATTTTTGTTTCAACACACTTTTGATGCAGATTTTCTTACACAATAGATATAAGTAACTATATTTAGATTATATTAAAGTTCATTATTATTTGTGGAAAGTATAATTTGAAAGATACTGACAAACAATGTAAGAAAGATACAAAACATATCTGTAGAATAGCAGAAAAGTAATGTTGCTGTTGCAAAACATTATCACAGTGTTGGGTTAGACCCATTTTAAGAAGTCATTTTTTACATTAAAGGGAATGTCCATTATGTTAAATTGTTGTTCTTGACATTCTCAATTGCAATAATATAACCCCTCTCAATTTTCTTGGTTCCTGGGTTTAATACCCTTGCCAACTTTGAGTTGGTGTAGTGTTTCGACAAGTCGAAGACTTTATTTGTTTTAAAGCAGACCTGACACCAATATAAAGAATCAAACATATTTCTGTGGCATTAGATTTCAGAGACACTTGCGAACTCTCCTTTTACATGGCCATGGCTAACATTTGTTCGCTTGTGTAAATTCTGTCTTCAACTTGTTTCTTTGAATTTAATTAATGTATGATTTAAGCCCTTGAGACAATGTAATTCTGCTTTGCCTGGGTTTTATGTATGATTTACAGAATGCAATTTCAGTTTTAGTCTTTAAATCACATGGATTATGGCATTCACTGCTCTCTCTCTCTGTCTGGCAGGGCGGAAGAGGACGCGGGTGCACTGCCCTCGCTCGCCCATCTTTGAGGAAAAGGAGATCCCTCCTCTGGAGCTGCCCAGAACCTCTGAGGATCTCATGGTGCCCAGCGAGGAACTGCTCAATGTGTCCTCCATCTACGAGGTCCTGCGCAACTTCAGCACGGTGCTGCGGCTCTCTCCCTTCCGCTTTGAGGACTTCTGTGCTGCGCTGGTAGGCCAGGAGCAGTGCACGCTGATGGCAGAGACCCACACAGCCCTACTGAAGGCCATCCTGCGTGAGGAGGACACCTCCAACACCACGTTCGGTCCTGCTGACCTCAAGGACAGCGTCAACTCCACCCTCTACTTCATTGATGGTATGACGTGGCCCGAAGTGGTCCGTGCCTACTGCGAGAGCGACCAGGAGTACCACCATGTCCTGCCCTACCAGGAGGTGGAGGACTACCCCTATGGCCCTCTGGACAGTAAGATCAAGGTGCTGCAGTTCTTGGTGGATCAGTTCCTCACCACCAATATCGCCCGCGAGGAGTTGATGTCAGAGGGGGTGGTGCAGTATGATGACCACTGCAGGGTGTGCCACAGGTTGGGGGACCTGTTGTGTTGTGAGACCTGCTCTGCTGTCTACCACCTGGAGTGTGTGAAGCCGCCGCTGGTAGAGGTGCCGGAGGACGAATGGCAGTGTGAGATCTGCGTGGCACACAAGGTGCCCGGGGTCACAGACTGTGTGACAGAGATGCAGAAGAGCAAACCCTACATCCGCCAGGAGCCCATCGGCTACGACCGCCACCGGAGGCAATACTGGTTCCTAAACCGAAGGATAATTGTGTAAGTAATTACTGGCCCCCACCCGACTTCCCTTGTTGTGACTTCATCAATATTATGCACCATCTCAATACCATACTGAGTGATCATACCTGAGTGATACATTGTAGTTTGTGATGTAGTCAGAGAGTGGATGTATGTCCTTGAGGTTCTTGAAAACAAGTTAATCGATTGCCTTCAGAATTACTTAGTTGTTTTTTCCAGTGCTGAATCGCTTGGTATAACATCAGTCATGTCTTGTGGATAGAATAATACACATTTTGTTGCTGAACACTATGTACACACAGATGGCCTGAGAGGGCTGATTTAAACTTGGAACATATTTTTTAACTTGAATTTTAGTAGCTGGATGTTGTTGGTAATCACCCATATTCATGTAGAAGCAGCCTGGATTAAACATTTACTGCGTGTGAAAAATGTAGCTGATTTCAACGATGACTCAATCTGAAGAGTGGGATCTATCTGACAAGCTGTGGGAGGGATCATTAGTGGCGGTTTGAGACATCAGCCAGCGAGGCGAGGGTGCAGGGATTTGTTAATTGTGCCCTTAGTTAGGGTGAAACTCCTGTGCTGTGATGCCATAGCCCCCCTGAGAGTTTACTGAACTGCTGCTGGAGTATCCACTTCTTCATCATGTTGCCTCCTCCATTTGAACATATCTTCGCAATTGCTTGTAATTGGTCTCTCTTGTGAGAGGCAAACAAAAAGGAGTATGTGTGCTGGAAAACAACATGCGCTCGAATGGAATTTAAGCTTATTGCCCATTTGCATTCAGTGTTGATTTTCCTTTGAAGTTAAGATATCTTTCTCTCCCGGGTTAACGATGCCTCATGCAGCATGATATGCCATACAATGATGCCATCTCATAATCTATTCATTAAGGTCCTTGAACCTGTTTTATAAACAAACTGATTGTCAATTATATTCCATCTTATTTGTCACAACTCTAATAATGGTTGTTGACCTGTTATTCCAGTGAGGAAGACGGGGAGCATGATAAGAAGAAGATCTGGTACTACAGCACAAAGGTCCAGCTGGGAGAGCTGATAGAGTGTCTAGACAAGGAGTACTGGGAAAACGACCTGTGTGCCGTCCTCGAGGAGATGAGAGAGGAGGTGCACACTCACATGGACATCACTGAGGACCTCACCAACAAGGCCCGCGGCAACAACAAGGCCTTCCTCACGGCAGCCAACGGTAAGGCTAGACAGCCACCTGCTGGGCGCTCTGAATCACTGTCTGTCACACTGAAGCATTTTTAGCTGGTCCATGACTTCTATGCATTGTCGATATAGAAATGTCAATGACGACCCCTAGGCTACATGTTGTGTCGCTCCTGTGAGATTACATTCCAATACATCTCTGGTGAGGAGAGTACATTCTCCCTCGTGCTGAAGTATGATTAGGATGGTTGATCTATTAGAACTGTCAGAGGGCCGCAGGTAGCCTAGTGGTTAGAGCGCTGGGTCAGTAACCGAACGGTTGCTGGTTCAAATACCTGAGACGATAAGGTGAAAAATCTGTCTGTGCTCTTGAGCAAGGCACTTAACCCTCATTTTCTCCAGGGGTGCTGTACTACTATGGCTGACCCTGTAAAACAACACATTTCACTGCGCCTGTCCAGTGTATGGGACATTTAATAACCATCAAACATCGTAGATGTTGCTATTCCCCTTTCTTTCTCAGCCTTTTTACTTATCATGCAAACAGCGTTTTTCTTATTTCCATCGAAGGGAGAAAGTTGGTTTTAAACCAGTGTCCTTTTCTCTGTGTGGCTACTCTACTCCTCCTTGTTTGTTGTAGAGCCTTCCTTTGTTTCTGCATTTCCTGACCACTAGATCTCATAGTTTACACAAACCAAGCTTTATATGGTAAGCTTGCTTGGTTCTAGTTGTACTGTTTTGGCATCAGTGTCCTCAATTGTTAGACAATGCGGACTTCCTTTGACAGATATTCCAAAGACAAGGTGGATTTTCTTTAAAGTCAATGCAGAGTCTTTTCTCTCCTGTCTCGTTCCACCTGTACCATCTGTAGTGATGAACTGGCTTTGCTGGTATTTTATCCTCTTCAGAAGCCCACTGCTTCATCCTCCCTCTATGGTGACTCCTTTATCTCTCCCTATGAAAACCTCAGTTATGAACCGTTGGCAGGTGGGGAAGGGAGACTGATTTCATTTTTCATCTTCTCCTGTGACCCAGGATACCTTCACAGGCATAATGCTTTCTGCTGGCTGTCCACATCTTTTTTTGTTAGATCCATATCCCTGAATTAAGATTGGAATCTCTCTGTCTTCCTTTTATGGGGAGAGATTTTATACCATATCATAGAACACATTATTGATCCACCACTCTCTTGCTTTTAGTGCTCAGACACCAATTTCATTAACGTCATCTCCGGAGTGTTGACCCACTGTTGCATTTCAGGGAACAATAGTAGAGACAGCAAATCAGGAGTGACTCACTGACATGGGTTCTAATGAGTTGTTCTTGGTTTTAGCTGCCAATGGCTAACTATATTGGTATTTAACTGTGCTGGTGATCATACGTGTTGTGACTTGGTTATTATTACCGGTCACAATCCGTTTCCACGCATTCTTCACACAGTTTCAAGTAGTGCTAGAAGGTGTATTAGCAATCTGCAAGATTGATATGTTTGTGTGGTTGTTCTCTGAAGGTGAGTGACTGCTTCTATGAGAACTAGGATGGAAGGGGTTAACCTAGTGACAGGATGATCTTGACATTGTTACAAGCATTATACATAGGGCCTGTTACTTTCCAATTGCAATTTTACCAGCTAGTTTTCTATTGTTTCAAAATGTGTAGGAGAGCAATTTTGGAAAGCAATTATGGTTTGACTCCATTATATATGTAATGCCATCCTGTAATAGAAAGGCATCATTTCAACAAACAGGCTAGGGCTAGTGAGCCAAACAACTCCATTCCATTTCTTATTGTCTAGCATAGCTTCTCTGGTTGGGAATTAGCTACTTGACACATCTCCTTGTATTTTTTGTTGTTGTATTTTACCCCTTTTTTCTCCCCAATTTTGATCTTGTCTCATCGCTGCAACTCCCCCAACAGGCTTGGGGGGCAAAGGTCGAGTTATGCGTTCTCCGAAACATGTCTCATCAAACCGCGCTTCTTAACACCCGGCTGCTTAACCCGGAAGCAAGCCGCACCAATGTGTCGGAGGAAACACTGTTCACCTGACCACCGAGGTCAGCCTGCAGGCGCACGGCCCACCACAAGGAGTTGCTAGAGCGCGATGAGTCTACAACATGTAGACCTACTGATTTACATAATAATGTGGTAAACAACATGTAGACCCACTGATTTACATAATAATGTGGTAAACAGCATGTAGACTTACTGATTTACACATAAAGCTGAAACGTAGTCTCCGGTCAAACAGACCTAACATGGTGTGTGGGTGTTGGCCATTTGCCTGTCAACTGTGTTGTTATTTGTGTAGATGAGATCCTGGAGCGTGTGCAGGGCAGGCAGGAACGGCGAGCAGTGGAGCAGGCAGAGAAGGCCACCACAGACACCACCAAGATAGAGGAAGAGACCCCCACACACTGCTCTCCACTATCAGACCACAGAGAGCTTGAAGACTCAGAGTCTAAAGAGGAGGCAAGCTCACAAGGTAAGACTGGAATTGCTCTTCTATGTGAGTTGTGTATTGCCTATGCTTTGGAGTCACTGCTACAGGCTTTTTGCTGCTGCTGCTTCTTGGCTTGATGATCTTCATGCTGGTTGGCTGCTCCTCAATGTGACCATTTGTTGATTTGATTATTGGCTGTGTTTGTTAGAAAGTCTACTAAAGAGTGCTCTTGGACCATTAAAGCTAAGTCATAGCTTCCTTTTAGGATGAGAGTGTCTTGAATGGCTGCAACACGGTTACACAGTATGCCTTTCTCTATCTACTGTCTACTAATTCAATACATAGATTACTAACAGAGCGAGCGAGTGGCATCCTTCACTTAGTCACCCAGTCCAGAGTAATGAGTGTAACAGAGGGGGCTCTACTCTGCCACAGTACTGCTCACCTCAGTATCACTCATTAAACTGACCTGTGTTGCTGACTTACTGAGATAAATCAGGAATAAACATATTTTGTATTGAGTATTTTCTTACTCTTAAAGCACTCTGCTTTTCACATCTGCTTATGTAACGTTTAAATAGCCCATTATTGTATCCCTTTATTTCTGTGGTTTTCTTTTCCAAGAATTTGTCTTTCATCCATCTTCATATGATCGAGATCTGCCTGGTTATTTTCTTCCTTCGACAGATGCATTGTGCCTTTTTGCGGGATCTTGTGCTCTTGCCATCCATTTTGTGTTCCATTGTCTTGTGTAGTGTTCAGCATGCAAGGCTGAACAGTGCTCAGGAGGCTGTAAGTGTAGCCTGTTGTTATTCTAGTCACCTTGTTCATTGCTTACATGTTCTATTTTCTCAATGCATTCATTGTGTTATCCGGATCCTGGTGCGGTGCATTGTCTGGTCCACACACTGTGAACTTGTTCTCAGATAATGGCGTTTCGGCAGCAGCATCCCTGGCAGGCAGCGCCCACCACGCTAAGTCTGTCACAACCAGCCTCTTATTCTCACCCCAATTCATCTGGAAAATTGGCCTCTGTTCCTTTAGGGGAAACAAAAGGCTGGCTGCCTGCCTGAACCTTCCACCTGCTCCCTCAGCGCAGTATATACAGCAGGGCCATTTTAACCCACAGCTCAGATACACAATATCTTTCTTAATTTGGTTCTGCAGCCGCGTTTTGCACTGCTTGTGTTGTGTTGCACTGTGTTTTTTAGCCTTATCTGTCAGCCTGGACTGCTGAAGTGCAAAGTCTTTGCCAGACTCACTGATTAAGCATTTCCCTGGTGTTATGCTAATTGTGCATTATCATTAAGGTGAGGCAGGGAAGGCATCAAGCAAAAAGCATTCTGTTTTTTACAATTGTTGTGGATTACAGGTTTTACTTTTTAAGTAGTTAATCCGTGTTTGCTCTGCATTGCCGTCATCATTTGCAACACTTTATCAGTGTAGACAGCTAGTGCCTGGTGCTGGTGTTGACGCATGTTTTCACTCAAAGGGAGCCTAAGGGTTTTGTGCTGCTCAGCTTCTCACTGTTCAATCCTCTCCTCCTCCCCAGAGGATAAGCCTGTAGACTCAGAGTCCCATGGAGAGGAGGACCCCTCTGCCCAGTGCCAGCCTACTCCACCACCACCACACCCTGGAGACGAGAACAGCAACAGCAGCCACGTCTCAGCGCCTGGGGTCCTCAGCAGGCCTGAAGAGCCAAACCTCGCTGACAGGTCCTCTCAGTCCTCCATCACCAGCCAGGATGACACGGGTACGCCGTTGCCGTACCATCCATACACTCAGGCCTCTGGAGGCACTCTGTTACTGATGCATGCCCTGACTCATTCAACTTTCAAGGGCCTTGACTACCAAGTGACATTAGAGATACTATTTGTATCATTGAACATTGCCTCTGCTGAGCTGGTTTTTGGCCCAATTAATCATGAATCCTTTATTCATGATTGACTTCTCTCTTTTAATTCATCATCACTGATCTTAATGATGTGTTCTGTTGCTCGCAGGTGAAGGCAAGGAGATTGGGAATGGTGAGGGGTCAGCGTCTGGATGGACTAACAATCGCATAGTGACTCGTCTGCGTAACCCGGAGAGTAAGCTGAGCCAGCAAAAGACCCAGGGAGATGGCAGCCCTACACCCAGGGACAGCAAGGAGGTGAGACACCAACCAGACACTGTTAACCTTCTGTCGTCTCTGTGGAATTTCACCCACAGCATAGTCTCTCACATTAGGAGAAGGCAGCCTTAGCAGGATTAAATGGATTGTCCTGTTATATTTTCAATCATCTAGACTGAAATCCAGTCCTCTGTTCCACATCGACTCACTTTATGACACAATGTTACACAATTCATTGAACTACCGGTAGTCTCCCAATTGCCAAATCCCTATGGATACGATGTCTCTCTTCTTAGCTGTGTCTCTATTCAGCTCAGTGCATATATCCCTGTGTGTCTCTCCATTAGACATCTCCTCCCAGCTCTGAGAGTGAAGTGGCTCTTCTGGGTACTGTGAGGAAAGACTTGACGGTGAAGGGCAACCTGAACAACTTCTTCAAGCTGGGCCAGGAGGGCAAGTTCCGAGTCTACCACAACCAGTTCAGCACCAACACACTGGGCCTCAACAAGCACCAGCATCGTGAGGACCACGACAAGCGCCGCCACCTTTCCCATAAGTTCAGCCTAACCCCTGCCGGGGATTTCAAGTGGAACGGCTCCATCCACGGCTCCAAGGTGCTGACCATCTCCACCCTGCGGCTCACCATCATCCAGCTGGAGACCAATGTCCCCGCCCCCTTCCTGCACCCAAACTGGGCCTCGCACAGGTACACTCCAGAACAGACTACTTACTCTGACATAGGAAAGTGGGGTTCAGAACTGTTTCACACAATGGAGAAATGGAATATTATTGTCTGATAAGGTCATGTGTGAAATCATGTTTTGCTGTATAGTGAGGTTGTGGGTTTGGGATTTTCCAGGACAAACTGGATTAAAGCGGTGCAGATGTGCAGTAAGGCTCGGGAGTTTGCCTTGGCGCTGGCCATCATGGAGTGTGCCATCAAACCAGTGGTCATGCTGCCTGTCTGGAAAGATGCGCTTGGACACACCAGGTAAGAGACATTGGTTGTGAATCAAAGGACTTAATTCATTGCTGAATTGAGTTTTGAGTCATAGCACATCGACCCAACTCATCCTGCTCTCTGCCGTCTAGTGTACAAGTGTACAATGCTAAACTGAATGAATTATATTGCTTCACTGCTCTGCTGATTATGAAGCATTCTGTTCACCTCTCTTCAGTGCAGAGGTCTGTAGTGGTGTGGGCAGTGTATGCAGAGAAGCTGACGCTTTTCCCATGAGTGAGAGGAGGTTTATTGTTGAAGATAATGGAGCCATGACTAAACAAGCCAGAGTCACCTTGCTGTTTTAATGTATTTTTTTCACCTCCCCTCCCTTCAGGCTCCATCGCATGACCTCCATGGAGCGGGAGGAGAAAGAGAAGGGGAAAAAGAGAGAGAAAAAACTGGAGGATGAGGAGACTATGCAGCAGGCCACCTGGGTGAAGTACACCATTCCCATCAAACACCAGGTAAATCTGGGTTCACTTTCCTCTCAAGTCCTGTTTGGGCTTTTATGACTGCATGATGTCTGACAACATAATCATCCCTTCGATTGTTTGGTCTTTTATCTAACTGGTTCTTTCTCTCTGTGTGTAAGGTGTGGAAGCAGAAGGGGGAGGAGTACAGAGTAACTGGGTACGGGGGCTGGAGCTGGGTCAGTAAGACTCACGTCCATCGCTTTTTTCCCAGGCTACCAGGGAACACCAACGTCAACTACCGCAAAGCACTCGAAGGTAAGTGTTTCCTCTGTACACATATTATCTCTGTCTTATCTCACTGATGATGATAAAGGCCACTCAAGCTGAAAATTTGGCTCCAGCATGCCTCAGTATAAATCAGGTGCTTCATGTGTTTTCATTTTAATCTCTCCACAGCAGCTAAAACTGGCAAAGAAAATGCAACATCTTGCCCGAACAAACGAAAATGTTTGCCCAAAGCACCAACGAGCTCGGAAACCCAGGCAAAAGAAGAGTCTACTCCAATTACTGAAGAAAAAGACCAGGAGGAAACCTCCACCATGGAGCCATCTGGGAACACTTCACTGGGAGAGGGGCAGACTCTGAAAGAGAAGGAAGAGAAAAATATCACAGACGTGGACGAGAAGAAAGGTGATCAGGAGGAAACCTCCACCATGGAGCCATCTGGGAGCACTTCACCAGGAGAGGGGCAGACTCTGAAAGAGAAGGAAGAGAAAAATATCACAGATGTGGAGGAGAAGAAAGATGATCAGGTGGAGGAGAAGACTGAGGACAAGATGGATGTTGACCCCAGTCCACCAGACACCTGTCTCAGTGAGGAAAAAGGTACAATGATATTAGTTTTCATCAATAAACAGAGAGGGTCCCCTGCTGTTTATCTGAATAAGACATTTTTATTAGATGACATTTGGTATTTTCCCCATTCTTGCTATGATTGGCTGTGTTCTATATTAATCTGGTACTTAGCAGCTGTCTTTCAGGTCTCACAGTTAGCATTTTTTTGATAATATCATTCATGGAGTTCTCTCTGTCGCTTTTAGTTATAGTGGACAGCAAATACCCCTCGTCACTGACTGACCCTGCTGTGAAGGAGGAGCCCAGGGAGGAAGAAGAACCTAAGCAGGAGGACTCTGAGGCCAAGCCACCTGTCCGCCCCTTCAACTGGGATGTGGTGAACGTCAGCGAGGGCTTCCAGCTCCGTACGGCCTACAAGAAGAAGGTGAAGACGTCCAAGCTCGACGGGCTGCTGGAGCGCAGAGTGAAACAGTTCACCCTGGAGGAGAAGCAGAGGCTAGAGCGCCTCAAACAGCAGTCAGCCCTGGCCAAACACACAGTCTCCAAGGAGAAAGTTAACACAGGGACTCCCACCACCATCAAGGCTTCTACAGCAGACAAGTTAGCAGTGACACCATGCACAAGTCTGAAAGCTGAGGAACAAGCAGACTCAGTAGTTAAAGACACAATTGTTAAAAGGCTTGACTTTGACCAGGAGCAGCCAGTGAAATCCCAGCCTTCAGGAGAGACAGATAATCTGGACGTCAGATTAGGCTCCACCTGTAAACCCCAGGCAGCAGGAGCCACAGGCCCCAACCTCAACACCACAGGGTTGGCCAACCATGAGAGCAGCGTTCAGGGAAATGGTGGGGATGCGTTATCTCAAACAGAGCTGAATGGAGGCTCCCAGAAAAGCATAGACCTCAACAACAAAGTCAATTTGACATCTCTAGAACCGGCTTTAGGTGCCCCCAAACCTCCCAGAGCAGAAGTGACGATAGCAGGAGAAAACGGTAGGAAGCATGGTTATGAGGAGACAGAGCAAGGTAATGGACAGAGGGAGATAGAAAGCAAACCACATTTATTGCAGGTGAATGGGAAAGACGCTGTTGACACCAAGGCTCCTGTAGACTCAAAGATGCACTTAAACCTGGCCAACAAAGTGGACACCAAGGTCATGCTCCAGACGTTAGAGGGTGAGATTAAAACACTGCCAGTGAAGGAGCCTATAAAATCCATTATGAACGGTACTCTCTCTCAAGACGGGTTAAAGGTCAACAACACTGTGTTAGCCACCAGCCCAGCCACGGCGGACGTAGAGAGAAGGGTTGTGGTGTCAGAGCCTGACTATCTGCCACCTCAGAAGGTTGCCAGACTGGAGAATAATGGCGACAGGGTGGCAGACTCCGTCACGTCGTCACTGTTAGGGCCGCCCACTGGTGTTCCCACGGTAAGCAACAGCACCAAGTCTGAGCCAATGGAGATTGGGCAGACGGCATCCAATAAGATCACCCCGTTTCCTATCCCCACTGCAGAGGAGTCCAGCTTGAGTAACAACACCACAGTGAACAGCAGTAGCAGTACTGGGGTGCTGAAGACCATCACCCAAGTCACCACAACCACTACTACCACCATGTCAACAGAGTCTCGCACGGTGCAGATAGCCAAGGTCTCCAGCAGCACTAAGCCTGCAGTGATGCCTGCTGCAGAGAGCAGTGCTGTATCCACCCTCACCACCATGACCAAGACCACCGTCACCAGGGTCAGCTCCCCGACCCTCGGGGCCACTGTCTCCGAGGAGACCAAGACTGTTGTCACTGCAATGTTGACAGATGCCAAATCTGGCCCCTCAGGCTCTTCAGTCACCTCCATGACAGTCAGTAAGGAGTACTCCACCAGAGACCGTGTCCGGCTGCTAAAGTTCTCCCGCTCCAAGAAGACCCGCTCTGGGACGGCCCTCCCCTCCTACCGCAAGTTTGTCACCAAGAGTAGCAAGAAGAGCATCTTTGTACTGCCTAATGATGACCTGAAGAAGCTGGCGAGGAGAGGGGGCATCAGAGAGGTACCTATCTTCAACTACAACGCCAAGCCAGCTCTGGACATCTGGCCTTATCCCTCCCCCAGACCCACCTTTGGAATCACGTGGAGGTTAGTCACGTAGTTGACCCTTAGCCATTAGGCTGCCATTGACACAGTGGACCACCTCATATGCCGTGCACTGAAATGAAAACAAAGAAAGACAACAATGCTTTGGCTAAAACCATTGAGGACATGGAACATGTACATTTGTCCATATAGCTGTTTGGTTTAAGGTTGTTTTGATAACACTCACTGACGTGGGTCTCCTATGCAGATACCGTCTCCAGACTGTGAAGTCTCTGGCGGGGGTCAGTCTGATGCTGCGGCTGCTCTGGGCCTGCCTGAGGTGGGATGACATGGCTGTCAAGCCCTCCCCTGCTGTAGGAACCACCCGCACAGGTGAGTGCACAGCAATCCTACCCTCCTCTCCCTCTCTGCCCTCATCCTTCCTGTCTCTCAATTTGAAGATGAGTTACCATTTCAAACAAACATATTTCCTTTCTGCTTTCCCCAGAATCCTCGGAGACGGCGATCACCACAACAGAAATCATCAAGCGGCGAGATGTGGGGCCGCACGGCATCCGGTCTGAATATTGCATCAGGAAGATCATCTGCCCAATTGGCGTTACCGAAGCTCCCAAAGGTAAAAGGATGAAACTGCATCCCAAATTCTCTTAGGATCACGCTGTCACAATCCTATAGAGGTCTCATGAATCTTTGCTCAGCTTGTTCCTCACCTCTTCTAGTGTTCTCTCTCAAGTACCTGAGTAGGCAAATCCTTTGCAATGTAAGTGAAAATATGAAGTTTAAGTAAGTTGTTTATCCCACAATAGAAAGAGTGACATTAATTGACAGATGTCATTTTCCCCTTTACCTCATCCTTTTTCTGTCCTCCTGGGTAGAAACTCCCACTCCCCAGAGGAAAGGCCTGCGCTCCAGTGCTCTGAGGCCAAAGAAGCCTGAGCCGGCCAAGCAGACTGGACCCATCATCTTAGAGACGTGGGTGGCCGAGGAGGAGCTGGAGATCTGGGAGATCAGAGCCTTTTCAGAAAGGTGAGCAGGTGGACTGTCCTTAGCCTTGTTGCTGGGTCTGGAGAGAATAAGCTGCTGTACTGCTTGATATTATGTGACCTTTGAACCTTTACTTCCCTCAAGATGTCTTTTAACCCTGTCCAGGTCTGTTGTGTTGTCTTGTTGTTATTGAATGTAGTATGACTAACTGGCTTGTCCTCTTGTGGTCCCAGGGTAGAGAGGGAGAAGGCCCAGGCTGCAGACCAGGCTAAGGTTAGTAGAACGCTGAAGACAGCAGAGGAGGCCAAGGCCCAATTGGAGGCTCAGCTAAAGCACCAGAGATTGGCTGCTCAGCAGGTGGGAAGATCAGACAAGTTTCCACCTTGCACTATGGTGACACCTAGCCTCCCTACAATCCACCCCCCCCTTCAGCCCAAACCTGGGGGGGCACAAACACTAAACACTGGGAGCTGGGACATTTCAAGGGCCTCTGTTTGGTTTGGTTTTGATCCGAATAATTGTCCTTTTTAACCATGTGCAATTACAAATGTGAATTGGAAGTTATGTTATGTATTATTCAGATGAGACATGTTCACTCTGTACTCACTCTTTTACTCCGGTCTCTACTTTACAATGAGTTTGGTGTTTCTATGTGGTTTAGCATAGATTTAGTATCTGAACCTTTGCGTTGTAGAAACGGTTGGAGCAACAGAAGCCTGGTGCCACCACCTCCACCCCCACCAGCACCCCTACAACCTCAGCCTCTGGCACTCCGGCATCCCTGACCAGCCAGGTCACCCCGGGGACTAAACTGGTCCTGGCCACTAAGCTGGTGACACCTGTCACATTCCAGCAGAACAAGAACTTCCATCAGTCGTTTGCTTCCTGGGTCAAGCAGGGCCAGGGTAGTCCAGGTGAGTTTGGCAACGACTAGCTGCTCATACAAAATCATGGCAGTGGCTACTGTGGGGGTGTGTTTTAAGTTGATAGTGATCCTTGGTAGCAGTGTTGAAATATTATTTTTCATATTTCCATGTTTTTGGTCAGAAGGCGTTTTCATTCCCCATTCGCTTTTTAATGGTGGCCATTGAGGTTCACTTGTGGATGTCAAATTGTTACAACAGATAATCTTAGGGTTTGGATTCAATTTTTTAATTTGACCTATTTTGATAGATATTTACGGTATGTTGAATGGCCTTAATGGCCAGTGGTGTCCACTTCCTGTATCTGAAACCCAGTCAAGTGTGGGGCTGGGAAAGGGAATTCTAAAAACATTTACAATCACTTTTGACTCCTAGAAAAAAGTTTCAGGCTCATAATCAGTTAATCAGTCCAAAAAGCATTATGCAATGGCTTTTTAAAAATCAAAGCTGGGGGGAAAGGACCCCTTAGTGGACACCACTGCTATACACCCTGGCTGTTGTGGTTGCACTTGCACACGGTGTGTGACTGCAGGTGGGGTGTGTCTTGCAGTCTCCACTTGCTCACGGGCCACCGTGGCCAACAGCATGGTCACCACCTCTGGACAAACGTTCCAGATCTCTGCCAGCCCGGTGACCATGGCTGGCCAGGTCATCACCGCCAAGCTACCCATCCCGGCCAACAGCAAGATTGTTACGGTCAACATGCCAACCACACAAGGAGGTATGGATAACCTTGCCGTCTGTATGGTTTTAGCCGGCATGACCGCATTGACAAGGCCTACCCCCACTCAGCAGGCCTACCCCCACTCAGCCAAACCATGAACCATCTCACCCCAGTGGAACCTTTGAGGGGATTTGAGGTGTTGCTTTTGGTTTGAGTGTGCTGGCAGCCCTAATACGTAGAAAATGCCACTGATTTATACCAGAACATTCCAGGACCCCTGGGATGCCCTGTCTGTCTCGCTCAGTAATAGACACAGTAATGGCTGTCCTGTCTGTCAGATTATTGATCCAATGGAAGCTTCCTTACAGTATCTTGGCTGCGTCCCAGACAGTCTCAACACAAAGGACCTGTTCTGCTTGATCCATACAGTCTGTCCAGGTCATCTGCAAGAGGGGCAGGTGACATTTCTCCCACTGATGGCTGTATTTCTTTGACAAACTGAATTCCTAGTTCCATGAGCGTTTAACAAGGGCGTTTGATTTGTTGTAAATCTCATTATTGAGGTTCAACACCCTACTGTTGATCTACTTGTGGTGAATTCATATTGCTTAACACAGTCCCTCTCCGTCACAGGTATGGTGCAAGTCCAGCAGAATGTCCTGGGCATTATTCCATCCAGTACCCCAGGCAACCAGCGGACCTACTCCTCATTCCAGAACCGCAACGCCACCATCAACATCAGACCCAACACCTCCACCTCAACCACCACTCAGCCGGTAGAGAATAGACATCCTAACAGATCTATCTCTCTCTCTCACATATTATTGCTGTCTTTTTCCCTCTTATGCTCTCCCCTGCTCTTTCTTTGAGTTATAATCTTAATTGGAGTGTAGTGAAATTAGCATAATCGTGTGTACAGTATCATTTATTTGTATTTTGTTTCTTTGGCCCAGGTCATTGCCACCGGAGCCCAGATCCGTCCGGGCATGTCGGTGATCCGATCGCCCCTGCAGCAGGGCACCACCATGGGCAAAACCATCATCAGAACCCCCTTGATGATGCAACAAGGTATTCTACCAGCCAGTAGGTCTCTCCTCTGCCGCCTCCCAACCCGTGGCTGCATGGCTCTGCTCACTCCTCAGCATGCACATTAGACAGTCAGCAACATTGCTTTGTGTTATGTTTATACGTATTCATTTTATTCGGATTGATACTATATTTAGAACTGTATTGGTAGTCCTCCGATGTTAACTTTATGTATGACCTCCAGCCAATTCATTCATGATAAGTCACCTGATTTGTTTTGGGACTGTCCCATGCACTTTTCTTATTTAAGGCTACTTGTGTGTCTGTTTGTCTGCCTCACTGCCTGTCCTCTAGGCCAGCAGCAGGTGGTGACTCAGATCATCCGGGGCCAACCTGTCTCCACAGCAGTTTCCAGTGCCAGCCCTGTGCAGACCAGCGCAGGCCAGAGGATGCTGGGTGCTGCCCCGTCCCCCCGTCCTGTCACCCCTGCCACCGGGCAGTCCCCATCACCATCCACCCCCCAAGGCGGCCGACCACAGCAGGGCCAGGTCAAACTCACCCTGGCCCAGCTCACCCAGCTAACGCAGGGGGCACAGGTGAGGAGCCACCTGCTCTCTTTTACACCTACTTTCACACATACTCTCACACTCCTGTTGGATATATTCTCTGTGTCTTTTTATGTCTGACTGTGTGTGTCTGTGTGTTCCAGGGAGGGAACCAGGGTCTCACAGTAGTAATCCAGGGACAGGGACAGACCACAGGCCAGCTGCAGGTCATCCCCCAGGGGGTGACAGTCATCCCAGGCCCTGGGCAGCAGCTCATGCAGGCTGCCATGCCCAACGGCCAGGTGCAGCGCTTCCTCTTCACCCCAGGGGCATCAGCCCCCACCCCCGCAACCACGGCCAGTGCTGCTGTCACCCCCGTCACAGCCCCCACAACAACACCCTCAGTGCCAGGTATGAGGCCAGGCCACTTCAACAAGCATTGTACACAAGGCTTTGCAGAGTTGTGAATTAGAATGTTGGTCTCTAGTTTGTGTAGATGTGTTAATACTGTGCTGCTGTCTCCTCTCTCTCCTCCGTTGCAGCGCTGTCTCAGCCTCCGGTTCAGACTCCCGCCACCTCTCAAGCACCGGCACCACCAGTCCAGCCCCCTCAACAGGCTATCGCTCCTGTCCAGCCCCCTCAACAGGCTATTGCTCCTGTCCAGCCCCCTCAACAGGCTATCGCTCCTGTCCAGCCCCCTCAACAGGCTATCGCTCCTGTCCAGCCCCCTCAACAGGCTATCGCTCCAGTCCAGCCCCCTCAACAGGCTATCGCTCCAGTCCAGCCCCCTCAACAGGCTATCGCTCCAGTCCAGCCCCCTCAACAGGCTATCGCTCCTGTCCAGCCCCCTCAACAGGCTATCGCTCCTGTCCAGCCCCCTCAACAGGCTATCGCTCCTGTCCAGCCCCCTCAACAGGCTATCGCTCCTGTCCAGCCCCCAACAGGCTATCGCTCCTGTCCAGCCCCCTCAACAGGCTATCGCTCCTGTCCAGCCCCTCAACAGGCTATCGCTCCTGTCCAGCCTCCTCAACAGGCTATCGCTCCAGTCCAGCCTCCTCAACAGCCTATCGCTCCTGTCCAGCCCCCTGCCCTCGCTCCGGCCCCCCTCCAGTGTCCACACATCAGACTCAACCCCCTCAGACTCAAGTCCACATCCCCCTCCAGTCCCGCACTGCATTACCCATCCAGCAGATAGCCCAGATCCCAACCTCTCCACAGCAGGTCCATATGAAGACTCTCTCGGTCTCCCCCTCTATCACCCAGGCCACAGTGAGGCCCATCCAGGCCCATGCTCAACTCCAGCCCCAGGTTACGGCTCAGATCAGGCCCCAGCAGCAGCTGCAGCTCCACCACCAACACCAGCTGATCACAGTGCCGGGGCTGCAGCAGCAGGTTCAGGTGCTGGGCACCATCCAGACCCACGTGGCGGCCCAGCTCCAGGCCCAGCAGGGTGGGGCGTTGCCCCAGCAGATCAAGCTGCAGCTGCCTATCCAGATCCAGCAGGCAGGAGGCCAGGTGCAGGCCCACCAGATCCAGAATGTGGTGACCATCCAGACAGCCAGTGTGCAGGACCACCTGCAGAGGATCCAGCAGCTCAGAGAGCAGCAGCAGAAGAAGAAGCAGCAGGAGGCCAAAAGGGAGCAGAGCCTGCAGGCCTCCAGTCCCAGCGACATCATCCAGAAACAGGTGGTGATGAAGCAGAATGCTGTGATAGAAAATCTGAAACAGAGGAAGACCATGACTCCAGCAGAGCGGGAGGAGAACCAGAGGTATGGCTGTCATTATTCACAGACATGACCCTTACATAACAACATTAATATGAATTACAGTACATTTTTTTAATCTATTTGTCAGTTCCAAAACCTTACTATGCTTAATCCTACCAACAATCGGCAACTATTTTGTGTTAGTTGTATTTTGTCTGATTCCATGATGAGTCTGACAAGCCCTCCCTTCCTCTAACCCCTGCTGAGCAGAATAATCGTCTGCAACCAGGTTATGAAGTTCATCCTGGACAAGATCGACAAGGACGAGAAGCAGGCGGCTAAGAAGAGGAAGAAGGAGGAGTCTGTGGAGCAGAAACGCAGCAAGCAGAATGCCACCAAGCTCTCGGCTCTGCTCTTCAAGCACAAAGAGCAGCTCAAGGCTGAGATCCTGAAGAAGAGGGCTCTACTGGACAAGGAGCTGCAGCTGGAGGTTCAGGTCAGTGCCAAAGCCACCTCTGCATCATAGGCCACTGTATTGTAGTGCTCCAGTAGGGTGTAGAAGTGTGATATTGGATGTGTTGCGGCCACTGCCCAGGAATTCCTTACATTGTGATACCAACTGTGAACCATTCTCTCTCTCTTTCCCGCTCCCCTTCCTTTCCTCTATGTCCTCTCTCTCAGGAGGAGCTGAGGAGGGACATCAGCAGGCTGAGGAAGGAGAAGGAGAAGGCCCAAGCTGCAGCCTCTCAGGCAGCCGCTGCTGCAGCCGCAGCCCAGGTGGTCTTATCCCTCTCCCCCACCATGGCCTCGCTCTCCTCCGCCCACAAACGCAAGAGGGACGACGAGAGGGACTCGTCCTCCGCCAAGCCCAAGAAGAAGAAGATGATATCCACTACCTCAAAGGATCACAAGAAGGAAGTCAAGCTGTACTGTGTCTGTAAAACGCCCTATGACGAGGCCAAGTAAGATACGGATGCACCATATCGGGTTCCCATTGAAACACTGAACATGTAACTGAACTGTAGCATGTATGTCGAACTTAAGTCCACATGGTTTCAGGTTCTACATTGGGTGCGACCTGTGCTCCAACTGGTTCCACGGTGCGTGTGTGGGCATCACGGAGAAGGAGGCCAAGAAGATGGACGACTACGTCTGTAATGGCTGCAAGCAGGGCCAGGACTCACAGGACTCAGAGGGCAACACGGAGGAGCTGTACTGCATCTGCCGGACGCCATATGATGAAACACAGTATGATAACACAATACTAATAAGGTTATAGCTTGGGTGAACTGAATGTTATAGGTCCAAATATCCCTGACCTGTACTTCCCATGTCTTTTCTCCCAGGTTTTACATTGGCTGCGACCGTTGCCAGAACTGGTACCACGGGCGCTGTGTGGGCATTCTGCAGAGTGAGGCCACCCACATAGACGAGTACGTGTGCCCGCAGTGTCAATCCACGGAGGACGCCATGACGGTCCTCACACCATTAACCGACAAGGATTACGAGGGTTTAAGAAGAATCCTGCGCTCTTTACAGGTATGAAAGCCTGTGGTCTCCTCTTCAGTGTCTCTACTGATGATGCATTTGATATGGATATGGCCAGAGTTGGGAGTCACATCATGTACCCTGTCTTGAATAAATGAAACAACGTTGCATTGCAGGACCAGTGTTCTGGTCTGGGGCACTACATTCTCAACATACTTCAGTATACCTCACTGTTGTAAATCTAGTGAAACATCCATTGTTCTGTTATTAACAGGCTCACAAAATGGCGTGGCCGTTCCTTGAACCAGTAGATCCCAACGATGCTCCTGATTATTATGGCGTTATAAAGGAACCGATGGGTAAGGGCAAGGGCAGATCTCTAAATCACTGTAATGTCATTGACTGTCGCTATTATTTCTGTTTTGGAGAAAAAACATTAACCTTGAATGTGTTGGAAAGTAGACACAAAATGTGTACTTAGCTAGTGTTTATGTTGATTGTTTAGAAAATATAATAATTGACCAACACATTTACCTTTGCTCACCCTTCTCTTTGTTTCATCCCCAGACCTCTCCACAATGGAAGACAGATTACAGAAACGGTATTACAACAAGCTCACTGAGTTTGTGGCGGACATGACCAAAGTCTTTGACAACTGCCGCTACTACAACCCCAACGACTCCCCCTTCTTTCAGTGTGCCGAAGTTCTGGAGTCATTCTTTGTACAGAAGCTCAAAGGTTTCAAAGCTAGCAGGTAAGTTCAGAGCTCTCATGACTCCCAAGGCTCTTCAGAGGGCCTGTCATTAATTCTCCTGTTAGAAAAGACTCCCTCTGTCATGTTCCTCTGCTTCCATGGTCTCATCTGACATTAGGGCAATGGCTTGGCAGTCATATAATGTTCATGACACTCCATGTGACTTTGAATCTGCTTTTGAGAATTTCCCAAGAACACCCTTTTTTAAATATTTTCTTTTTCATTAAACCATGCATCTGTGTCATGCTAGTTAGCCTCATGCGCTCTCTGGGCATGTCCGTTTCTGTTATAGTAGCCTGACTTTGGCTGTGGTCTTCCCCACAGACCTGGCTGTGGTTTGTGGGCTGCTTGGTAGAGGGATGCAGAGTCTTACCAAAGCCTACAGGGCTGACTTCAGCTCAGACATCCTCCCTGCAATAGTTTTCAGTAGAGCTTCATTAATGTTTGCTCCATCTCTATGTCATGCATCACCTTGCATTGTGTCTCTTTCACCTGTACCGCATGCATTTGATTTATGCCACTCATTCTCTCTTTCTTGCAGATTGTGATGTCATAAGTCTGACGTTATAGCTGGAGTCTGAGCTGGATGCTGGGGTCTCTAGTAGTGAATCATGGAACTTGCTGTTTCATAAACAGTGGAAATTCTGTGTGATTATTGTCAGATTTAAAGAAATAAACACCCAAACACAAGTGTTCTATCAGTGAAACAAACCATGCTTAAATGTACATTTGCAAGTATAGAAGCCAAATTCCAAAGATGCCTTCCTGTGACAATCACAAAATGGCAGCCATTATACACTTACAAATCAAGTTTTGAAGGGATATGCTTTTTATCTATTATTTTGGTAATTTTACCATTTCAAATTGTATCAATCATCAGCAAGATAAGTGTCAGGGAAGCTTTTACTTAGAAATGTTTAATGTTTATTTATAGTTAGTTATTCTCAGAGAGGGAGATATAAAAACAACATTTGGGACCACATATGTAAAGCTGTATATTTTATTATTATATATTTATCAAATTAAGTTCCTCTCTTCCTCATGGCCTTCTTTCTGCTAATTTAAATATCATGCATTTGTAATGAATGGGCATGATTTTAATATAGTGCACAGGTTTGTAGGTAAATTTTAGCTTAACTACTGGTTGATTTATTATTTGGATGTTTTAAATTTTGTGGTTAAAACAATAAGATGAATATTGTATGGTTTTTAATCCTTTTGTTAAGGATTATTTTATGGTTAAAACAAAGAGAGCCTATGGTCAGAGGAATTTATATAGACTTAAAATAATAAATAAAATGTCACGGCTTAACTATATTGGACCCCATGCCTTACTGCATGAAGGTACCTCAGGATGTAGACGTGAAGCACTATTTTCATTGACTAAGTCATTCCCAATGAATTAGAGCAGCCATGTTGGTCTATCTCCTTCCTGGCCCCAAGGCATCCATTTTTTCTATCACTGTATTGTTGTTTGTTTTTTGTTCATGTCAGTATGTTTAAACTATTCATAAACATTTTTAAAGGTTCTCAACTGTTCCCCTTTTCCACATTCTATAGGTCTCATAACAACAAACTACAGACTTCGACCTCTTAGTATATACCACATATTTGAACAACAAAAAAATGCACTCTGCGAGAATGGGGATAAATTCTGAACAATTAATCCATGTTGGGACCTGGCTCCTGTGCTTTGTGACCTCCACTCCTCTCCCTCCTTCTGGCCCCACCACGCAGCCCCCAAAGGAAGACTCTCCCTGTAAGACCAGCAACGCTGCTCCCACACAACTGTCAGGTGGAGCTGCTGCCTGCCCACCTCTGCCACATGGACATTTGACAAGGGGTTAAAATGGAGGGTTTGAATAAAGGCATTTCTGGAAAAAGGTTACCTTGAAGAAAATACTTTCTTTGGAGATCTCACGTTTCCTTGTTCCTTCTTCTTTATTTCTAGCCAGTTGAAGAAATTAAGAAAAGCTTACGCTTCCAAGGCCATGCCCATAACAAAACAAAAAAACATTTGACGCCTGTTTGAATGTTGAAAAATGTTGAGCTGAGTTGCACTCAGTGTATCAGATTGCACAGTGCACTTATGTGTGTGTCTCCCCTTTCAATCACTTTATTAGAGGTGGTGTGAAAGATATCTCATTGGGAAGTACTTGCTTGATTTTGGACCTTTTAGCTTTCTGGACACGTAACAGTTTGAGTTTCAGTCAAGCTATGCTGAAATGAATAAAGTATTTGGTATTAATTGCCCAGCAGTAATGACACTGCTAAGGATAAAAACACAACATGTATTTGAAGGTATCCTGCCCTGTTTGTAAAACTTGTCAGATTTTGAACTTTTGTTTTTGTATTACAGCTGAAGAGATTGATGTATATGAAACATAATAAATGGAGAAGACTGAGCTCTCTTCCACTACTGAAAGTGTTGGCATATGTTTTTGTGAAATAAATTGCTCTAGCTATATGGAAATATTTTTTCCCTTCAGCATTTACAGTGCATTCAAAGTATTCAGACCCCCTTGATGTTTCCACATTACAGCCGTATTCTAAAATTGATTAAATAGTTTTTCCCCCTCGACACACAACACGCCATAATGACAAGGTAAAAACAGGTTTTTAGGAATTTTAACAAATGTTTAAAGAAAAATATTTAAATAATAATCCCTGTTTACATAAGTATTCAGACCCTTTACTCAGTCATTTTTGAAACACCTTTTGGCAGCGATTTCAACCTCGTGTCTTCTTGAGTATGATGCTACTAGCTTGGCACACCTGTATTTGGGGAGTTTCTGTAGATCCTCAAGCTCTGTCAGGTTGGATGGGGAGCGTCGCTGCACAGCTATTTTCAGGTCTCTCCAGAGATGTTCGATTGGGTTCAAGTCCAGGCTCTGGCAGGGCCACTCAAGGACATTCAGAGCCACTCCTGCGTTGTCTTGTCTGTGTGCTTCGAGTCGTCCAGTTGGAAGGTGAACCTTCGCCTCAGTCTAAGAACCTGCTCCAGAGCACTCAGTACTTCATCAAGGATCTCTCTGTACTTTGCTCTTTTCATCTTCCCCTCAATCCTGACTAGTCTCCCAGTCCCTGCTGCTAAAAAACATCCCCACAGCATGATGCTGCCACCACCATGCTTCACCGTAGGGATGGTGCCAGGTTTCCTCCAGATGTGACGCTTGGCATTCAGGGGAAAGAGTTCAATCTTGGTTTCATCACACCAGAGAATATTGTTTCTCATGGTCAGAGTCCTTTAGGTGTTCTTTGGTAAACTCCAAGCAGTCTGTCATGTGTCTTTTACTGAGGAGTGGCTTCCGTCTGGCCACTCTACCATAAAGGCCTGATTTTATTTTTTATTTCACCTTTATTTAACCAGGTAGGCTAGTTGAGAACAAGTTCTCATTTACAACTGCGACCTGGTCAAGATAAAGCATAGCAGTGTGAACAGACAACACACAGAGTTACACATGGAGTAAACAATAAACAAGTCAATAACACAGTAGAAAAAAAGAGTCTATATACATTGTGTGCAAAAGGCATGAGGAGGTAGGCGAATAATTACAATTTTTGCAGATTAACATTGGAGTGATAAATGATCAGATGGTCATGTGCAGGTAGAGATACTGGTGTGCAAAAGAGCAGAAAAGTAAATAAATAAAAACAGTATTGGGATGAGGTAGGTAAATTGGGTGGGCTATTTACCGATGGACTATGTACAGCTGCAGCGATCGGTTAGCTGCTCAGATAGCAGATGTTTGAAGCTGGTGAGGGAGATAAAAGTCTCCAACTTCAGCGATTTTTGCAATTCGTTCAGTCACAGGCAGCAGAGAACTGGAAGGAAAGGTGGCCAAATGGGGTGTTGGCTTTAGGGATGATCAATGAGGTACACCTCATCACGCATGCCATCGTGACCAGTGAACTGAGATAAGGCAGAGCTTTACCTAGCATGGACTTGTAGGTGACCTGGAGCCAGTGGGTCTGGCGACGAATATGTAGCGAGGGCCAGCCGACTAGAGCATACAGGTCGCAGTGGTGGGTGGTATAAGTAACAAAACCGATGGCACTGTGATAAACTGCATCCAGTTTGCTGAGTAGAGTATTGGAAGCTATTTTGTAGATGACATCGCCGAAGTCGAGGATCGGTAGGATAGTCAGTTTTACAAGGGTAAGTTTGGCGGCGTGAGTGAAGGAGGCTTTGTTGCGGAATAGAAAGCCGAATCTAGATTTGATTTTAGATTGGAGATGTTTGATATGAGTCTGGAAGGAGAGTTTACAGTCTAGCCAGACACCTAGGTACTTCTAGATGTCCACATATTCTAGGTCGGAACCATCCAGAGTGGCGTGCGGGTGCAGGCAGCGAACGGTTGAAAAGCATGCATTTGGTTTTACTAGCGTTTAAGAGCAGTTGGAGGAGTGCTGCAGATATGGTTGTCCTTCTGGAAGGTTCTCCCATCTCCAAAAAGCAATTCTGGAGCTCTGTCAGAGTGATCATCGGGTTCTTGGTCACCTCCGTGACCAAGGCCCTTCTCCTCCAATTGCTCCGTTTGGCCGGGCAGCCAGCTCTAGGAAGAGTCTTGGTGGTTCCAAACTTCTTCCATTTAAGAATGATGGAGGCCACTGTTCTTGTGGACCTTCAAAGCTGCAGAGATTTTTTGGTACCCTTCCCCAGGTCTGTGCCTCGACACAATCCTGTCTCAGAGCTCTACAGACAATTCATTTGACCTCATGGCTTGGTTTGGGTCTGAATACTTATGTAAATAAGGTATTTCTGTTTTTTTATTTGTAATAAATATGCAAACATTTCTAAAAACCTGTTTTGCTTTGTCATTATGTGGTATTGTGAGTAGATTGATGAGAAATAAAAACTATATTTAATCGGTTTTAGATGTTTAAATGTTTTATTCAACCTTTATATAACGAGGCAAGTCAGTTAAGAACAAATTCTTATTTACAATGACAGCCTACCCCGGCCAAATCTTAACCTGGATGATGCTGGGCCAATGCCCTATGGGACTCCCAATCACGGCCGGTTGTGATACAGCCTGGAATCAAACCAGGGTCTTGGGTAAGACCTTATGATCTCATCAACTAGCTGCATCTATATAATTTGAATTTCCATTAATAGGACTCATATGACCAGATGGGAGTCCAGTGACCCTTTATCCCCAGTTCCAGGCATTCATGTCTGGATTGTATGCATATATGGAAGCACATGTAAATACTATATTCAGAGGTTGATGTTGATTATTGGTCATGATACAAAATAGTCCGTGTAATGTCTATCCATATATTTTAACAGATTTTAGTTGTCTGTGTTCTCTGATTTTAAGATTTTCTGGGCTGTTTGAAACCACTCCTTGAATTGCATCAGATTTAGATATTGTTTTCCACACACAGACCGAAGCACAAAACACATTTTGAACAGTTATATTTAATAATACAAAAGCAACTGTTCCAACATGAACTTGTTTGGAAAAATTGTTTCTGATATGATACTGATACGATACAAATTGTATTATGAGGGCATGAGAGTACTGAAATCTCGCGATAGGTCTCTACTGACAACACTTCCAGAGCGCCCTATGATTTTTCAAAACAGTCCAATAGGGTGATGCTTTTAATCGAACTAACCAATCAGGGAGCTTTGTGACAGGAATTTAAAGGTCTGTACAAATGTTCTATGCATTAGCCAGAATTTCTGTAGAAGGACCGGGTAAGTGCTTGTCAAGGGCTCATATTTTGTAGTGGTTGCTAAATATTCGATGTACTGCTTTATTTTGTTGATATGTTACTGCTTTAATTTGTTGATGGGGTTTGCTCGCCACTCTTCCTGGTCACTTGTGACCGATGTAACTTTCTAGAAAAGCCAAACACGTGTTATTGGATCCTAGCTAGCAATTCGTATTATGAAGTTAATTGTTGCATTTCGTTTAGGTGCTCAAAAAAAGATTACTTTATCAAACGACTTCGAACATTTTGTCAATTTGCCCAAAAATGTCTGCTGGCAACGAGAACGGTGTCCGTATGGAGAAGTTCAAGAATAAGGGAAAAGATGCGAATGTAAGTGACATGTATGCATGGCACTTTTTTTTTTTTTCAATGTTTCATTTCAAATGTGTTCATGGCTTGCGAGCTAAATGAATCTGGCTAGGCATAGTCAATGGTGGTTGTTGATCACTTTGCAGGAGCTTAGACGCAGGAGAGTAGAAGTCAACGTCGAACTTCGCAAGGCAAAGAAGGACGATCAGATTTTCAAAAGAAGAAATGTGAACACTTTGGTCGAGGCAACTTCCCCACTTCAAGAGAAAAGCCAAAACTGTCAGGTGAGTTTGTTAGGCCTGTCTGTTTATACAATGCACAATCATTCCAGTGGCGCACAATTGGGCCAGCGTCATCCGGGTTAGGGGAGGGTTTGGCCGGGGTAGGCCGTATAATAAGAATTTGTTCTTAACTGACTTGCCTAGGAAAATAATTCCAATGGAAACAACCTGTTGTCTTAAATTACAGGCCACTCGACAGTGGTCTGTGGAGGAGATTCTTGTTGGTGTGAACAGTAACAACCTTGATGTCCAGCTCAATGCCACTCAAGCTGCAAGGTAAAGTGATTGATGTAAAACTCTCTGGGAAATGCTGTATATTTGGCAGTGTTTTTATTTTAAGTGTTGGCTACCATAATCATGATGTTGCTTTTTCAATTGTTCTCATTATAGGAAGTTGCTATCCCGTGAGAGACATCCTCCCATTGACCACATCATCAGTGCTGGGCTGATTCCTAAGTTAGTTGCATTCTTGGGTTTGGAGTCACCCCCTATCCAGTTTGAGGCTGCCTGGGCTCTAACCAACATTGCATCTGGAACATCTGACCAGACCAGTGCTGTTGTGGAGGGCGGAGCCATCCCAGCTTTCATCAGGCTTGTCATATCCCCCCACCCCCACATCAGCGAGCAGGCTGTATGGGCTTTGGGTAACATTGCAGGTAACGCATTCCTCTTGTTACAGTATCTCATCAGTGTATAGAACCCTAATTTGCCAGAGTATCTCCCACCCCTAACCTTGCTTTATTCTGTCAGGTGATGGGTCGGTCTACAGAGACAAGGTCATCAAGCATGGAGCTGTGGCACCCCTGCTTAGTCTGCTCGCTGTCCCTGAGCTCTCTTTGTTCTCTGTAAGTATTCTTAGTGCCTAGTACTCTTAATGTGGTGACCCTTGGCAACCATTCATAAGTAATGGACAATCACTTGACTTGTTCATGACACGATACAAAGTATTAGTCTTGTTTTTTGATAACTCCTTGACCCCACATTACTTTCCTCACTGGCCACTAGGAGGTGCTGTAACTCAATGAATGAACACCTCTAAAATATTTTTGTCTTATTTCTCTGCAGTCTGGCTACCTGAGGAACATCACCTGGACGGTGTCAAACCTGTGCCGCAACAAGCACCCCTCTCCCCCTCTGGCAGCCGTGCAGCAGATCATTCCCACTCTGGTGCGTCTGCTGCACCATGATGATAAGGAGGTGCTGGCAGACACCTGCTGGGCATTGTCCTATCTGACCGATGGGCCCAACGATCGCATCGAGATGGTGGTGGTTCAGACTGGCCTGATCTCCCGCCTGGTGCAGCTGCTTGGCTCTGGGGAGATCTCTGTTGTGGTATGTGTCTAGTTATCCTCTAGAGGTGGTGGACTGTCATGTAAAATTATTAAGTTGTCACCATGTGTTAATTTTTATTTTTTTAAACCCAAGTGCCCACTGTCTTTGACCTGTCTCCTTCAGACTCCTTCTCTGCGTGTAATTGGAAACATGGTGACTGGCACGGATGAGCAGACTCAGGCCGTGCTGAACGCTGGGGCCCTCTCCATGTTCCCTGGCCTACTGCGCCATCACAAGAGTAACATCCAGAAGGAGGCCTCCTGGACCCTGTCCAATATCACTGCAGGGAGAGACTCTCAGATCCAGGATGTCATCAATGCTGGCCTGGTCCCTCTCATGGTAGATGTCCTACGTAAGGTATGTAGGCTTGTTTTCTGTAGTAATCTCTTATGATTGGATTTGTATTTTCTTTTTCATAACTAGGAATGGTGGGATATTTAAAAAAAAATAATTTGTCTTTCCATACAGGGGGACTACAAGACTCAGAAAGAGGCAGTTTGGGCAATAACTAACTTTACCAGTGGGGGCACAGTTGAACAGGTTGTGCATCTTGTTCAAGCTAATGTGCTAGAGCCTCTGTTGCATCTACTCTCAACAAAGGACAGCAAAACCATCCTGGTCATCTTGGATGCCATCACCAATATTTTCCTGGTAAGGGGACCTTCTCTCCAAGAATTAATCTTATTACAGTATTGATGTAGGCATTTGTACCCTGTAACTGCAAGATTCGGGTGACTTATTCTTAACTTGTTTTGTCCATCAGGCTGGAGATAAGATTGGTGAAGCAGACAAGCTGTGCATGATGATCGAGGAATGCGGTGGGCTAGACAAGATTGAAGCTCTGCAGTCCCATGAGAATGAGCTAGTCTACAAGGCCTCTCTCAGCCTGATTGAGAAATATTTCTCTGGCGAGGTGAGCATTGTTGTGTAATGGTGACTAATTGAACCTGTCCTATTAGATTTTATTTGTTTCCTTTGCCTCAATTTCTTGCACGTTCTGTTTTCTAGGAAGAGGAAGACCAATGTGTTGCTCCAGAATTGACAACCGATGGCTATGCATTCCAGATCAGTGAGAACCAAAGCACTTTCAACTTCTAAATACCACTTTTCCTTTCATCTCTACTGTGTATGGCCACTGTTTGTCCTCTGTAATAATGGACTTCTATCCTGTCTGAAATGTACATATGTTTTATAAATGTCTGTAAATAAATTTCTTAAAATAAATTCCAACTGCTGTAATTTGTTTGGGTGGAATGGCAATGCATTCACTTCCAATTGAATATTAATCTTTATAGCTTCCACCCTCTTCCTGCAAACTATATGCAAAGAAACACTGTTTTTGCAACGGTATCTGGACTGTCAGACGTTATTTTTAACTTTAATTACACTAGCGATCCGAAATGTCACTTGTCTGACAAAGTTGTATTTTCTCCGTCATTAGCATTGTAGCATCAGAATATTTCAGTTTTAAGCCAAACCGTACAGGCAGATGTTTCCATCCCCATGTCGTCATTGGTCATTTACTTACTAGCCTCCCTGAAGTGGGCTCTGCACTGAAGGGTGTACGAGCTCAACAGTTCAACTCTCATCTGGTTGGGAGGCGGACTGAATTCCAATCGTTCCGAAGCTGAAGAGTGAACTCGGGTCGCTTGCTTACTCAAAGTAATTAGTCGGCCAGAACCCCGATTTGCAAGAGTATTTGGTCAATCAAATACACTCTGCGGCATCCTAGCCAGTAATTGGTTGTATGTGCGCGACAGTGTGTGATCATGATGGCAGCAGTTCTGTCTACATCCGGGCAACAATGCCTTCACTCCGTTATTGTTACTTCGGTCTGAAACTGGTTAGTCTAAAATATTAAGCTGGAAGCAAGATGTCTAACCAAGGAGTTCGGCGAAATGGTCCGGTTAAACTGCGTTTAACAGGTAAGAGACACAATGTTGAATGTTGTCCCTACGCAAATGTGGCTACTGTAGCTAGTTTGTGTCGCTAGCCCAGCTAACGACGTTAGTTTGCAGGACAAACGTGTGTTCGAAAGTGTGCTTGATGTGGTCTAAAAGTTTAGGCGCACTTCAATATTTCGAGTAGGGTACGTTATGTATGTAGCAAATTCAACAAACTAAGCTAAACGACACAGTAGCTAGCTTTATTAATTGAACGTTTCAGAAATTTAACGCGTGCCAAATTAGTTAGCTAGCTTAACGTTAGATTGGTGTCTAACCAGCTAACTTTAGCACAGGCAAAACAAAAGTAACCCGCCTGGGATTACTGTTAGTAGCTAACTAAATAACGTTAGTTTAATCAAGCTTGTTCAACAATATTTGGTGTGCGCAAGATTCAAATTACATCCACTATTTAGTGTAAGAACACAGTATAGAGTACCCGGTTTCATTTCAAACTATGCATATACTTGAATGTTAATGTGGTTAACTAACATTCTCTAATTGCCATAAGTGACTATTTGTCGTGATATTAATCTAGCTAATAAAACAATGCCATAGCTACTACACAATGTAAAAAATTGAAGCATTATCTAGATGGCGACTAAACTAGATGGCGAGACTATGGCTGCCTTTACACGGGCAGACCAATTCTGATCTTATCCACAATTATTGGTGAGGGGTAAAAGATTGGAATTGGGCTGTCAGTGTAAACGCAGCATATCTCCCAGACAGTCCACATCGTACTGCAAAGTGGGGATCAATCCCCCCCAGAATACTGTGGCTATGATGCAAACAGCGCTTCAATGTACTCTCTGGGTCACTCTTTGATTTGTACCATTTCAACACCCAGTGGAACGTTTACATGAGATATTGTTTTGACTGGGAGAGGGGGGGTGACAGCAGTGGTGTTTGATGATCTTCCAGAATCAGGGCTGAGTCAAATTCCAGGCCTTTCCATTCACCAGGAAGAGCCAAATTAAAATATTTAAGCTAGTGCTGTTTCTAATAGAAATTAGTGTGGAGCAGGGGTCTCTGGACTGAAGTGAGAGATCTGCCTGATGGTGAAAAGAGCTGCTTAAATCAGCTGTGCTACAGAGGCTGCATTTACACAGGAAGCCCAATTTGTATCTTTTGCCCAATTTGTGGCAAAATCTGATTGTTCAAAAGACCAATTAGTGGAGAAGATCAGTTGGGCTGATTTGTAAATGCAGCTTTAAGCATTGAAAGTAAAGCACAGAGTTCTGTCAATTTGTCCAAATGTGAACTTTTCGGCACAATTTCTACTGGTGGGGTAACCAGGTTTTAACTAGATAGCCCCATTGAAATTACGTTTCCAACGTAATAGCCTGAACTTAAGACAGATTTTGGTGTTTGTCAGAACTACGTGGTGGTCAAGTGAAACCGTTTGTCTTTTTTTACATGAACTTTGTAAATTGCCCACTGTGAATTAGTCTCGTTCCACTTCGAGATTGACTGCATTGGTGTCCTGGAGAAATGGTAAGAATGTGAATTCACTGTCAAACAAGGAGAGTACGATCACATGGACCTCCTTTTCCTGACTTTACACGTATTTGCTCACTTAACTACTGTTTCATATTTGCTTTTCTGCCTGTCTTCCACATGTCAGTTGAACTGAAGTGTTTATCCCGTTCTGCCATCTTCTCCCCAGGGAAGGTTTCTTTTAGCCTAATTCTATGTAAAATTGCACAGTGTTATCCATATGCTCCTCCACAGCCGGACTTGCTCTGGGCAGGGAAGGACGTTTAGGGAGTCAACGCCGTGGTGGTATGTCCTCTACTGGACTACCCATTAGTGATGTGGGGGGGGTCGATAGAGGTCGACCGATGCCGATTTATTGGAGGACCAAAAAAACCGACTGATTTTTATTTATATATTTGTAATGACAATTACAACAATACTGAATGAACACAACTTAATACATAAAATACATTTAGTCTCAAATAAATAATGAAACATGTTCAAAGTGTTGGAGAAGTAAAAGTGCAATATGTAAGAAAGCTAACGTTTAAGTTCCTTGCTCAGAACATGAGAACATATGAAAGCTGGTGGTTCCTTTTAACATGAGTCTTCAATATTCCCACGTAAGAAGTTTTAGGTTGTAGTTATAGGACTATTTCTCTACCATTTGTATTTCATATACCTTTTGGGAGGAAAAAAAATCAAATTTCGTGGTATCCAATTGGTAGTAGTTAGTCTTGTCTCGTTCCTGCAACTCCCGTACGGGCTCGGGAGAGGCGAAGGTCGAGAGCCATGCGTCCCCACAACCCAACCAAGCCGCACTGCTTCTTGACACAACGCCCATCCAACCCGGAAGCCAGCCGCTCCAATGTCTCAGGGGAAACAGCGTTCACTGCACCTGGCCCGTCACAGGAGGTGCTAGTGCGTGATGAGACAAGGATATCTCTGCAGGTCAAACCCTCCCTAACCCGGACGATACTGGGTTAATTGTGCACCGCCTCCCCGGTCGCGGCCGGCTGCGACAGAGGCTTGATTCAAACGCAGAATCTCTAGTGGCACAGCTAGCACTGCAATACAGTGCCTTAGACCACTGCGCCACTCGGGAGGCCCCGACTATTGGATGTCCTTATAGGCACATTAGTAATGCCATCCTAATCTTGGGAGTTGATAGGCTTGAATTCATTAACAGCGCAATGCTTGAAGCACAGTGAAGAGCTGCTGGCAAACGCAGGAAAGTGCTGTTTGAATGAATGCTTACGAGCCTGCTGCTGCTCAGTCAGACTGCGCTATCAAATATCAAATCATAGTCTTACAATAAACACACATACAAGCCTTAGTTTCCAGCTTTGACCATATTAATGACCTATCATTTAGAAAACAAAACGTTTATTCTTTCAGTGAAATACAGAACAGTTCCATATTTTATCGAACGGGCGGCAACCCTAAGTCTAAATATTGCTGTTACATTGCCCGACCTTCAGTGTTATGTGATGTAGAATTCTGGCAAATTAATTAGTCTTTGTTAGGAAGAAATGGTCTTCACACAGTACGCAACGAGCCAGGCAGCCCAAACTGCTACATATACCCTGACTCGACTTGCACAGAACGCAAGAGAAGTGACACAATTTCCCTAGTTAAAATAAATTCCTGTTAGCAGGCAATATTAACTAAATATGCAGGTTAAAAAATGTACTTGTGTTTTGATTTTTTAAAGGCATTGCTGTTTATGGTTAGGTAGACTGGTGCAACAACTTTTATTTTAATTTTTTTTTAAATTTGCGAATGCGCTTGTTAAATCATCACCCGTTTGGCGAAGTAGGCTGTGATTCGATGATAAATTAACAAGGCACCGTATTGATGATATGCAACGCAGGACAGCAAGATAACTACACATGGTTGACGCTATTAGTAGGTTAACTAGTGATTATGTTAAGATTTTTTATTTTTTTAAAGATAAGTTTAATGCTAGCTAGCAACTTACCGTGACTCCTTGCTGAACTTGCGTAACAGGTGGTCAGCCTGCCTCGCAGTCTCCTTGTGGAGTGCAATGTAATCGGTGTTAAAAACTGCAGATTACCGATTTGTTATAACTTGAAATCGGCCCCAATTAATCAGTCGACCTCTAATCGATAGTTACATATTGGGATTTTATTTTTGACTATCGTTTGGACAATATCGCAATATTTTTGCGCTAGTTGGCTGTACCTTCACCAACACACCAATATTTTTCCTTCATAGCTTATTCTACACAATATTTGACAGATGGAGAAAGGTGTAAACTAAATAATCACTATTTGGGCATAAGATGAAAATCTAATGTGTTTACTTACTGATCGGTGAGTTTGTATAAGTAATGAAGGTCTGCGCATGAGTCGTGAATTGATCATAGCAGCTTAATAGATGTAGTTGACTTTGACACATTGCTGTTGATGAGTTTGTTATTGGGTAAATCTTGAATGATGAGTTGTTACATGTGAGCAGTCTTGTCGCTGTTTGCGTTCCTCTGAGCTTCTCCTTGCTGACATACCCCCATCCATTTGAACCAGATGTTGCAGACGGTTGCCAGCTTTTAAACTGGAAAAATATGGCAAGCAATCCGCTAAAACTAACACTTGTGGTGAGAATTGCCCCTTGAATACACAAGACAGGTTTCCATTATGCTCTACAGCTGATCATTCTTAAATTATGTCACACAAACATGGTTAATGGCACAATACATGATCCGGTAAGTAATAAATTACAGCGTTAAAATATGGCTCAATGCGGAGCACATTATCTGATCAGCTCTAAATTGTATTACTCAAACATGGTTCATGACCAAATGGTATCCATTCCAAACAGCCATAAATTTGTCAGGACACAGCACATGCTAACTTATCTGTTTCCCATAAAGTAATTTGAACAAAAACTGTGGAAGGGAGAAGTGATCCCTCCATTTTAACACTGAGGCCTCTGATCCCCAGCTGTTTTGTAGCCGAGAGCTGAATTCGCCTCACCCACCAACAGATTTGAACAGCACAGACATTGATTAAGAGAGAGGTTATACAATATTTAAGGGCCATCTGTTCTTAGTTTCATTGGCTGACCCTTTGTTAGTTGATTCAACTCTTTGTTTAGCATGCATATTACTCTTCTGGGTTTTGCCATGTACAGGAAAGAGGGAAGAATTGACTATGGGATTGTCTAGCATTATCCACAAAAGCACCCCCCCCCCTTTCTTTCTGTGAGTCACTCAGTCCTGTTCTTTCCGACTAAACTGCTCCCCTCCCAGTCCTAAGCGCGTGTCACCCCCACCCTCAGTGAGAGAGAGAGCTGTCGTGTGGTGCTGGGTTTCTCTCTGACTCAGTCAGTGGTTTTGGATCTTTCTTTTGACTGGGAACCAGCTACTATTGAGGACAGCATTGAACAAAGCTGCAGCTCTGTCAGGTTTACCTATTGAAATGTCTACATTTTATTTAGTCGATTTATAGTTGCTAGCTACCTCGCTGGGATCTTATAAAATGGGCTGTTGAATGAACACAGATGCACTTGTCTCATTTAAATCAATAGGTTACGAGACTAAACATTCTCTCGCTGTACAAATCTGATTGAAGGATCCATTCTCTGTAGTCCTTAGTCTACCGATTGGGTTAACATGTTAGGTAGTGGGGGGAAACTTGCAGCTGGGCACAGATGGTGCTACAGAGGCACAGGACTTAATGATCCAGAGTTCTTAATGTGTGCCGAGTCTGTCTGGTGCGTTCATGTGGCTCAGCTGTTTTACAGAGTGCCTGTATGGAAGTGATTTTGGTCATCTGGGTGTTCAGATGGGATACATCGTAAATACACAATGATTAGGTACATGTGGGGAACTGTTGACTTTGTTGCTCCATTACAGAACTGCAGAACAGTTCCACATTTTGCTTAAAGAGAAGGAAAATAAAACAATAGCAATTATTGCGCGTCATTTATAAATGTTTTTCTTCCCCCGCTGAGGGCCCTACAATAATTGCAATTTTTCCATAAATAAATTGACTGGGGTTGGCTTTCCTGTTGGTTCAGCTGCTCTTCAACGAGGACGCAGGCTTCTGCGGTCACACTCCCAAACCGCTGCCAGCAACGGAGCCGAGGCCAGATGTAGAGGCGGAGTGGGCAGCATCGGAGAGGAAGCTCTTTACAGACTAACACTTGTCCAAATGTCACCCATGACAGGTGGGGAGCAGACAGGAGAAACTCCCTTTGAGGTTCATAGTAATAATAAAGTGAAGAATTGCAGGACTGTCGGTTGGTCCTCATGTTTTGCTCAGATTGCTGGGTGGATTATGAGGGCTGTCCTCTTTAGTGCATTGAGTTTAAGCAATCAGTCAGTGGTGGATCTTAGGAGAGTGGTGCTCCCAGCTAGGCCGAGTATAGGGTGGTCCATCAGACAGAACTTTATTATCTTCAGTGGTGGATTGTTTTCCCAAATTCAGTGTGTGTTTGTGTGCTTATCTCACTGACTCAATACATTCCATTCAACTTGGGTTAATGGATTATAGTTTCCTTGTCTCATTTAGAAACAAAATGCACAGACCACCTCACATTCCCCTTCCTATAGACAGGTGGTTTGTTGACCAACAGAACTGATGCATGCACAACTTTGGGGCAGCACAGATGGCATTGGCGTACAAACAAAGGATTATTGGCAACATGTAAACCATATTTCAGCTTAATGTTTATTGAAAACATAAATACATTTGCCCAATAAGGAGTGGTGTCTCTCAAATGCATCATTGCAGTTGTAGATTAGCTAGCTAGTGAATTTTAGCCATGTTGGCATAGCCGTAACACAAGTCAAGACAACTAGCTAAAACAGCCACCTATGATTCCCCACAGAGCTACAGCAATGACTAGAAGCTGCCATCTGACCGCTCAAAATCAATACACAGCCTTTTGCCTCTTAGATGCGAGTGCATCATTGTTTCGACATTATCAACCAACCTGTCTGTCTATACTCCGCTCTGTCTTGCCTCTGTAGCCTATGTTCTTTGAAACCAGAGGGCATCCAATGATAAGCAGGTGCTGAGCGTGAGTATCAGTCGACAGAACATCTGCAGCCAGCCCCTCTCTGATGGATGATTAGTGCACTCCAGGCAGCGGCTGACATTATTTACAAGCGCCCCTCCACCTTACTGCCAGCATGTCTGACAGAGGAAACACTCTCCGTACCTGCTCTGCCTCGGGGTTGTCCATTTTGACCACCCCAGTTTCCTATTTACACACTGACATTTCACACCGCCGCTCTGAAGAAGCCCACCTGTCAGCTTCCCAAGGAAGACGCCACCTGAGTGTCGTGCGGACAGTGAATGTTTTCGCTAACTTGACTGGTTGAAAGGGCGCCTTCAAAGGTCTGATGTGTTAACATGGCAGAGCCAGTTAATGGGTCAGAATTGGATTAGCGGTGAGGGGGAGCTCTAGTGAGAATTCATCTGATGCTTGTCTGCAGATTCCTCATATCACTGCTGCCTGAACTCTGTTATTTTCCTCCCAATGCTCATTCGCTGCCTTTTGAAGTGAAAAATGTCACTTTGGGGTATTTTTTTCACTATGATTCACTTTAGATGCCCTTGTTGTTTTTCAGTTAAATAGTACAGAAAGAGTATTGGATACTTAGAAATGGGGTGTGTTCAGTCTCACTCCCTTGACAAATGTAGGGTAGTCGTAATATCTAGTGTCTTAAAGGGATTATGTGAGATTCTGGAAGTACATTTTTTTTAACGTATCTGTGTGTAATATGAAGGAAGTTCGAGGTAGTTCCGCGAGCTGGTGCTAACTAGCGTTATGTTGTATAGGTATAGTGAAATGTGTTGTTTTACAGAGTCAGCCATAGTTATATGGGGCTTCTGGAGCAAATTAGGGGTAAGTGCCTTGCTCAAGGGCAAATCTCTCTCTCTATATATATATATCACAGGAGGCTGCTGAGGGGTGGATGGCTCATATTAATGGCCGGAATGGAGCAAATGGAAACGTATCAAACACATTGAAACCATGTGTTTGATACGATTCCACTCATTCAGCTCCAGCCATTACCACAAGCCTGTCCTCCCCAATTAAAGTGCCACTAACCTCCTGTGAGAAAAAGATATATATATATATATATCTCTCTCTCAGCAAAAAAAGAAACGCCCCTTTTTCGGGACTGTCTTTCAAAGAATTCATTTAAAAAACAAATAATTTCACTGATCTTCTTTGTAAAGGGTTTAAACACTGTTTCCCATGCTTGTTCAATGAGCCATAAACAATTAATGAACATGCACCTGTGGAATAGTCATTAAGACACTAACAGCTTACAGACGGTGGGCAATTAAGGTCACAGTTATGAAAACTTAAAACACTGAAGAGGCCTTTCTACTGACTCTGGAAAACACCAAAAGAAAGCTGCCCAGGGTCCCTGCTCATCTGCGTGAACATGCCGTAGGCATGCTGCAAGGAGGCATGAGGACTGCAGATGTGGCCAGGGCAATAAATTGCAATGTCCGTACTGTGAGACGCCTAAGACAGGGAGACAGGACAGACAGCTGATCGTCCTTGCAGTGGCAGACCACATGTAACACACCTGCACAGGATCGGTACATCTGAACATCACACCTGCAGGACAGGTACAGGATGGCAACAACAATTGCCCGAGTTACACCAGGAATGCACAATCCCTCCATCAGTGCTCAGACTGTCCCCAATATGCTGAGAGAGGCTGGACTGAGGGCTTGTAGGCCTGTTGTAAGGCAGGTCCTCACCAGACATCACCGGCAACAACGTTGCCTGTGCGCACAAACCGTCGCTCGACCAGACAGGACTGGCAAAAGGTGCTCTTCACTGACGAGTCACGGTTTTGTCTCACCAGGGGTGATGGTCGGATTTGTGTTTATTGTCGAAGGAATGAGCGTTACACCGAGGCTTGTACTCTGGAGTGGAACGATTTGGCGGTGGAGGGTCTGTCATGTCCTGGGGCGGTGTGTCACAGCATCATCGGACTGAGCTTGTTGTCATTGCAGGCAATCTCAACGCTGTGCGTTATAGGGAAGACATCCTCCTCCCTCATGTGGTACCCTTCCTGCAGTCTCATCCTGACATGACCCTCCAGCATGACAATGCCACCAACCATACTGCTCGTTCTGTGCGTGATTTCCTGCAAGACAGGAATGTCAGTGTTCTGCCATGGTCAGTGAAGAGCCCGGATCTCAATCCCATTGAGTACGTCTGGGACCTGTTGGATCGGAGGGTGAGGGCTAGGGCCATTGCCCCCAGAAATGTCCGGGAACTTGCAGGTGTCTTGGTGGAAGAGTGGGGTATCATCTCACAGCAAGAACTGGCAAATCTGGTACAGTCCATGAGGAGGAGATGTACTGCAGTACTTAGTATCTGGTGTGGCCACCAGTTGCATTGACTGTTACTTTTGATTTTGACCCCCCTTTGTTCAGGGACACATAATTCAATTTCTGTTAGTCACATCTCTGTGGAACTTGTTCAGTTTATGTCTCAGTTGTTGAATCTTAAGTTCATACAAATATTTACACATGTTAAGTTTGCTGAAAATAAACGCAGTTGACAGTGAGAGGACGTTTTCTTTTTTTGCTGAGTTTATATATATGTGTGTGTGTTTTGTGGGGGTTCATTTTTGGGATGGAAAGACACTTTCAGTATTAACTTTAATGACTAAAACCAGATATAAAGTATGTAGAAAAGATAATTGACCATTTTTTTTCATAATTTAATCTTTGAGAGCTACCAATCAGCAAAATAAAAGGTCAACAGTCAGGGAGAATTGAACATTTCAAAAGCAATGAATTTAGCAGTATATATTGTTTTATGTTTGTGTAAAAGAGCACAGCATTAGCCATGGCAAAATGTATACATTTGCAGGAAATGTGCTTTAATACAGCTAAATGTTCTCTCAGCTCTTTAGCAGAATATGTAGTATTTCATGAAATAATCTTGAAACATTTTTGCAGTTATCTCAACTACATGGAGATTTTGGAGGGGGGGGATTACAGGAAATTGGCTTAAAAATGTTACTTTTCTCTACACCGGCAAGATGGGGGGCCTCTATTATTTAGTTTTTTAAATTGCTGTTGGTTAGGTACATTTTTGCAACGATTGTGCATTTTTCGCAAATGGGCTTTTGTTAAATCATCACCTGTTTGGCGAAGTTGAAGTATGCTGTGATTCGATGTTAAATTGAACAGGCACCACATTGATTATATGCAACGCAGGACAAGCTAGTTAACCGAGTAATATCATCAACCATGTGTAGTTAACTAGTGATTATGTGAAGATTATAAGATAAGTTTAATGCTAGCTAGCAACTTACCAGCCGCAAAGTCCTTTTGATGCTGCACTCACGTAACAGGTGGTCAGCCTGCCACGCAGTTTCCTCATGGATTGCAATGTAATCGGCCATAATTAGCATCCAAAAAGGCCGATTACCGATTGTTATGAAAACTTGAAATCGACTGTGCTGATTAATCGGTCGACCTCTACACTAGATATCCAGACTTGTTTCCGTTTCCAGGAAAAGGTGGTGGGGTACCTAGAATGTTCCTGGGCTCTGCTGTAAACCTAGATTGATGTGATTAACCCATACCTCTCTAACCTTGAGCAGATAGGGATCTCTAAGTCACCAGTGTTATGGGATGCTTGGTGTGAAAACTGCAAGGCACTCACAGCTGACACAAAGCATTTGTCTGTGCCCAGCCTGCCGTTGAGCCCTTGGTCCTCTGAGGAGATAGATCACGAGGTGTTTATATTCACACCAGAATAAAGTTGAACAAATATGCCAAGGCTTCCTGTAAATGATTTTTGCATGTGAGCAAAGCGGATGGCTGTTTTAAAATGTCTATTTCTGAAGACTGCCATGTCCGGTAGTTGGCTAGTTAGAAAGTCACCAAACATTATGCCCCTTCTCCTTTTTAAATAGAATTACACTTAATTCAGCAAGTATTTTTTGCTGTTTGACTGTCTTAAGGACGGCCAGGTATCCTTCTTTTAAAATGGCTGCATACACGGTCTCGTTGAGAGGACTCAGTTAACGCTGTTATTACAGGGACTACTCTCAACATGATTGCACAGCCTTCAACTCATTCCATAGTCCTAGAGTTATTGGAATTCTCCAGAATGTGGTCGGTAACCTTATCCTTGTAGAAAGACTGTGTCAGATTTCGCTCTTTTTAACTCAGTGCCTTGTTTGCGAGATTGACCCAGTTATTGTGTAACTGTCTGCTTAATAAGTTGTGGCTTGCTAGGTGGAAAATCATTATGAAAGTACCTTCCCCATCCAGAACCGCTCCATTAAAACAATCGCTACAATGGCCTGATGATTCATTGTGGTTTAGCTGGATCAGAGGCCGCAGACACTCCAGCCAGTCAAGTCTAGAGTATGAGGTCAAGGTGTCAATGTGCATTATCATTCAGATGGGATGTGTAATTACAGCCCTGGTCTGACTCATCAAGGGAGGGGCCACAGGTGACTAAAGTGTAATGCACTAGGCTACTACATCTCACTCCCCAAAAAGTTCAAGGAGCTTTTAAACGTGGCTGTTTTAAACGTGGCTCTAAGCAAAAGCAAGAAATAAGATCTCAAAGTTTTGGCCGCGCCTCCTTATTAACCCCGTCTCCCTGCACACTAATCAGAGCTGCCCAGACTTGGAATGATCTCATTATAGCAGCATGGCACAACTCTGCCCACGTCCCTCAATTGCTAAAGCTGGGACAGACATGACACAATGGTGCTAAAGCTGGGACAGACATGACACAATGGTGCGTAGACACGTGTTACACACTTCAAAACACCCAGTAAAAGCTGTTTATGGTAGACACCTGCACATTATGCCATTCGCTCATGGTTTTTAATCATGGAGCTCAATGTCTGGCTCAATGTCTGGCAGCGCCACATACAGCTCCAGAAGTATTGGGACAGTGACATTTTTTGTTGTTTTGGCTCTGTACTCCAACACTTTGGATTTGAAATGATACAATGACTGTGAGGTTAAAGTGCAGACTGTAAGCTTTAATTTGAGGATATTTTCATCCATATCGAGTGAACCATTTAGAGATTACAGCACGTTTTGTACATTTTAAGGGACAGAAAGTATTGGGACAAATTAACTTATATTAAAGTGGTAAAAAAGTATGTTTTGGGTCCCATATTCATAGCACAAAATGACTACATCAAGCTTGTGACTCTACACATTTGTTGGAGAACATTTGCTGTTTGTTTTGGTTGTGTTTCAGATTATTTTGTGCATAATAAAAATGTATGGTAAATAATGTATTGTGTCATTTTGGAGTCACTTTTATTGTAAATAAGAATGTTTCTAAACACTTACATTAATATGGATGATACAATGATTACTAGGGATGCGGCAATAATTTGCCAATACCGATATCCAATATTTTCCTTACCAAAAAACCCGATACCAATAACCAACATTTTTAATTTTAGCGGCCTTTAAGCATTCTAGTATTGTTAACACACACACACACGGACAAAGCGGTCTAAGGCACTGCATCTCAGTGCAAGAGGCGTCACTACAGTCCCTGGTTCTGTAATAACACACAGAAATACGAGCCTTAAATACGATCCGGAAACTATCATCTCGAAAAAACAAAACGTTTATTCTTTCAATCTAACGGGTGGCATCCGCAAGTCTAAATATTCCTGTTACATTGCACAACCTTCAATGTTATGTCATAATTACGTAAAATTCTGGCAAATTAGTTCGCAATGAGCCAGGCGGCCCAAACTGTTGCATATACCCTGACTCTGCACGCAATGAATGCAAGAGAAGTGACACAATTTCACCTGGTTAATATTGCCTGCTAACCTGGATTTCTTTTAGCTAAATATGCAGGTTTAAAAATATATACTTCTGTGTATTGATTTTAAGAAAGGCATTGATGTTTATGGTTAGGTACATGTTGGAGCAACGACAGTCCTTTTTCGCAAATGCGCACCGCATCGATTATATGCAACGCAGGACACGCTAGATAAACTAGTAATATCATCAACCATGTGTAGTTAACTAGTGATTATGATTGATTGATTGTTTTTTATAAGATAAGTTTAATGCTAGCTAGCAACTTACCTTGGCTTCTTACTGCATTCGCGTAACAGGCAGGCAGGCTCCTCGTGAGGCAGGTGGTTAGAGCGTTGGACTAGTTTAAGGTTGCAAGATTGAATCCCTGAGCTGACAAGTTCAAATCTGTTGTTCTGCCCCTGAACAAGGTAGTTATTAATCCACCGTTCCTAGGCTGTCATTGAAAATAAGAATGTGTTCTTAACTGACTTGCCTAGTTAAATAATGTTGTAAAAAAAAAAAATAATCGGCAAAGTCGCTGTCCAAAAATACAGATTTCCAATTGTTATGAAAACTTGAAATCGGCCCTAATTAATCGGCCATTCCAATTAATCGGTCGACCTCTAGTTAACATGACTTGGGTATGATATTTGTATTGTGTATATTTGTATATGTATATATATATATATATATATATATATATATATATATATATATTATATATATTCTATTGGCGGCAAAATAATCTGAAACTCAACCAAAACAAATCGCAAATGCATCCGACAAATGTGTAGAGTCCCAAGCTTTATGTAGTCATGTGCTATGAATATGGGACCAAATACTTATCTTTTTACTATTTTAATTACACAAGTGAATACTTTTGGTCCCCTAAAATATGGGGACTGTGTACAAAAAGTTATGTCATTTCTCAACAGTTCACCCAATATGGATGAAAATACACTCAAATTAAAGCTGACAGTCTGCACCTCAGTCATTGTATCATTTCAAATCCAAAGTGCTGGAGTACAGAGCCAAAACAACAAAGAATGCGTCACTATCCCAATACTTTTGGAGTTCACTGTACATAATGTTGACAATCAAGGATGACTGGGTCCCCCAATAATGCATATAAACAGATACACATGTTGTGTGACTAGCCTACATGTTGTGTGTGTGTTTGGACTACATTGTCTCTTTTACATTGAAAACATGTAATTATGCCCAAATCATTAGCGATACATAGGGCCTAGGTTACCCTCTTGTTGTGTCTTTACCTATAGGCTTTCAAGGTTAAGGGATAAAGCACATTCATTGTATTACGTTGCTGTTCAGGTGAAAAGAAGAATCAGTCTACTCGAGGCAGTGTGATGGTTGGCATGGCCCAAATCGTGGCTTGCTCATGATGTAACCCTCCTCTCAAACAGAGTTGTGAAATCATTTTATGAAACAAACTCACAGGGAGGAAAATGAAGGGAGCAGCAGTATTTCTCTGCTCCAGGCTGTGGCGGACCTCCATGTCTGTTAAACAGGTTAGTAATATCCCTCTCTCCTCTGTAGCTCTACCCAGGCCTCTCCTCCATGAGTCTACATCAGAAAGTGCAGAGGAGCCAAAGAGCTTTAGAGAGCCATGCAGCCACTCTAAACTGCCCAGTCCCAGCCAACAGTGGTGCAAGCTGGCAGAAGCTGAGTGCTCACTGTTTTGACTCCTCACTAAGCATCAGTGCTGTGGAAGACTTTACTCGACTGGATGACTTCCTCTCAGGCACATTGTATCACACAGTGGAAAAAACACATGTAGGCCTACTTACGCAGGGGTACCAAAAATACAGCAAAAAACATGGAGATGAGTTCCTTCTTTTTGGTTCTCAAAATAGTTTGTGTGGACTCCTTATGCAATTACATAAGGCCTCGTGGAGGAAAGGGTGATGTAAGATGGATGACATGTTCTCACACCAAGAATGTCGTCAGCCCATCTGTTTGCATGGTCAGACAGGTTTAGCAGTGAAAGGTTGCTTTACCGACTCTGTGTGACTCTTGTCTCTCCCGAGTGGCGCAGCAGTCTAAGGCACTGCATCTCAGTGCAAGAGGTGTCACTACAGTCCCTGGTTTGAATCCAGGCTGTATTACATCCAGCCGTGATTGGGTGGCACACAATTAGCCCAACGTCGTCTGGGTTTGGCCGGGGTAGGCCGTCATTGTATATAATAATTTGTTCTTATCTGACTTGCCTAGTTAAATAAAGGTGAAATATATTTTTTAAATAGCGCTTCCCTCATTGTCTTCATCAGGAGAATGGTTCAGTTTGGCAACAATTAATGCCACCTTCCCCCTGGTAGACATTCTCTACAGTCCAACCAGACATCATGTCACCTGACTGTACAGGTTCTTAGTTTGAGCTCATCAGAACATGTACAGATCTGGCGTCACTTTTCAACACTGGTGTGTTAAGTATGATACTGAGAGGTTTCTTGGAGCACATCTCTGATGGTTGACGTTTGTTTTTTATCTTTTTTGTATGTGGAACATTTTGAGTCCTCTGTAATTCCAACATGCGTTGTCATTTTACAGTGACTGTGTGACAGATGTGCATGATGTCAGCTCCACTGTCCATCCGTGTATAATAGTAGTTCTAGGGATACAATTCAGCTGTATTTATTTTGTGGCCGTAATGTACATCACAGCAGGTTTTCTCCGACCTTCCTCTCCATTCCCTAGTTGTTGCAGGGCTCTACGCTGACCTTTTTTATAAGGAGCGCGTGTGAAAATGTAGACACACGCAAAGAAATTTAGGAGCACAATGACAAATATTTGAGATATTAAAGCTAGAATCATTAATTTATCTAGGCGCGCCTAAATAAAACAATTCTGGTTTCACAGCTAAATATTTAAGTGCATATGCGAGTGAAATGATCACACTGTAGAACCCTGTGTTGAGAAGACTTCTCCACTTCTAGAGTGTGGGAGATGAAGCATGTATTTAAATGCTCCTATGATTTTGAGCCTAGTGAAAATATTTTTTCTTAAAAGCCTGCTCTCTGTTTTGCTTATGATCTGAAGTGACAGGTGAGATGATGAGATCTTGGTGGTGTTTTTTTCACCACATCTAATTTTAAAGCTTTGGAAGTTCCAGCTCTGTTTACAGGCATTAGGAGATTTTCCTGGCAGCCTCTTCCCTGATCACTCAGCTCCTACCTAGACTCTTATTATCAGCATTTATTTGCCCAGCAGAAGTCTTATCAGATTAGCATATTTACATAAGTGGATTTCCTAAAATGTAAAAGTTGCCTTAGAGGGCCTCCCGGGTGGCGCAGTGGTCTAGGGCACTGCATCGCAGTGCTAGCTGTGCCACCAGAGATTCTGGGTTCGCGCCCAGGCTCTGTTGCAGCCGGCCGCGTTCGCACAATTGGCCTAGCGTCGTCCGGGTTAGGGAGGGTTTGGCCGGTAGGGATATCCTTGTCTCATCGGGCACCAGCGACTCCTGTGGCGGGCTGGGCGCAGTGCACGCAAGGTCGCCAGGTGCACGGTGTTTCTTCCGACACATTGGTGCGGCTGGCTTCCGGGTTGGATGCGCGCTGTGTTAAGAAGCAGTGCGGCTTGGTTGGGTTTGTCCTTCGGAGGACGCATGGCTTTTGACCTTCGTCTCTCCCGAGCCCGTACGGGAGTTGTAGCGATGAGACAAGGTAGTAATTACTTACAATTGGATACCACGAAAGGGGGGTACAATTTTAAAATTAAAATTGCCTTAGATGGAAATTCACATTTTTTACCAGTCCTTTGGCCCAACCACATTTCTACACTTCGGCTCTGAAGAGTTGGGTTTGATGAAATTCTACTCTGCACTCCCCCACTAACCCCCACCCTGCCCAACAAGGCTACATTCAGGTCTACAGTTAAGTGGTGTGGCAAGGTCTTTAAAAAAACCACCCACTTTTGTCCGGAGCAGAGCTGAGTGCACACATAGAGAGGAGAGTCCTGCCCAGTGGCAAACCTACTGAACTGTCCCACTACGCAGGGCTTTCTGGAGCGTGTGGCACGCTCATGTTAGCACAGCCAGCCATGGCAGACATACCATGACACACAACACGTAGGCCATATAAATAACCTACCCTCATTTAATGTCTACAACTACCCTATAGAATGTCCATGAAGACTTTATTGTACTGTCTCGATTCCCATTGAACCCTTTTATGTGTGTGTGAGTCATGTTGTCCTGTCACTGTTCCTCTGTGGAGAGGCAATGGAAGCCCCAGCCCAGATAAGACTCGCATTCTCTTGGAATGAGAGCCTAGACAGGCCCGGATTTGAGAACCCACCAGCGCCTAATGGGCTGGCTGGAAGCAGAGGGATATTCGTCCTCAAGAGTGGGGAAACCAGGAGATGGATTAGGCTGCAGGAGGAAGCGGATTGGTGATTACCGATTAGGACCTGGTCCACCTCCAACACTTGTTGATCCGAACTCTCTCCCTCTCCTTCCTTCCTTCCATCTTTCTTCTCTCTTTTTTTAAGGTGCAGTGAAAGGAGGAGTGGTTGGGGGGAAAGGAAGCTTTTTGTTTACAGAAGAACAATGCTGCGAATGAGAGCGCTCAGTCCTGGAGCCAAAACAGGGCTAGAGACAGGCTGGCAGGCAGGCTTTCCAGGGAGATGTCAGACTCTCTGGTGGATTGGGTCAGGGCACTGGACTAGGAGAACCAGGTGGATGGGAAGGGTGGTGCAGGGGTTAGCAGCAGCAGCACTATTATGTTTGGTCACACAATTATGATTTCACACTGAAAGAGGTTGATTTTGACATGTCCCTCTTTTGTTAAATTCCAGAACTGATTTTTTACTTTGGACAGGCTGGTAATGGTGGGTTTTTATAAGGCAGTTCTCTTTTCCCACACCCCCACTTCCTCCTCCTCCACAGGCACTCCAGTGTGATGGTTAACCATAGAGCTGTACACCAGGGCAGCACTGTGAATTCCCCTTTTTCCCCACAGCATCCATTTCCCATGTTCCATCCCACTGGGTTATAATTCGAGTGGTAGAGTTTGAGTGTGTGTTTCAGAGAGAGAGTGGGAGATGTGTGGGATCCAGCTGAAGTGCATCCATTTTGTTTTGGTTAGTGATTGTTTGCTCATTCAGTGTGTCATGTGACCTCTCCCTCCCCAGGTGGCCTGAGTGGCGGGGTGCATTGAGTCCCCGGACACTGGGTCTCTTTGTGTCCAGCCCTGGGAGAGACTCACCCACTTCTCTTTCTCCATAGGTGGAACTTTAACTTTACACTCAAGGTCTCTGCCTGCCTCTAACCTATCTGTTCATTGATTTTGACCGAGAAAGCCAGGAGGTTGTGGTGTTTGCTGACACCCCCCTCCCTTTGGGGAAGCTACCTAGTTTGGCCTGTGATTTGGGAACCTATGATGTGACTAATAACCCACTGACTGACTGTCAGACACAAGGAGGATACACAACTCCTCTGCTTCCCATGCTGGAATGCCGGTTATGTTCCAGTTTAGTCATTAGATATGTTCCACTTGTTTGTTCCTGTTGGTGCCAATGACTCAGGGCTTGTAGGAGGACATTAAGTGATACCACATCTTTAACAGGATATTAAGAGATGAGGCTTCATGGGTCATACGAGTGTGTGTGGGTGGGTTTCTGAATGTGTTTCCAGCTGCAGCTTCAAATTCCTCTCCAGCTGTTTGGTTGTGGGCCATTTAGATAAGAATGTGGAGTAAATGTAGAATATGTTAGCCTAAAAGGCTTTTGTCATTTATCAGAGTTGCATGTGATGCCAGTTCCCTATGAAGGCTGTATGGACAGCCTGGTGATGGAGGGAAGGAGCGCACGGCGTGGTTATCATTAGCGTTCAAGCTGTGATATACAGCAGCTATTACTCACTTTGTCACCCCCACAGATGCCTTAGTTGACTGATGTTGCAGCGCCGCGCCTGGTACAAGGCTGACACCATTGAATAACTGTACACTACAAGTCTACTCTGTCCACCCTGTCATATCCACACTCAACTCATTCCACTGCTATACAACAATTAGGAATGCCTCTGAGCCCACCTCTATTATAGTGTTTTTGTTTGTGTGTGGTATTCTTCTCCATTACTGTATTCATAGTTTTAAATGTCAACACTCATTAGCCTACTCCTCTCCCGTTGTGAGCAGCTCAATTGTGCTGTCTTTCCTCCCTGTCAGTCACACTGCAGTCGTTGGGTCTTTGAGCTGGCGGCAGCGCGACCAGAATGAGAAACACAGACACACAGAGAGACCCTTCTCTCAGCCTTGACTCGATACCGCCGTCGCTATGGCGACTGAGGATTTAAGATGCACCGAGTTGCAGAGGGTTACGTGATGTTTTTCCGGAGTGTTTAGTAGGGGCAGACACGGTGAGAAATGTTTGGAAAATTAGTTTTGCACCAGGGGTGGGTTTTGGATAAGGCTGATATTTTTCCTTCCGCATAGTCATGGCTAGAAGGGAAACTGCTTTTGCCAAATGAACGTCAAAAGTAGAAAAGTTTTCCTAACATTAACCTAATTCTCCTAACCTGCTATGTTAATAGTCCTAACCTGCTGCATAAGTTCTCCTAACCTTTTGTGTAAGTTCTCCTAACCCGTTACGAAAAATATGACTAAAGCTGTATCCCATCCAGTCAAAACCCTTCCACATGGGCAATAAGGTGGAATTGGTTAGAATTGTAACTTTTTTGTACCATTTTTGACTCTCCAGCTAGCTCCCTCCCAATCAAACCCCTCACCCTTATTCATTTTGGCAAGTACATTACTCGGTTGTGCAAAAAATCGCAACTCCTTGAGAACAGCATTTTGTTAAAAGTGGACATGGGAAATAAATTATGTGATTCTAACTAACCAAAATAATGTTTTTTTACATTTCTACATTTTTTCCCCGGGATTGTGAGTGTAGCGCTTTTTGTGTCTGTGTGAGCAAGTGCCCATGACGTTGCGTTCTCTATATTTACGTGTGTGTCAAATCAAATTTAATTGGATACATATTTAGCAGATGTAATTGCTGGTGTAGCGAAATGCTTGAAATGTGTGTGTGTGTGGCCATGTGTATGTGCCTGGATGGAGAGAGCTATATATTTGTCAGTGTGTGAGTATGAGAAAGTGCGCCCGGCATGACCAATAAAAATAGGTTTACGATGCCGCCCTGTAGGTGCAAGCTGGCCGGTTTCCTTTTCTTAGGGAAGGCTCCTGTCATCAGGACAGACTTCCTATAAACCCATACATTTAAAGAATTCTGTGTGCTGGCAGGAAATGGGGACAATCATTTAACTTTATGTCATTAAACAAAGCTATCATGACAGAAAGTTGATTAAATGAGGGTGTTCCGTAGGTTGGATCATATGGCTAATATATTTCTGTCAGCGATATGGTGTTTGCTCTGTTTCTTCAGTGGCTTATGGACCATTTAATGCAATATTCTGTGTTGGTGAGATGGGATGTGCAACCATTCTCTTTCTCCAGGATGGTTCTCTGACTGTCCCCCCACAGTTCTCTTCCTTGTTCTACATTCAGATCAGTTCTTTTCTATTTAGAAACTACTTGTAAATACACTATCTCACCCAAAGTATGTGGACACCCCTTTAAATTGTGGATTCTGCTGTTTCAGCCACACCATTGCTGACAGGTGTACAAAATCAAGCACACAGCCATGCAATCTCCATAGACCAACATTGGCAGTAGAATGGCCCGTACTGAAGAGCTCAGTGACTTTCAGTTCATCAAATGTCTGCCCTGCTAGAGCTGCCCCGGTCAACTGTAATGGCTGTTATTGTGAAGTGGAAACGTCTAGGAGCAACAATGGCTTAGCCGCGAAGTGGTAGGCCACACAAGCTCACAGAACTGGACTGCCGAGTGCTGAAGCGCGGAGCATGTAAAAATCGTCTGTCCTTAGTTGCAACACTCAGTACATAGTTCCAAACTGCCTCTGGAAGCAACTTCAGCACAATAACTGTTCGTCTGGAGCTTCATGAAATGGGGTTCCATGGCTGTGCAACCGCACGCACACAAACCTAAGATCACCATGCACATTGCCAAGCGTCGGCTGGAGTGATGTAAAGCTTGCCGCCGTTGGACTCTGGAGCAGTGGAAATGTGTTCTCTGGAGTGATAAATCACATTTCACCATCTGGGAGTCCAACGGATGAATCTGGAAATGGTGGATGCCAGGAGAACGTTACCTACCCCAATGCATAGTGCCAACTGTAAAATTTGTTGGAGGAGGAATAATGGACTAGTGGAAAGCCTTCCCAGAAGAGTGGGTGCTGTTATAGCAGCAAAGGTGGGACCAACTCCATATTAATGCCCATGGTTTTGGAATGAGATGTTCGACGAACACGTGTCCACATACTCTTGGTCATGTAGTGTATGTAACACCATGAGAAGTATTAAACAACCATCACCGGGGAAACATTTAAGAGCGTGGCTGTTTGACAGTCAGATTTACACACGAGAGGCAAGTGCTCCGCTACCATGGGAAAGAGCCCTTGAAATCACTAAGTAACCAAAATGTGTCCTGAATGAGTGACAGTGAGGTCCAAACCAAGGGTCCCATAACCCTTTGTGTTCATGTAAGAGTCAATAACTCTCTGAATCCTCTCCCTGTAAAAGTATAGAGCAGAGCCGAGTGATTCAGCCCTCCTTTCCATAAGGGGTGACACCCCTGAAGAGTGGACTGGGACACCGTGTACCGTCTAGCAGGTCCATCTCCGGGCTCCTACTGCAGTCAGTCTATCCGTCCATCCAAAGGGGAAACCTGCTCAGCCGCTGGTATAGAGCCCTATCTGACCACGGCGTTCCCTTTCCTGGGGTCAACCAGCGACATTATCTGGAGCCCGCCATGTTTAGCCACGGTAGGTTAATTTAGCTGCCCTTCTCCGGGGAAACCCATCAGACAGTCAGGGCCGGACTCACGGAAATATGTGTACATCATTATAGTTTACAGCCGGTCTTCACTCTAGTTTACTACGTGATCAGTCAGATTATCTGCTCAATACCTGCATAACATTGACCTACCTATCCTACCACTTATATTGGTGGTTAGGCTATATATTGACTGAAGGACAGGCAGTTGGCCCATGGTGTCTGAGTTTACGCTTGTCTGTATGTAATGTAGGTCCCTAGATTTTTTTTTTTTTTTGCCTAATTCCATATTCTCAGTTTAGTTTTTCAAGGTTTTTGTTTTCCCCTGGTTTTTTCTGGTTTTCACTCTCCAAATCAAACTTTTTTTTAAATAGAAAAACAACTAAATTGGATGTTGTAAGTCCACAACAATGCTTAAACCACATCAGGAGACCACTTGAGGTCTGTGACATTTTTTATAAATGTAGATTTTGGGGTGTAGCACATATCAAGAGGCTATTATTTAGTGTTATTTTTGTGGTGTATGTGATGGTAGAATTTGTGAAACAAACTTTTAATTTGATTTATTTCACCTTTATTTAACAAGGTAGGCCAGTTGAGAACAAGTTCTCATTTACAACTGCAACCTGGCAAAGATAAAACAAAGCAGTGCGACACAAACAACAAAGCAGAGTTACACATGGAATAAATACGCACTAGATTGATGCAAATAATCCATTTAAGCATAGGTTACTTTGTAGTTAACATTTTATTGAGAAGGTTTTTTGGAAAGCCTTTCCATCTACCAGAAGACTTTTCATTAGCATCATCGCTAACGACTACACAAAGTGGTAGACGCGCTCACTGCGCATACATAGATGGGGAATTCTCGTTAACTCTTCAGAAAGTTGCAGGAAATACATATCACTGATGTATAATGTTCATGTCTTATGTATGATAAGCTTGCTCAAATTAATACATTTTCAATACATTTAGTTGATTCCTTACTAAGTTCAGTAAAACAATTTATATGGTTGAATTCTGTTTTAATTTCTGGATTAGAGGTCGACTGATTAATCGGAATGGCCGATTTAATTAGGGACGATTATCAAGCTTTCATAACAATCGGAAATCGGTATTTTTAGGCGCCGATTTGCCTTTTTTTTTTTTTTTTTAAGTTTTTTTTTAATATACCTTTATTAAACAAGGCACGTCAGTTAAGAACACGTTCTTATTTTCAATGACGGCCTAGGAACGGGTTAACTGCCTCATTCAGGGGCAGAACGACAGTCAGCTCGGGGATCCAATCTTGCAGCCTTACAGTTAACTAGTCCAATGCAATAAAGACCTGCCTCTCTCTCGTTGCACTCCACAAGGAGACTGCCTGTTACGCGAATGCAGTAAGCCAAGGTAAGTTGCTAGCTAGCATTAAACTTATCTTAGAAAAAACAATCAATCATAATCACTAGTTAACTACACATGCTTGATGATATTACTAGATATTATCTAGCGTGTCCTGCGTTGCATATAATCTGACTGAGCATACAAGTATCTAAGTATCTGACTGAGCAGTGGTAGGCAGAAGCAGGCACGTAAACATTTATTCAAGCAGCACTTTTGTGCATTTTGCCAGCAGCTCTTAGTTGTGCGTCAAGCATTGCGCTGTTTATGACTTGAAGCCTATCAACTCCCGAGATGAGGCTGGTGTAACCGAAGTGATATGGCTGGCTAGTTAGCGCGCGCTAATAGCGTTTCAAACGCCACTTGCTCTGAGCCTTCCAGTAGTTGTTCCCCTTGCTCTGCATGGGTAACGCTGCTTCGATGGTGGCTGTTGTCGTTGTGTTGCTGGTTCGAGCCCAGGGAGGAGCGAGGAGAGGGACAGAAGCTATACTGTTACACTGGCAATACTAAAGTGCCTATAAGAACATCCAATAGTCAAAGGTTAATGAAAACACAAATGGTATAGAGGGAAACAGTCCTATAATTCCTATAATAACTACAACCTAAAACTTCTTACCTGGGAATATTGAAGACTCATGTTAAAAGGAACCACCAGCTTTCATATGTTCTCATGTTCTGAGCAAGGAACTGAAACGTTAGCTTTCTTACATAGCACATATTGCACTTTTACTTTCTTCTCCAACACTCTGTTTTTGCATTATTTAAACCAAATTGAACATGTTTCATTATTTATTTGAGGCTAAATTGATTTTATTGATGTATTATATTAAGTTAAAATAAGTGTTCATTCAGTATTGTTGTAATTGTCATTATTACAAATAAATAAATAAAAATCGGTATCGGCTTTTTTGGTCCTCCAATAATCGGTATTGGTATTGGCGTTGAAAAATCATAATCGGTCAAACTCTAGTCGGGATACTGTGATTCCATCTCGTTCTCCTCATCGCAGATTTTACAGGGCCATAGTAATGAGAACTCCTCTCATGTTCTGATGGTTGGCTTACATTGGATGATGATTGCTTCCCGGTGCTCCATTCATGTGCTGCAGTCTATCTCAGCATTGGCTTCTCTGCTGCCATTGTCTGGTTATCTCTGTAATTTCAGTGGTTTTGTCTTGGGTCTGCTGTGCTCGGCTATAATTCGGCCTGTTCTATATTTTACATGTATAAGTGTTATGTTGTTTTCCTGCTGAATTGATGGCTAGGTTTAATGTATGCTTACAGAAGGCCCGTTGGTTTTCATGTCCCGGTCAGAGGGACATTACTGCAAGTTCTGGTGTTCCGTGATGTGTCATTTCTCTACCACAGTCAGACAGGCCTATTGTGTCACCGGCCTCCTCTCTCTTCCCTCTTCCTCTCTGCCAGTTTACATTTGGCTACATGAGACTCACCATTGCCCTTTCTCACTGGGACTCCCTGTAACGTTTGAACTGTTCATGTCCATCTCCTGTAGCTTTGCTCCGCTGCAGCTGTGAAAATACAGAAAATTACCAGCTTTGAGAGTCCATTTCTGTTGATTAAATCATCTATTTTTGAGAAACACACTATGTAGCTAGTTTTCAGGACCCAGCGTATGTCGTTCTGCCCGTATTTGGTTGTAAAAGAAGCCAGACCTGAATAGTGATATCACAGAGTGCTGTCACCTGAGTCTTACAACTCCTCACCCCCTCACAGCACCTCACACCCCAACATTCACTCTCTCTCACACCTCTCTGCCTGTAAATAATTAATTAGATCACTGAAGCTAGAGCGGATGTGCAGAGCGAGGTGTTTTGGACCCTTTCATGGGCCTGTGGTGTGTGTGACTGGCATACAGTGTGTGTGAGACTGACTGAGAGAGATGCATACCAGATGTTTGAGTAATGAGGTGGGTTTCACTGGAACGGAACACATTCCCATGGATGTTTGCTGGAAGAAATTCTTCCTCGTCTGTTGAGCATGTTCTCCATTCCCATCCCTCAAGAGGGTTTAGATTCGGTTAAGACCTATTTTTCTCCCTCCTCTCCATGTTAATGGTGTAATTTTCATTAAACCCAGAAACCCTTTGTGTGTGCTGAGTGTATCAGTAAACACCATGTGTAGATGTTTGTGTTTCACACTGCGGTCTGTGATTTGTGTGTTTAATTCGGTCCATGGCACTCTTAAATGGTGTTCTGTTCCCTCTCATACGTTGTTTCAGCTCAGACCTAAATTGATTTAGGAGTCAGATTATGTTTCACATGCAGTGTAAGCACTGTGGTTCTCCCTGTGTTTGGCTGTGGGTGGGTGGGGAGGGGCAGATGAATAGCAGTGGTTGTAGATTCAATGGCTTAGGCTGCTGTCTGCCCCTATGGGCCTGCCTTTGTTTATTTGTGTTAGCAAAGTAAAGTCTGGACACACCTGCATGTGAGCAGGTCTCTGTATAGAGAAGACACACAAATGGCCTCGGGGCCCGACAGACATGAGACAGATTTCATCTCTCAAAGATCTGAAATCGACTCACATGGCAACTATGGACGGCTGTCGCACCGCAGCTGGCGTCTATGGGGGTGGTATTGAACGGCGCTGGTAGTGAGCATAGTGGGTGGATTTTGATCAGTAGGATGTGACCGGGATGGCCCAAAAAATACATAGACAAAATACACAAAGGTAATTGAAGAACAAAATAGAAAGGCCATTCTTGCCTGTGGCTGTGTCTGTACTGAAGCGGACCAGAGGGACTGGGCTTGGACTGGGGCTGAGTAAGTGAATGAGTGTGTGTCGGTGGCTCCAGACACCCAGGTGGCCGTTCATCCAGGCCCAGTGGAGGGTTTAAGTGTCTCTGCCTCATTGCCTCAGCAGCCCCTCCATGGTTCTCACTGGGGATCTGCCCAATCTACTACTCTGCTGCTGCAGGCTGGCTGGCTGCTGTGGGGAAGAGTATATTGAATTCATGTGCGAATGCCTTATGATTCAGCATGTCGCCAACAAGTGCCCATATACACTATCGTCAAGTTACTTTCTTGGTTGAGTTGCTGTTAATCAACTACTATAGCTATAAAGCATGTTGATGTGGGTCTATTTTCTGGACAGGAGAGTTCCTCATGTCATTGAGTCATCACCTGGTTGTCAGCTTATTTTAATTTTATTTTATTTCACCTTTATTTAACCAGGTAAGCTAGTTGATAACAAGTTCTCATTTGCAACTGCGACCTGGCCAAGATAAAGCATAGCAATTTGACACATACAACAACACAGAGTTACACATGGAATAAACCAAACATACAGTCAATAATACAGTAGAAAAATAAGTCTATATACAACGTGAGCAAATGAGGTGAGATAAGGGAGGTAAAGGCAAAAAAAGGCCATGGTGGCGAGGTAAATACAATATAGCAAGTAAAACACTGGAATGGTAGATTTGCAGTGGAAGAGTGTGCAAAGTAAAAAATAGAAATAATGGGGTGCAAAGGAGCATAAATAAATACAGTAGGGGGAAGAGGTAGTTGTTTGGGCTGAATTATAGATGGGCTATGTACAGGTGCAGTAATCTGTGAGCTGCTCTGACAGCTGGTGCTTAAAGCTAGTGAGGGAGATAAGCGTTTCCAGCTTCAGAGATTTTTGCAGTTTGTTCCAGTCATTGTCAGCAGAGAACTGGAAGGAAAGACAACCAAAGGAGGAATTGGCTTTGGGGGTGACCAGTGAGATATACCTGCTGGAGCGCGTTCTACGAGTGGGTGCTGCTATGGTGACCAGTGAGCTGAGATAAGGCGGGGCTTACCTAGCAGAGACTTGTAGATAACCTGTAGCCAGTGGGTTTGGCGACGAGAATGAAGCGAGGGCCAACCAACGAGAGCGTACAGGTCGCAATGGTGGGTAGAATATGGGGCTTTGGTGACAAAACGGATGACACTGTGATAGACTGCATCCAGTTTGTTGAGTAGAGTGTTGGAGGCTATTTTATAGATGACATCACCGAAGTCGAGGATCGGTAGGATGGTCAGTTTTACGAGGGTATGTTTGGCAGCATGAGTGAAGGATGCTTTTTTGCAATATAGGAAGCCGATTCTAGATTTAATCTTGGATTGGAGATGCTTAATGTGAGTCTGTAAGGAGAGTTTACAGTCTTACCAGACACCTAAGTATTTGTAGTTGTCCGCATATTCTAAGTCAGAGCCGTCCAGAGTAGTGATGCTGGACGGGCGAGCAGGTGCGGGCAGTGATCGGTTGAATAGCATGCATTTAGTTTTACTTGCATTTAAGAGCAGTTGGAGGCCACGGAAGGAGAGTTGTATGGCATTGAAGCTTGTCTGGAGGTTAGTTAACACAGTGTCCAAAGAGGGGCCAGAAGTATACCGAATGGTGTCGTCTGAGTAGAGGTGTATCAGAGAATCACCAGCAGCAGGAGCAACATCATTGATGTATACAGAGAAGAGAGTCGGCCCGAGGATTGAACCCTGTGGCACCCCCATAGACTGCCAGAGGTCCGGACAACAGGCCCTCCGATTTGACACACTGAACTCTATCAGAGAAGTAGTTGGTAAACCAGGCGAGGCAATCATTTGAGAAACCAAGGCTGTCGAGTCTGCCAATAAGAATGTGGTGATTGACAGAGTCGAAAGCTTTGGCCAGGTCGATGAATACGGCTGCGCAGTAATGTCTGTTATCGATGGCGGTTATGATGTTGTTTAGGACCTTGAGCGTGGCTGAGGTGCACCCATGACCAGCTCTGAAACCAGATTGCATAGCGGAGAAGGTACGGTGGGATTCAAAATGGTCGGTAATCTGTTTGTTAACTTGGCTTTCGAAGACCTTGGAAAGACAGGGTAGGATAGATATAGGTCTGTAGCAGTTTGGGTCTAGAGTGTCACCCCCTTTGAAGAGGGGGATGACCATGGCAGCTTTCCAATCTTTGGGAATCTCAGACGATATGAAAGAGAGGTTGAACAGGCTAGTAATAGGGGTTGCAACAATTTCGGCAGATAATTCTAGAAAGAGAGGGTCCAGATTGTCTTGTCCGGCTGATTTGTAAGGGTCCAGATTTTGCAGCTCTTTCAGAACATCAGCTATCTGGATTTGGGTGAAGGAGAAATGGTGGGGGCTTTGGCGTGTTGCTGTGGAGGGTGCCGGGAAGTTGACCAGGGTAGGGGTAGCCGTAGAGAAATGCTTATTGAAATTCTCAATAATTGTGGATTTATCGGTGGTGACAGTGTTTCCTAGCCTCAGAGCAGTGGGCAGCTGGGAGGAGGTGCTCTTATTCTCCATGGACTTTACAGTGTCCCAGAACTTTTTTTGAGTACTACAGGATGCACATTTCTTTTTGAAAAGCTAGCCTTAGCCTGTGTATATTTTTTCCTAACTTCCCTGAAAAGTTGCATATCACGGGGGCTATTCGATGCTAATGCAGAACGCCAAAGGATGTTTTTGTGCTGGTCAAGGGCAGACAGGTCTGGAGTGAACCAAGGACAATATCTATTCCTAGTTCTATTTTTTTTAAATTGGGCATGCTTATTTAAGATGGTGAGGATGGCACTTTAAAAGAATAGCCAGGCATCATCTACTGACGGGATGAGGTCAATGTCATTCCAGGATACCCCGGCCAGGTCGATTAGAAAGGCCTGCTCGCAGAAGTGTTTTACGGAGCATTTGACAGTGATGAGGGGTGGTCGTTTAGTCACAGACCCATCATGGATGCAGGCAATGAGGCAGTGATCACTGAGATCTTGATTGAAAACAGCAGAGGTGTATTTGGAGGGTGAGTTAGTTAGGATGACATCTATGAGGGTGCCCGTATTTACGGATTTGGAGTTGTACCTGGTAGGTTCATTGATCATTTGTGTGAGATTGAGGGCATCACGCTTAGATTGTAGGATGGCCGGGTGTTAAGCATGTCCCAGTTTAGGTCACCTAGTAGCACTAGCTCAGAAGATAGATGGGGGGCAATCAATTCACATATGGTATCGAGGGGGCAGAGGGAGGTCTCGACCCCGCCCTGTGCAACTGGGTACTGGACTTCCTGACGGGCCGCCCCCAGGTGGTGAGGGTAGGCAACAACATCTCCGCCCTGCTGATCCTCAACACTGGGGCCCCACAAGGGTGCGTTCTGAGCCCTCTCCTGTACTCCCTGTTCACCCACGACTGCGCGGCCACGCATGCCTCCAACTCAATCATCAAGTTTGCGGACGACACAACAGTGGTAGGCTTGATTACCAACAACGACGAGACAGCCTACAGGGAGGAGGTGAGGGCCCTCGGAGTGTGGTGTCAGGAAAATAACAAAACTAAGGAGATGATTGTGGACTTCAGGAAACAGCAGAGGGAACACCCCCCTATCCACATCGATGGAACAGTAGTGGAGAGGGTAGTAAGTTTTAAGTTCCTCGGCGTACACATCACAGACAAACTGAATTGGTCCACCCACACAGACAGCATCGTGAAGAAGGCGCAGCAGCGCCTCTTCAACCTCAGGAGGCTGAAGAAATTCGGCTTGTCACCAAAAGCACTCACAAACTTCTACAGATGCACAATCGAGAGCATCCTGTCGGGCTGTATCACCGCCTGGTACGGCAACTGCTCCGCCCACAACCATAAGGCTCTCCAGAGGGTAGTGAGGTCTGCACAACGCATCACCGGGGGCAAACTACCTGCCCTCCAGGAAACCTACACCACCCGATGTCACAGGAAGGCCATAAAGATCACCAAGGACAACAACCACCCGAGCCACTGCCTGTTCACCCTGCTATCATCCAGAAGGCGAGGTCAGTACAGGTGCATCAAAGCTGGGACCGAGAGACTGAAAAGCAGCTTCTATCTCAAGGCCATCAGACTGTTAAACAGCCACCACTAACATTGAGTGGCTAATGCCAACACACTGACTCAACTCCAGCCACTTTAATAATGGGAATTGATGCGAAATGATGTAAAATATATCACTAGCCACTTTAAACAATGCTACCTAATATAATGTTTACATACCCGACATTATTCATCTCATACGTATACGTATATACTGTACTCTATATCATCTACTGCATCTTTATGTAATACATGTATCACTAGCCACTTTAACTATGCCACTTTGTTTACATACTCATCTCATATGTATATACTGTACTCAATACCATCTACTGTATCTTGCCTATGTCGCTCTGTACCATCACTCATTCATATATCTTTATGTACATATTCTTTATCCCCTTACACTTGTGTCTATAAGGTAGTAGTTTTGGAATTGTTAGCTAGATTACTTGTTGGTTATTACTGCATTGTCGGAACTAGAAGCACAAGCATTTCGCTACACTCGCATTAACATCTGCTAACCATGTGTATGTGACAAATAACATTTGATTTGATTTGATATATAGCAAGCGGCAACAGTGAGTTGAGTGAGACTTGTTTCTGGAAAGGTTCATTTTTAGAAGTAGAAGCTCGAATTGTTTGGGTACAGACTTGAATAGTAATACAGAACTCTGCAGGCTATCTTTGCAGTAGATTGCAACACCGCCCCCTTTGGCAGTTCTATCTTGGCAGAAAATGTTATAGTTGACGATGGAGATTTCAGGGTTTTTGGTGGTTTTCCTAAGCCAGGATTCAGACACGGCTAAGACATCCGGGTTGGCAGAGTGTGCTAAAGCAGTGAGTAAAACAAACTTAGGGAGTAGGCTTCTAATGTTAACATGCATGAAACCAAGGCTTTTACGGTTAAAGAAGTCAACAAATGAGAGCACCTGGGGAGTGGGGCTAGGCACTGCAGGACCTGGATTAACCTCTACATCACCAGAGGAACAGAGAAGTAGGATAAGGGTACGGCTAAATGCTATACGAACTGGCCGTCTAGCACATTCGGAACAGAGAGTAAAAGGAGCAGGTTTCTGGGCACGATAGCATAGATTCAAGGCATAGTGTACAGACTAGAGGTTGACCAATTAATCGGAATGGCCGATTAATCAGGGCCGATTTCAAGTTTTCACAACAATCGGAAATTTGTATTTTAGGACACCGATTTGGCCGATAATTATATTTTTATTTTATGTTAAAAAGAATTACACCTTCGTTTAACTAGGCAAGTCAGTTAAGAACACGTTCTTATTTTCAATGACTGCCTAGGAACGGTGGGTTAACTGCCTTGTTCAGGGGCAGAACAAGAGATTTGTACTTTGTCAGCTCGGGGATTCAATCTTGCAACCTTACAGTTAACTAACGTTAGTCCAACGCTCTAACTACCTGCCTTTCATTGCACTCCACAAGGAGCCTACCTGTTACGCGAATGCAGTAAGAAGCCAAGGTAAGTTGCTAGCTAGCATTAAACTTATCTTATAAAAAACAATCAATCAATCATAATGACTAGTTAACTACTCATGGTTGTTGATATTACTAGTTTATCTAGCGTGTCCTGCGTTGCATATAATCGATGCGGTGCGCATTCGCGGAAAAAGGACTGTCGTTGCTCCAATGTGTACCTAACCATAAACATCGATGCCTTTCTTAAAATCAATACACAGAAGTATATATTTTTAAACCTGCATATTTAGCTAAAAGAAATCCAGGTTAGCAGGCAATATTAACCAGGTGAAATTGTGTCACTTCTCTTGCGTTCATTGCACACAGAGTCAGGGTATATGCGATAATAATAAACATTTTGTTTTCGAAATTATAGTTTCCGGATTCGACCATATTAATGACCAAAGGCTCGTATTTCTGTGTGTTATTATGTTATAATTAAGTCTATGATTTGATATTTGATAGAGCAGTCTGACTGAGCGATGGTAGGCAGCAGCAGGCTCGTAAGCATTCATTCAAACAGCACTTTTGTGCGTTTTGCCAGCAGCTCTTCACTGTGCTTCAAGCATTGCGCTGTTTATGACTTCAAGCCTATCAACTCCCGAGATTCGGCTGGTGTAACCGATGCGAAATGGCTAGCTAGTTAGCGGGGTGCGCGCTAATTGCGTTTCAAACGTCACTCGCTCTGAGACTTGGAGTAATTGTTCCCCTTGCTCTGCAAGGGCCACAGCTTTTGTGGAGCGATGGGTAACGATGCTTCGAGGGTGGCTGTTGTCGATGTGTTCCTCGTTCGAGCCCAGGTAGGAGCGAGGAGAGGGACGGAAGCTATACTGTTACACTGGCAATACTAAAGTGCCTATAAGAACATCCAATAGTCAAAGGTATATGGAATACAAATGGTATAGAGAGAAATTGTCCTATAAATACTATATTAACTACAACCTAAAACCTCTTACCGTGGAATATTGAAGTCTCATGTTAAAAGGAACCACCAGCTTTCATATGTTCTCATGTTCTGAGCAAGGAACTTAAACATTAGCTTTCTTACATGGCACATATTGCACTTTTACTTTCTTCTCCAACACTTTGTTTTTGTTTTATTTAAACCAAATTGAACATGTTTCATTATTTATTTGAGGCTAAATTGATTTTATTGATGTATTATATTAAGTTAAAATAAGGGTTCATTCAGTATTGTTGTTATTGTCATTATTACAAATAAATAAAAATAGCCGATTTAATCGTTATCGGCTATTTTTGGTCCTCCAGTAATCAGTATCGGCGTTGAAAAATTATAATCGGTCGACCTCTAGTACAGATAAAGGTAAGGTCGGATGTGAGTACATTGGAGGTAAACCTAGGCATTGAGTAATGATGAGATATATATATATATATATATATATATATATAGTCTCTAGATACGTTTAAACCAGGTGATGTCATCGCATCGCATGTAGGAGGCGGAACAACATGGTTGGTTAAGGAATATTGAGCAGGGCTAGAGGCTCTACAGTGAAATAAGCCAGTAATCACTATCCAGGACAGTAATGAACGAGGCATATTCATATTAGAGAGAGGCATGCGTAGCCAAGTGAACATATGGGTCCAGTGAGTGGTTGGGCTGACTGGGGACACAGCAATTCAGACAGTTAGCAGGCCGATGCTAACAAGCTAACAGTTATTAGGCCGGGGCTAAACAAGCTAGCAGTTAGCAAACCAGGGCAGGCAAGCTAGCAGTTAGCAAACCGGGGCAGGCAAGCTAGCAGTTAGCAAACCGGGGCGGGCAAGCTAGCAGTTAGCAGACCGGGGCAGGCAAGCTAGCAGTTAGCAGACCAGGGCAGGCAAGCTAGCAATTAGCAGGGGATAGCAGTTAGCAGACCGGGGCAGGCAAGCTAGCAGTTAGCAGACCGAGGCAGGCAAGCTAGCAGTTAGCAGGCTGGGGCAGGCAAGCTAGCCTTTGGGGGACGTTGCGATGGGGGTAAGTCTGTTTTTGCCTCTTCGTGCGGTGACGTCGATAGACCAGTCGTGGAGTTAGTAGGGTTCCAAGTAGCTGTAGGTAGCTAGCAGGTTAGCAGAATGGGCCTTCAGCGGGCGTCGCGCCTGAGGGGCCTGTTGGAATCCTCGGGCAGATTATGTCGGTATTCCAGTCGTAGAGGATCGGCGGGGTTCCGTGCCCCGTACGGGCAGTAGAAGGGGTCTGGATATTGTAGCCCAGGAGTGGGCTTCGGTGGTAGCACAGGAGCCCTGACCGGGCTAGCTTCAGGCTAATTGATGCTTGCTCCGTGATGGAAATGCTAGCCAGGAGTTGTCACCCGGGATTGCGGTTAGCTAGTTGCGAAGATCCAGATGAAAATGTTCAAGAGTTTGCGGCAGGAATCCAGGGATATGGAGAGAAATAGGTCCGTTATCCTCTGGTTTGAGTCACGTTGTTCGAACTGGCGATAGCTTTCCGAGCTAAAGGTTAGCTGATGACCGCTAGCAATGGTTTGCTAATTGATAGCTGGTAGGTGGTTAGTTAGCTGACTAGCTTCAGTTGAGGGGTTCCAGATCCAAAGTAAATAGAAATACTCTAGAAAAAAGCAGATCCACGCCACATTGGGTGAGGCGGGTTGCAGGAGAGTATTTAGAAGTTGAGGTTTAGGAAAATATTTTTAAAAGATATGCGAAGAAAAATATGTAAAAAGATATATACAAGGGACACGACAGGACGAAGACAAAGACGTCTGACTGCTACGCCATCTTGGAAATGACTTATGATCAGTACACACACTCAAATGTGGAGATATAGGGTCTAGCACAATCCAGTCTGGCTAAAGATATATGTTCATGTGTTTTCTTTATCACCTAAAAGTCACATTACTTGTCTTACATTACACATTATAAAATAAATGCTCTTGCTGCTTATGTAATGTAGCCAGGGTTATCCATATCCAAGATGGAGCGCTTTTCGATTCAGTTCCCTGAGCAGCAGTGTATCACTTCAGCCCTGCATAACCTCTCTCCCTTGGCAGTGATGTAACCACACGATCACAACAGCCTGTCAGTGTGTAATATGTCTATCGGCAACGATTAAAAATAACACCTCATTCTCCTCTTCTCTTTCAGTCCTCTGTGCCAAAAACCTGGTGAAGAAAGATTTCTTTCGTAAGTAACCCAGTGAAAGCTGTGTTTCTGATCCTCGACTCCATGTTAAATGGCTTTATAGTTTCATAGTCAGGGGGCTTGAGGGCTTTGATGTCTGCAGTGTGAGATATGTATCCCCCGTGAGAAATGTGAAATGTGGGTCAGTTTGAGCTGATAAAAGAGGACCTGCTGCCAGCTGCTAGAGTTCCCTACCAGCAGAACGCCATGCTAACACACTTAACCAATCACTACACTACACCATCAACGAGGAAAGGGATAGTAGCCTGTAATGTTACTACTGATATGTTTGTGGGGAGAAAGATGAGCTCACCACGTCACAATGATGTAGCTTGTTATCAATATTAGCCAATAAAACTACTAATAAAACTAGGACTATTTTATTCCCTTTGTTTCATTCACATTTCATGCATTGAGTCACACAGGTCTGAAATATCTCTTAAGGATCGGACCCTTTTTTTCAATTTCGCCTAAAATGACATACCCAAATCTAACTGCCTGAAGCAAGGATATGCATATTCTTAAACACTTTGAAGTTTGTGTAAATGTGATATGAATGTAGGAGAATATAACACATTAGATCTGGTAAAAGATCATCATCCCCATCTTTGAAATGCAAGAGAAGTTTCACAATGTATTTTTCCAGGTTAGGCGCAATTTCAGTGTATGTGCAAATGTTTTGACTGATCCAACGAACCATTGCATTTCTGTTCAAAATTATGTATTAAGTCTGCCCAAATGTGCCTAATTGGGGAAATTCTGTGAAGGTTAAATATGGGATATCAATAAAACTTTATACTGACATTTAAAGCTAGTCCATTTCAGAGTGAAACAGCACAACATTCCAGTGTGTGCTAGGTGTCCATAGTGGCCCCAGTGTTTGGGTGTGTTTGGGTCAGGCTGTCATGGAGAGGGAGTGTGTTAAGGTCCCTGACTCAGGTGGTTTCTCTGGTGCTCATTCCTCCCTTTCCAGCACTCAGGGGCCGAGTAAACACTCACTCAGTCAGGGCCTGGGTGGAGAGAACTCTGCCTTGTGTGGCAGCAACGCAGACTTGTCTCTGTGGGATAGTGTGTTTATGTATACGGAGAGATGTATTTCTAAGTTCAGTTTTGTTTTGTTTGTGTGGGCCTGCATGGCATATGTGTGTGTGTGTCCGTGAGCTTGTGTGTCCACCACACCCAGGCTATGTGCAGGTAAATGTCATCCAACAGGTCGCTCAGGTCTGTCTATTAGTGTCAATATCATGTCCACCCGTATCTCTAGATATCAGTCACTCGGCTCAGGTTCAGTCACACTATCAGATTCACACATCAGCCATTCCTAGACTGTCATAGAATGTTATTCATCAAAAGTAGTTTTCTTCAGATGACCTCTTTTCCCCCTTTCAGAAACCGGATAGTCTCACTTCCATCTGCATGATGAAATCATCAAATAATGATGGAGTGATGCCTGTAACATTTTCTCCTAGTACAGTATGTCCTTGGCCAGGCCAGTGTGCTGAGTGTGTGTGTGTGTGTGTTTCCCTGTAGGCCTCCCTGATCCCTTTGCCAAAGTGGTGGTGGACGGCTCAGGACAATGTCACTCCACAGACACCGTGAAGAACACCCTCGACCCCAAGTGGAACCAGCACTACGACCTGTGAGTCCCCTCATCACTCAACTAACATAATGGATAGTGCAGAGCTTGCGCTTGACATACCATTCATATAAAAGCAGCTGTGACTAGATGTGAAACCGTGTATCTAACAGAAACCTTACCTTAACCTGCTGATTTAGTAATGAACCAGCATTCTGCTGAACTGCGGCCCCTCTCTATAACTATCACAAGTGCCCTCTATGCTATATCTACACCAGTGGAGGCTGCTGAGGGTAGGACAGCACATAATAATGGCTGGAACAGCGCGATTGGAATGGCTTCAAAGACATGGAATTTATGCGTTTGATATATTTGATACCATTCCACCATTCCACTCCAGCCATTACCATGAGCCCGTCCTCCCCAATTAAGGCCCCACCTGTGATCTAAGCATTCCCTCACCCAACTCCAATGTGCCAAGTGGACATTAGGGATGTGTCACACATTGATTCTGCATGATCTGAATGCCTTACAGTAAGCTGTGTTTATGTCTGTCCTCTCACTTATCTGTAGGCCAGCAATGACAACTCCACTGGGGTAGTTAACGTGAAAAAGAAAAACATTTAAATAGAACCGTGGGGAGGGAAACTAATCTCAGAAGCCTTTTACCTTTTGGGCAGATATGTGCATGTCTTGTTGCACCCATGTAGCTTTTCCCAAGGACTGCTTGTCTTGTGAAAACAACCTGGAAAAAGAGGGGGGGAGTGAAAGTTTCCAGTATTTATCCAGGCGTCACGCGTAGGTAACAGAAAGAGGAAGCACATGTCTCCGTTTGTTTGGTTGCTCAGGATACCAGACCCTCTCCCAACATGGCTGTTTAATTAGCTGTTCATGTCCTGTTTGACAGGAGGGAAACACTGCCCTCAGTCTGTCAGTCCCACTGTGGAGGAGAGAGAGTGCTGGACACGGTGATGGATGGGAGGACATCGACCTGTGTGCTCCCAAGACGGAGCCAAACGCACGCACACACACCTCTCCAGTTTTTTTTATCACCTGGAACCTGCCTGTGTTTCTTCCTGTTAATGACTATGTTAAACCTTTAGGTGCCTTCCCTCTGTGTGTCAGGGTTAAGGATTACTACTCCATGCTAAGGCACATGGACTCTCCTCAGTGTGTGAAGTCTAATTGACTGAGGGTAGCTGAGCACACTCACACATATTCAAATGGTGTTTGAAACACCTGGTGCTCACGCTCAGCAGAGCCAGAAAAGCCTTTGCTTAATTGGCACTGAAGCTTTTTTCCATTGGTGTTATGTGCACAGCGTGAGGAAGTGTATGTGCTCATGGCAACATTGACACGTCAGGGCCTCCTCAGTGGTGCTGTCAGTGGTCTGACCAACAGACTGGCCTGTGACTGCTGACCCCAGCCAGCATTGTTGCGGAAGTGGCCTGTATGCCAAGGATAGCAGACTGTATCTCGTTGGCAAACTGCCTCCTCGACTCCTATCCAGCCCAGTTAAAGTATGTGGAGCAGACAGACTGGACTGTAATACAGCTCTGTAGCCCTATTAGAGACAAACCAGGGGACAAACCTATCAGTTTCTTGTTCAGCACGCTTCAAACTACATTTATACTGTCACGCCCTGGCCATAGAGAGGCTTTTATTCTCTATTTTGGGTAGGCCAAGGTGTGACAACGGTGGGCATTATAGTTTCTTTATTTCTATGTTTTCTGTTTCTATGTTTTGGCCGGGTATGGTTCTCAATCGGACAGCTGTCAATCGTTGTCTCTGATTGGGAATCATACTTAGGCAGCCTTTTTTCCTTTGTATTTGGTGGGTAGTTATCTTTGTTAGTGGCACTACAGCCCTAGTAAGCTTCACAATCGTTTCTTGTTGGCGACATTTACATAAATAAAGGAACGCGGCACCTTGGTCCAGTCATTTCCACGACGACGGGCGTGACATATACTAAGAAGTATAATATGTCAAATAAAATTGTATTTGTCACATGCTTCGAAAGCAACAGGTGTAGACTAACAGTGAAATGCTTACTTACGGGCCCTTCCCAACAACGCCGAGAGAAAGAAAATAGAGAAATAATAGACAAGTAAAACACGTAATAATAAATACACAATGCGTAACGATAACTTGGCTATATACATTGGGTACCAGTACCAAGTCGTTGTGCAGGGGTACGAAGTATTTGAGGTAGATATGTACATAGGTATACAGTGACTAGGCAACAGGATAGATAATAAACAGTAACAGCAGCGTAAGTGATGAGTCAAAAGAGTTAGTGCAAAAAGGCTCAATGCAGGTAGTCTAGGTTAGTTGGTTAACTATTTGTCTTGGGGGTAGAAGCTGTTCAGGGTCATGTTGGTTCCAGACTTTGTTCATCGTTACCGCTTGCCGTGCAGTAGCAAAGAGTCTATGACTAGGGCGACTGGAGTCTTTGACAATTTTGAAGGCCTGCCCGTGACTGGCAACTGCTTGGCATCCGACCGCAATGTGCTGCAGGGGGTAGTGCGACCGGCACACTACATCACTGGGGCCGAGTTCCTTGGCGTCCAGGTCCTGGATGGCGCCTTGCAGTCAGATGCCAAGCGGTGGTGCAGCTGTATCCTGTTGAGGATCTGAGGGCCCATGCCAAATCTTTTCAGCCTCCTGAGTGGGAAGAGATGTTGTCGTGCCTTCACGACTGTGTTGGTGTGTGTAGACTAGAGGTCGACCGATTAATCGCAATGGCCGATTTAATTAGGGCCGATTTCAAGTTTTCATAACAATCAGAAATCGGTATTTTGGGGTGCCGATTTGCCAATCTTTTTATTTATTTGTTGTATATTTTTTTATACCTTTTATTTAACTAGGCAAGTTAAGAACACATTCTTATTTTCAATGACGGCCTAGGAACGGTGGGTTAACTGCCTCGTTCAGGGGCAGAACGACAGATTTTCACCTTGTCAGCTCGGGGATCCAATCTTGCAGCCTTACAGTTAACTAGTCCAACGCAATAATGACCTGCCTCTCTCTCGTTGCACTCCACAAGGAGACTGCCTGTTACGCGAATGCAGTAAGCCAAGGTAAGTTGCTAGCTAGCATTAAACTTATCTTATAAAAAACAATCAATCATAATCACTAGTTAACTACACATGGTTGATGATATTACTAGATATTATCTAGCGTGTCCTGCGTTGCATATAATCTGACTGAGCATGCAAGCATACAAGTATCGTAAGTATCTGACTGAGCGGTGGTAGGCAGAAGCAGGCGCATAAACATTAATTCAAACAGCACTTTCGTTCGTTTTGATAGCAGCTCTTCGTTGTGCGTCAAGCATTGCGCTGTTTATGACTTCAAGCCTATCAACTCCCGAGATGAGGCTCGTGTAACCAAAGTGAAATGGCTAGCTAGTTAGCGCGCGCTAATTGACGTTGTGTTGCTGGTTCGAGCCCAGGGAGGAGCGAGGAGAGGGACGGAAGCTATACTGTTACACTGGCAATACTAAAGTGCCGATAAGAACATCCAATAGTCAAAGGTTAATGATATACAAATGGTATAAAGAGAAATAGTCCTATCATTCCTATAATAACTACAACCTAAAACTTCTTACCTGGGAATATTGAAGACTCATGTTAAAAGGAACCACCAGCTTTCATGTGTTCACATGTTCTGAGCAAGGAACTGAAACATTAGTTTTCTTACATAGCACATATTGCACTTTTACTTTCTTCTCCAACACTTTGTTTTTGCATTATTTAAACCAAATTGAACATGTTTCATTATTTACTTGAGGCTAAATTGATTTTATTGATGTATTATATTAAGTCAAAGTAAGTGTTCATTCAGTATTGTTGTAATTGTCATTATTACAAATACTTTTTTTTAAATCGGCCGATTAATTTTCGGTCCTCCAATAATCGGTATCGGTATCGGCGTTGAAAAATCTTAATCGGTCGACTTCTAGTGTAGACCATGATAATTTCACCACTCCACTACAGTCCCGTGGATGTGGATGGGGGCATGTACAGGAGGGGACTAAGCACACACCCCGTGTTGAAGGTCAGCGTGGTGGATGTGTTGTTGCCTACCCCCATCACCTGGGGGTGGCCCGTCGGGAAGTCCAGGATCCAGTTGCAAAGGGAGGTGTTCAGTACTAGGGTCCTTAGCTTAGTAATAAACTTGGAGGGCACTATGGTGTTAAATGCTGAGCTATAGTCAATGAACTGTATGCATGGTTCAGTGTTGCTTGCCTCGACGCGAGCATAGAAGGCATTTGTATCGTCTGGAAAGGCTCACGTCACTAGGCAGCTCGTGGCTGGGTTTCCCTTTGTACCCCTTGATAGTTTGCAAGCCCTGCCGCATCCAACGAGCGTCAGAGCAGTTGTAGTAGGATTCAATCTCAGTCTTGTATTGGCAAATTTCCTGTTTAATGGCACGTTGGAGGTTGTAGCAGAATTTCTTATAAGTGTCCGGAATACTGTCCTGCTCATTGAAACCGGCAGCTTTAGCCTTTTATTGGATGAATCGCATAGCATATTACAGCCTGTGCTAGCAAAACAGTGCTGTAGCTTAGCATCTGCTTCGTCAGACCACTTCCGTATTGTGCACATCACTGATATATATATAATTAATCTCCTATAACTTCATAGATACAAATATTGGGATGAAAAGACACGTGCACAATGTTGTGGTCCCATAGCCTGGCCCAGGCCCTTGTTCCTCTCTGTCCCATCTCTGCTGCTATGGGGACTGGGGGAACAGGTGGCGGTAGTGTCCCCAGGGCCCAGCTGGTCCTATCCTGCCTGCTGAGGAAGTGTGACAGCCTGGCCTGCCTAGCACCAACTGCCATACAATATGCCATATACTGTACCTCAACCAACCAGAGACATAACATAGAGATGGCCTAAGAGGAGAAACTCTTATCTTATTACAAGTAATCATATTATCTGAGAGTTTGGTATGTTTGGCATGTGTATAGTGTATGTAAACATACTGTATCTTGTTTTGAAAAGCTTAATCCAATGTCTAGTCTACTGCCCTTATTATTTGATACAATAATCATATCCAGATCTGTGTTGGATGTAATAATTCCCCCCTACAAATCTGTCCTGCATTCTAATGCTCTCAGATAGCACCCCAGACAGGCATTTGGCTTCCACTCAAAATGTCCAGACATCTTACTCACAGCCCCATTGTTTCACATCCCTTTAGTTTCTGTAAGCAGCATGGTAATTATAGTGGGATGCAGTCTGCTAACTGTATGGATGATTAGTTTTACACTGAGGAAGGGTACTGGGCTGAACAGATGTGCCACGTCAGGTTCACGTAGTGTGAGTTTAATACCCAGGCCTCGACTGACACACACAGAGTGATAACAGAGGCAGTCAGGGAGTAATGTCATGGTTCAACTGTTCACTCTCTCCTTCTTTTCCTCACTTACACTATCCCTCTTTCTATCCCTCTTTCAGCCTCTCCTCCTTCTCTTTCATTTCTCTCTCCCTCTGGGTGATTTTGGGTCGAAGGGCTGTCTTTGGATGATTTATGACTCACAGGATCTGTCTGTGTTCGCCCGTCTCGTACCCAGACTCTCGCACATTCACAGACGTCGGGTGGAAAATCCCTCTCAGACACCTGACTGTGTACTTGTGGGGACGCAGCCCGCGGTGACAGACAGCCCCGAGCGGATGTGTGCCTCCCCAGCGGGGACATCCAGGCAAAGACTGGCCTATTGGAACAGTGCATTCACACAGGCTTTAGTAACATCTACAGTACATTGGATGTGACTGGTCTCTCTCTTCTCTCCTCAGATATATTGGCAAGTCTGACTCCATCACCATCAGCGTGTGGAACCACAAGAAGATCCATAAGAAGCAGGGGGCTGGCTTCCTGGGCTGTGTACGCCTTCTATCCAATGCCATCAACCGCCTCAAAGACACCGGCTGTAAGGGCTACCTGATTGAATTAGTGTGCGTGTGTGTGTATTTAATGCTGTGAGGTAATGTCTGTCTAGTTAAAAATTGTCTGTCCCACAAACGGAGTCACAGGCTAGCGGAGTCACAGGCTAGCGGAGTCACAGGCTAGCGGAGTCACAGGCTAATAATCCCCTTCTCCTGTCACAGTGACACATTGAGCTGTACCCTCACAAATGCGCACACTCTCTCCCTATTCCTGACAGGGCACAGACCAGGTTGTGAGAGGGGTCACATTCTGCAGTGCCAGAACAGGAAAAGACAATCAGCATCAGCCCACAATCACTGTAAACATGTCATGTCAGAAGCAAATGGCTAAATGAGATTGAGGCTTGGTGCTCCAAGCCAACGCAGCAGTGGCAGCCAGGCAGGGACCCAGTGATGGCTTTACCAAAGGGCCTCCCCCTCACACTGTATGTATACTATGCTGATAGGCCTGCTATGGTCTTGTAGACGGAAAAAGGACAAAATCCCACTGCTTTTCCTAGAAGCCCCTGACACTTGTTTTCCTGGAAAACCCGAACCCTGTGCCTCAGCTGTGAGTAGTTTGCCTCTGCATTTCCTCTCATTCCCCCCTCCTCACACCCTCCACACATGTGCCACAGTGACTAACCTCCGTTTATCTCGGTTGGCAAATCTAGACATCTGGTCATTTTACTCAGACATGCATAATTGTACAGCTATTTAAATGTAAGCATAGATTTGTTATGTCCCTCGGTTGTGGTCTTATTCAAGTGTATGTTGTTCCACTGTGTCCTGTCCACAGGCGTTTTAGGGGGCTTTGGGTTTGTGTGTGCACGCTCATTGCCCCAGTCTTGTAATGGTTTGACCGACCATGTTTTGGTCCCTGTTTAGTCTAGACGCACATCCTGAGCTGATCTGCATGACACTCAGACAACAGTGAACAGATAGTGGCATTTCTCATGTCTGCAGGCAACGTGGTATTCCTGACATTTCTTTGGCCCTTTTTTTTACTTTGTTTTTCAGCCTGGGCTGAGAACGTAGACAAAGAGTTTCCAGACATTGGCAGGGGTTCATGTACATGTTCAGTCTGGGTGGAATAGTGCCGGCTTTGTGCAGAGATTTGTCAAATGTTTGACCTCTGTAGTGAACTGCAGGCTGCTCGGTACCGATGCTCAGTGATTTTTTTACGGTCCATGGCCACTCTACCGACCATCTGTTCCAGGACATATCCCATACCTAGCCTCCAAGGGAGGGGGGGAGAGGAACAGTACATATCCCATACCCAGCCTCCAAGGGAGGGGGGAGAGGAACAGTACATATCCCATACCCAGCCTCCAAGGGAGGGGGAGAGGACCAGTACATATCCCATACCCAGCCTCCAAGGGGGGTGGAGGACCAGTACATATCCCATACCCAGCCTCCAAGGGAGGGGGAGAGGAACAGTACATATCCCATACCCAGCCTCCAGGGGAGGGGGAGAGGAACAGTACATATCCCATACCCAGCCTCCAAGGGAGGGGGGAGAGGAACAGTACATATCCCATACCCAGCCTCCAAGGGACGGGGGAGAGGAACAGTACATATCCCATAGCCAGCCTCCAAGGGAGGGGGGAGAGGAACAGTACATATCCCATACCCAGCCTCCAAGGGAGGGGGGAGAGGAATTCACTGTGGGTGATGTAAATGATACAGAGCAAAGGCACTTGTCTGCGGGGACAAAAACCCTCCCAACACATGCTAGTTTACATGTCTCTCAGACAGTGATCGATCCCCCTTTCCTCTCTCTCCTCCCTCCTTCCCCTCTCTCCCCCCGCTCTCCTCCTTCCCCTCTCTCCCCCGCTCTCCTCCTTCCCCTCTCTCTCCCCCGCTCTCCTCCTTCCCCTCTCTCTCCCCGCTCTCCTCCTTCCCCTCTCTCTCCCCGCTCTCCTCCTTCCCCTCTCTCCCCCCCGCTCTCCTCCTTCCCCTCTCTCCCCCGCTCTCCTCCTTCCCCTCTCTCTCCCTGCTCTCCTCCTTCCCCTCTCTCCCTGCTCTCCTCCTTCCCCTCTCTCTCCCTGCTCTCCTCCTTCCCCTCTCTCCCTGCTCTCCTCCTTCCCCTCTCTCTCCCTGCTCTCCTCCTTTCCCTCTCTCCCCCCGCTCTCCTCCTTCCCCTCTCTCCTCCACAGATCAGAGATTGGACATGAACAAGCTGGGCCTCAATGACAGTGACACAGTGAGGGGTCAGATAGTGGGTGAGTACAGCGGTGACCAGCAGGCCACACAGACTTTCACCACACACTCATGTACATTCACGTAACACTGTTATGTACCTGAAGTGTTACCACTCCATTATTAGAACCTCAGGCTAACCACAGTGGTTTTTAAAATGCTGATAAGACCTCACTAGACCACCACGCATAGAAAGAGAACTAGGAAAGAGAACAAGAAACCCTCCCAACACCATGTAGGCTCCCTCCAGTAACCTGAGCCTGCTGGGTGACTTATTTTCCCAGTGATTCGTTGGTGTGTAAAGCGCTGAGCACTGGTCCTGAGCGTGCCGTGCCTCTGACACCAGGCTTGATGAGCGCCTCACTCTGACTTCAGACGGCCCGCACTTCCATCTGCACCACAGGGCCTGGTGACAGACAGTCACAGCACCACTGACCCACCAACATGGGCACTGAACAGCCTGGGTGGTAGCAGAGAGGACAGGGTTAGCTAGCTACAGTAGACATAGAGTCTAGCATTGATACGTGCCCTCCACTCACTTCTTCGGTCCTTTCCTGAACTGGGATTCGGGACTGGTCAGGCCACTTGCATTACAGCAATACACAGTTTTAAAATAGTTCCGTTTTAATATCTGGTATGAGAGGACATGAACAGAGTGAGATTCTACCACCTAGTCATTCTCCTATGTGTATCTGAATGTGTCTGTGTGTCCAAAGTGAGCCTGCAGTCCAGAGACAGGATAGGCACAGGAGGCCCAGTGGTGGACTGCAGCCGTCTGTTTGACAATGACCTGCCAGATGGGTGAGTACCATACCCACCAACACACCACAACTCCATTTAACATTTGTCCGTACTGGACAGTGGACCCACTATCACCACATCATACCCTCACAGCAGGGCCAGTCTGAGCCTATCATAACCACACTGCCTCACAACCAAAAGTGTTCCAGACAGCATGTGGTGTGGTGTCCCAGACTCCAATCTAAGTAGCCAGAGGCTCTGCTGTTCAGACACTTCACCAGCTTAGCACGACTGACCTCAGCACTGAGCCAATGATGTTGGCTGGGGTTAGGGAGTCTAGTCTGGGGTTGGTGTGTGCCAGAGGAATTGGGTGAGCAGATGGGAGACTGCGTCCTATTAGCTAGCAAGAAGCTCTGTGGGGAATATCTGGGTCATGTTTAGTAGGGGGGGAATGTTTTGAAACAGAGTGAAACAGAAGGTACTACCTGAACTTGGTTGCCCTCCATGTCCACTCACTGCTTTGTACGTGTGTGTGTTTGTATCTACTGCATCCAGCTGGGAGGAGCGGAGGACTGCGTCTGGCCGAATCCAGTACTTGAACCACATCACACGCACCACACAGTGGGAGAGGCCTACAAGGTGAGTCAGCCTGGCCTCCAAGTCTTGATGTAACTTAGTAAATGTAAATCTGTGACACTCAAATTAGTATGATAGGTTTGGTATGATGACATAAGACATAAGGTTACTGAAGCCAAAACACTGAAGGAGGGAGGTTGGTCGGGTAGGATGGGTGGGCGTATATAGCGAATGTCTAGCAACCCGAACTTTAGCATTTTTGCTAATTAGTAACTTCTTAGCATATTAGCTCATCCTAACCTTAATTCTTAACTCCTAGCCTAGCTAACATTAGCCGCCTAGCTTAACATATCATACCTATTGAAAATTCTTAACATATTGTACAAATTGCAATTTGTAACATCATACGAATTGTAATTCGTAACATATACTATATGGAGGGAGACCAGTTTACATTTACTATGTTATGTCTGTCCCTGAGTCCAGGCTGAGTGAGTACACAGTCTTACCCACTACCCAGCCTCAAACCCATGGCATGAGGCATGAGTCCCCAAGACCTAGACAGCATTGAATTTGTATTAGGAGACACTGCAGACTATTGAACGGGGCCCTAAGACTCTTGTTGCTCCACAGACTCTCTCTCTCTTTGCTCCCTTATCAGCTCCCTTCCTGTTACTCTGCTCTGCTCTAGGCTGGCCTCAGGCCCCTTACTCAATACTGCTCTGTGTGTGTGTGTGTGCCTGTGTCTATGTCTCTGCCTCACTGACCTCATGATGCTTAAGAAAGCAGGAGCAAGCCAATGTCTAGCCCTAGCATCTAAGCGTATTACAAGCACAGCTAGATATGAAATATGAATAGACACGGGCCTGATTTGAACAAACCTACCATGAAGGATATATTATAACCCACCCTCCCTGTCTGACTGTGATCTCCTCCTGTTCCCTGTCTCTCCCAGGCCTGCATCGGAGTACTCCAGCCCGGGCCGGCCTCTCAGCTGCATCGTGGATGAGAACATGCCCATCCTGAGCACCAACGGGGCCACGCCCACCATTCCGTGTGTCCCGTCCAGCGACCAGCGGGCCCAGGAGAGACGCGTCCGCTCCCAGAGACACAGGAACTACATGAGCAGGACACACCTCCACACACCCCCAGACCTGCCCGAGGGATACGGTTAGTGGAAAGAGGATTCTAACACACTATATGGACACACCGGACATACACCAACATACACACAATCACACTATAGGACGGCCACTTCGGTTCCCACAGCCAGACTAGACTGGAGCATTCTGTATTATGAACATCCTCTATGAGAGACGTCTCCTTCTGTTTTAAGACCGGTGTCGTCATTGCAATGCCTCAGTGTTAACTGCCTCCCTCCTCCTCTCTTCAGCCCAACGCTCAGCTGAATCATCCTGCTAATCTGTGTCCCTATTCAGTCCCAACAGCACAGCCACCATGACTCTGCAGCGCAGCATAAGCAGCCTGACAGGCCCCATTTTAAAGAACTAATTGAATCGATCTAGAAGTTAAAGTCTGCCGGCTGCCGCTCACTCCTCCCCCTCCTCTCTCCTTCCTCACATGCAGCCCATAGGCGGCTGCTTGATATTCAGACACTGTGTAGTCTTGCTGAGGATTTAGGAGTCCTGGCAAGAGGAGTAAATGACAGCAGCCCAGCCCAGCTCTTCAAGATTAGAAGGGTGCTGTCTCTTTTTGGGCCAGCTCCTCTGAACCGCTGTCAGCAGCCCCAGTGGCGGGCCAAGAAGTGTCACTCTGTGTCGAATGCATTGGGTGCATCGGTGCTCGGCGGGGTGAGGGGGGTTATGTACACGTATGGTAGAGAGGCAGGGAGGTGGGTCCTAAGGAATGCCAGAGAAGAGCTTCCAAGCTCATGGAAATATCTCTGTCAAGCTGTGATGAATGAGCTCACCAACACACAGACTACTATCTTCTCCCCCTGTCAGCCCCGCAACTGGGACGCAAACTGACTCAATCCCTGCTTTTATCTCCATTTGTGTGATCTCTCTTACGCTTCCACACACACTCGGATCAAGATACGCACACGCACATTGACGCACCAATAACAATCCTCACGGTGGAACAAATGTATAACTAACAGCTTTATTTTCCTTATCATCCACTCACATCTCTCACTCTCTCACTCATCTCCCACTCACTCACTCATCTCTCTCACTCATCTCTCACCCTCTTACTCATCTCTCACTCATCTCTCACTCATCTCTCATTCATCCCTCTCTCTCACTCATCTCTCACATGTGTGTACTTGTCTGTAACCATTGCTCTGTACCTCTTATACCTGTATGAGTAGCCATGCTATTGTTCCCCCCCTTACAGAGCAGAGGACCACACAGCAGGGCCAGGTCTACTTCCTCCACACCCAGACAGGAGTCAGCACATGGCACGACCCTCGAGTGCCCAGGTATACCCACCACCACTGTCTGAACACACAGTGCCCAGGTATACCCACCACCACTATCTGAACACACAGTGCCCAGGTATACCCACCACCACTGTCTGAACACACAGTGCCCAGGTATACCCACCACCACTGTCTGAACACACAGTGCCCAGGTATACCCACCACCACTGTCTGAACACACAGTGCCCAGATGGTCTGGGATGCTGTAATGTAGTTTCATGCAGGTTTGGGTGAGGCTGTTGATATACACCATCACCTACCCCCACCTATGTTTCTTTCATGGGATGGACAATCAGTGGCTAGCTCTCCTCAGGCTTGTCCGGACCCTTCTGTAAATATGCTGCTGGTTACATGCTGACAAGCTACGATAGAGGGCTGGTGTCACAGTCCTTTGTCACTCAGTTGGTAGAGCATGGTGCTTGCAATGGCAGGATAGTGGGTTCGATTCCCGGGACCACCTGTATGTAAAATGTATACACTCATGACTTTAAGCCGCTTTGGATAAAAGAGTCCACTAAATGGCATGTAAATGTAAACCACAGGGATCTGAGAGGATTCACAGCAGACACCTCTGGCACGCCCTCTGCCTCCATGCTCTCAGCACACAGCCTTCAGCCCTACTGTACATGTGGCTCAGAGACGCCACTCACTCAGGCATGTGTGTTTCATGGATTACCACAGGCCCAGAGGAGAACACACATCAACACGTAAGTCTACTGGGAACAGAGTCAATAGAAAGAAAGTCAGTGATTGAAAAATACCTAGATGTTGCCGTTCTCTTGCCCCCGTGGAAATACGTGTGATAGATGCCGTTTTTCTTGCACTTGATGCTATCCTCTTGGTCACGCCACACCCTGGTTGTGTGTGCAGCAGATGCTGGGCTGCCAAGCTCCCAGTGCTGAGAGGCTTGGTCATTTGGCTGGGCCTCAGTCCGATAACTCACTACCGCTGAAGTGGAGCTGCTGTCATTTCTTAGTTGCTCTCCACAGACAGCTAAAGGAGTCCAGCTGATTGCATGGCAGCAATAAGTAATTTAGACGGGAAGAAGAAGAATGGAATAAAAGTGGTGTCATTTTGGAATCTTTTCTCGCCTCTTTGTTTCCCAGTTACCGTCAGCCTTGAGGTCTGCTTCATTCCCTGACTTTGTTTGGTCTTAAGTCTCATTCTTTGATTATTTTTATTTTCTGCCCTTCACCTCTGACTGTGTTGGGGATTTGTGCTTCCCAGAGACCTGAGTAATGTAAACTGTGAGGAGCTGGGCCCACTGCCCCCTGGCTGGGAGATCAGGAACACAGCCACCGGCCGGGTCTACTTTGTGGACCACAACAACCGCACCACGCAGTTCACAGACCCGCGCCTCTCCGCCAACCTGCATCTAGTCCTTAAGTGAGTATCGGGTTATACCAGCGCCACAAATTAAACATGGTCCAGAGCCTCATAACAGCCCAGATTAAATGAGAAGTAGTTGAGGGAGAACTGTACTGTATGACTGGCTGGCAGTGTGGCTGTGTAACTGTGGTGTTTTGTGTTCTGCAGCCCAAGCCCCAATGGTTCCCGCAGCGGCATCGAAATTCAGAACAGTCCGATCAGGTGAGGCCCTCTATTTCCCCCCTCTATTCCATGGCCAACCTCTATTTCTCTAACACTTGGTTCTGGAGAAACAGAACAGACTGCACACAGACAGACACACACAGATACACACACAGACATATTGACTCCCCCACACAGGATGTTTTACAGGGGAGTCCAGTGCCAAGGTGTGTTAAACACCTGTTGGGGTTCAGCTATCAGAGCAGCCTTTCTCCTGTGCACACACTCCCACACACAACCTCACCCATCCAGACACACACACACACTGCACGCACAAGGCTGCATTCCACCGCCCGGCAGCGGTTTTGATCATGCAGGGGTTTTAGCACACAATCCGTCACAAAGCTTGTTTTGGCTCAACATCAGATAGCAATGTGGAAACCAAGACTGATGTGTCTGTGGCTGAGGAGCGTCTTACGTCAAGGAAAAGGAGCATAAATTTGATGTCCGAGTCAATGAATGAATTGTGTGTGCGTGAAAGTGTGTTTTGGTGTGTGTGTGCTGGTGCGTGCCTGTGTGTGCGCTGGTGCGTGCCTGTGTGTGCAGTGTTCGTCAGTGCATGCGCTTCAAAACTTTTCCTCGCAGCTGTTCAAACACGGCCCATGTAACGATAGCTGCAGCATTACCCACAGTGCAGTGTAAAGGTGGAGCAGAGTACAGGCGGCTTCGGAGGGCCTCCTCCGTCTGACCTCATTCCTGCTCCGTGCCGGGAGAGGCGGAATGCTCAGATGAAAAGATCTGGTGTTGTTTTCCCCTGTTCTGACAGATCAAAGAACTTGTTTGGGACTTTGGTGCTTTTTCTGCGCTCCTCTGAAAGTCATATAAAATCCCAGGCTGGCACGCCATGTATGTTTGTAATGCAGGAATCTTGTCTTAAGCACAATAATGTCCAGATGTGTGAAAAGCAGTGCACAGTGTTTCTTCTCTTTAAAAAGCACTGATCCGATTATTATTTCACTTTAAAGTTGGGAATTAGAGTTTTCTAGGTTATTGATGTCTTTGTTTAAGAGGAATAATTGTATTGAAATGGAAGGTGTTTAAGCTGAGCCAAGAGCGTGTCTGTGGCCATTAGAATGATGTACGATGAGCCCTGGGTCCAACCACATACCTTCCCTGGGTTCTGCTTTAAAGGGAGAAACCCTTGGCTTTGTCTTGGAGAACCTAAGGCTGGATTTACACATGCAGCCCAATTCAGATTTTTTTTCCCACTAGTTGCTAGTTTGACTAATCACATCAGATCTTTTTCAGAGCTGATCTGATTGGTCAAAAGACCAATGAATGAAAAAAATATCAGAATTAGGGTGCCTGTGTTAACGCAGCCGACAGGATCTCTAGGTGTGCACTAATGTAACACACATTGGATGGTGGCTCAGAGGTTTGGAGTGTGCAGTCTGCTGGTTAGCAGAGGGCTCATGGGCCTGAGCCAGTCTGACTGGATCATCCTATCTGAGAATACCTTCTCTGATTTTGTCCCCTCGCGGACCTCTGTGGAGCAGAGAAGCTGGACTCTGGCTGAGACGAGTGACATTCCAACCAGCGACAAAACTCTGGAAAAGAAATCAGAAGGCCGGCGTGGTTTTCCATCAAGACATCTGCCTTTTATCAAGGAAAACGATTTCAGAAATTCTCACCCCTCATGCTGTCATCCCAAGAAAATGTTTGATATATACGTGTCCTTCAAGGTTATAGTTTATTACCCCTTTTATTTGCTAAAGACATTGCCTCAGCGGGCCACAATACGTTTTTGGTTAGACTCACCCTGTGATGTTGCAATCTCCTGACTCTAAGCCTGGTCACTGGACAATAGGTAACAAAATCCTTGTTGGGCCTCAGATCTTCCCTCTGAACTCTGGCATGAACACTCAGAGGATCAGTTCCCAGGGGTCTAGTGTTCTCTAGCTTTACACTGAGTTCACTGTATTACTGTCTGAGCTTCAGCAGGTAACACACCACGCCATCTTACTCTCTTAAAACAAGTTAGAAAAAGAGAGAATGCGCACTAGGCTGTGTGTGTGTGTGTGTGTGTGTGTGTGTGGCGGGGCAGGAATGTTTGATTTATGAGTGAAACTGGAGGGAGTGCTGCTCTGTGGCTCGGTACCTCCCCTCTCCCTGTCTGAGTCTTCCTCTCTGTTTGGGTGCTGTCCGGAGGCAGCCCTTCCTACCTCCATCCTCCCCAACTTTCCCTCGCTCCCTCTAAGTTTAGTCTGCAGGAAATAAAGGGATTGAGGAGGAGGACTGGAGTGCCCTATGGGGCCCTGCTGCTCTCCGGGATCGCAGGAAGTGGCCAGCTCAGCTCAGCTAGACGAGGCCAAAGACAGTGGGAGTCTAGAGCAGTCAGTCCTTAGAATAAGCTGTCACTGTGTATTATGGTGTGTGGATATAAAGATCAGGATGGCTGCTACATGACTGTCTATTACTCCTGCTCAGTGTATGACCCTCCAAACTAATCTTTTTGAGAGCTAGCATTGTGTATTTGCCATATTTGATTACATTTTTACTTAATAAAAGGTTGTCTGGTTTTGTATAGTACAGTGAATGGCAGGTGTTTGGTAGGTGTCCCAGACAGAAATAGATATTCTGAGTTGTTAGAAATGATTTCAGTGGTTTTGGCCTATCCAATATTATATGATCCTGTACTTTTTGGGCCTATGTACATCTATTTAGCCAGGATGGGTTGTTGCTCCATGATTCTCCTGTCACAGACTCTCTGCTTACCCTCTCTCACACTTACCCACATACATAAGCCGTCAGCATGCTTCATTTCGGCCTGGCCGCTAACGAGTGTGCTGGCGTACTCCCTTAAAAGACCTTCGCTTGAAAGCAGTAATAGTACTGTTTGTCAATTTTGAGACGCCGTAGCCAGTATACACTGCCTCCAAATAGTTACAATTCATTTATGGTAACTCAAGAAATCTGTCATTCATTTAGATGTTTTTGCCGAGGAAATCTTAGCGCAATTTTTCACCTAACTAAGATGTTTGGTGCAGTAATATTTCTAAATGAAAAGATGTGCATGAAAACGAGTCATCTCTGGTTGAATGACAACAAAGACTTTACTGAAGAATCCCTACTGTTGACCAATCACAGACAAAGGGGTGTAGACTTCGGCAAGAAAAACATGTTGTGTGCCCGAACAAGAGAAGAAGAAGACTAACCAAAGTCCAAAACGTCACAAAATGCTGTCATAATATATGCATACGATCTTCTGAACTTTTCCATCTGGGAAGCATGCAGATGTCTTTACAAACTCTGCCCCTCACTCTCTCTCTCACTCACACACACACAACTCTTTGTGGCCGGCTATACAGCCTGGTGTTTATGACCCTGCTCAGGGGGTGAGTGTGCCCACTAAAGTGCAAAAGGCCAGCATGCAAATAATCCTACAGCTCTGGCTTCATAAAGGGCCTTTTGATTCTGTGTGTCTGTGTGTGATGGTGTTTCTGTTTCTGAGCAGAAGAGCCTTCTACCACCAGTGCCGTGGTTCAGAAGTTCACTCTCATGCCAGAGATTTGGGCAGAAGTGAAGAACCTTGTTCACTACCAGCACAGATCATACTCATAGCCTGTCTTTTGATTTGGAGGTTAACCACTCTACAGCACTGATGTGTTATCACAATTACAGCCACCCACTGAGGTGGTCGTCTTAGCTGTTAGGGACCCTACACAACTTGGTTGATCATTTATTGGTTTCTTATAGTCAGCAATGAAGGAACTTGCATTGAAATGTCACTCATGTTAATAAACAAATAAAGAACCTTCCTGAACAATTTAAGATGAAGACATGAGGTCTATGGACACCCTCATTGAACCCTCACTGCTCAGTGCAGAATGAGACCGACATTGAATCTATTTGCAGATGTCTCTTGCTGTGGCCACATTTTGCTTCCCCCCTGTAGAACTGTCTATTTTCTCTCTGTCTGTGCTGTGCTGTCTCTCTCTGTGAGACCACCTTGGGGCCAGGTGGGGAGGGGAGGTGGAATGGCACACACCTGTGAGCTGGCAGAGCCCAGCACGGCAGGGGCCCACGGAGTTGCCCACGAGGAGCGTACGACAGAGTCGTTTGTATGGAGAGCCTGGCGGGGAGTGGAGGAAGGGTCACTGGCTGCACCTCAGACAGACAATGTGGCACCTACGGACACATCACACCACCTTCTGGCTCTGCCCCCTCATGTGTGCTTGTTCAGAAATACCACCTCCACCTATGCCTGTGGGCATATGGCAGCTTGTTTGACTTGATGTGCTTCCCAGATGACCTCAGTGTGTTTACCTCTCGTTCTCCAGTCAGCAAAAGGAGGGAGGCAGAATTCCTGCCTCGCTTTATTTGGAGTTGTTAGGGTTTCTGGGTTTCAGTTTTTTTGTGGTGTTTTATTTTTGTGTACCTGTATGTGTTGTTACGACCCCAAGTCTCAGCAATGATCTTTCCCTCTCCGCCGCTTTCTCTTTTTCTCCATCCCCAGCCGTCAGATCCAGCTGAAGGAGCAGGCCCAGCAGGCACTGGTGTCTCCAGGTAATCTGCCGGAGGAGGCCGAGTGCCTCACGGTGCCCAAGTACAAGAGGGACCTGGTGCAGAAGCTGAAGATCCTCCGCCAGGAGCTGTCCCAGCAGCAGCCCCAGGCAGGCCACTGCCGCATAGAGGTGTCCCGCGAGGAGATCTTTGAGGTGAGACCGTCGAATTAGTGTTATTCCCTCAGTTCTTGAACACAACCTGCATTATTAACTCTTTAATTAGTATTACTGAAGAGGTTGACTATCTCGATCCTGAAGGAAAGCATCAACTCAGGACATTTTCCTCACTCTCATTTGAACTTGTAAAAGTTTATTATACCAGATATTTTACCTCACTTTCAAACCTCAGGCAATGGTTTTCCCATCCTCTACTTCCCTCTCCTCTCAAGGTCGTTGCTCGTCATGTTTCTGCCACGGCGTTATCCACCACGCTATTATCTATGATGTGTGAAGAGAGTATGTTCATATCCAAAGCAGACCTTGTATTTGAAATGAGGCTTTTGTGAAGTGCACTCCTCAGTGGGGGAGGTTTTCTAGTTTGGGAGGTGTGGAGCCTCATCAGAGCAACAACACCTGCAACAGACTCCATGACCCTCGTAAAATATGTGATGGAATGTGCTGGAACAGCTTTGTCTGTTAATCTGAAGGAAGACATTTTTGTTGGCTGATCTCAACACGAAAGGGAGATGGGGGTGGATTTTAAGGCTAGACATAACTTCATTGCTTTTCTGGACACGCCGAGCTGTTAGAAATACGACTGTGTGGGCAAGTGTCAGCTGGTGGACTGTCAAGCTGTCTCAGTGTGTACATTCTATTAAAGATAAGAGGCCTTATTTCTCTGGTGTCACCGCTGACACATCCTCAGTGTAACTGGAGGGCACGTTGGACCAGCTCTGGGGGGAAAGCGGTGTCATTGTTCCACTCTTCTGTTCTGTCTGTTTACTATTATTCTCCCAATCCACTTTTAATGAGACTGTCCCCGACACAATGTGCTGGACATTGTGGGCATGTGTCTGCAGCTCTCGGCATGTGGGATGAACGCACCAACCCAGAGTGGGGTGTAATGATCCCAGACTCTGAGTACCAGGGGGAAAGTTTGTTACTAAAACACCACTGTCTAATGTTCTACAGAAGCCCCATCTGGCGAGGAACGTGGGGTGTTTCTCATCACTGTTTCAGGACAGTTCCTTCTTTTTTTCGTTTTTTTTGTCTTCAGCTTGAAGCAACTTGGAATTGCACAGGTCTTTGGTCATTGGTTTGCATGTTTAGGACAGGCAGACAGGCCAGGCTTGGCCAGACTCATGCTCTGCATTCCTACGCTGTTTCCCATGAGCCACTGAGACTGGGATAGTGGCGATGGGAGGGGCTGGGGGGGCATTAGTGAGACTCACAGGATCTCTTGCTGGAATGTGTCACGCTGGGGAATGTCCTCTTATCACCCCCACCTCCTGATAATGCACTTTGATTAAGGGTGGACTGGACACTCAGGTTACTTTGGCAGGGGAGGAGAGGGCGTACATCATTGCTAGGCAGGTAGGGGCCAGCCAGGCTGGTCCTAAATGACAGAGCACAGGAATGTTTATTCTTTGGCTCGGTCCCCAGAGCCAGCATCACTCACACACAGATGTTACAGTGCAGATAGATGCATCCCTCTGGCCACAGACCCTGGACTGCACAGTATTTAACAGATGGTCTCCGATGGAAGTACTCAGTAAGTTTGGGGGTGCAGTCCTCCATCCCAGTCCCGTTCGTTACAAAGGTGTATCTCTTTATGTGTTACAGGAGTCTTACCGCCAGGTGATGAAGATGAGGCCGAAGGACCTGTGGAAGAGACTGATGGTGAAGTTTAAAGGGGAGGAGGGGCTGGACTACGGAGGAGTGGCCAGGTAGGAAATCCACAGCAAAGCATGAGGAAAAAACTAAGTTATGCTCAATATGCATCATCATGGAACAAGAAGATTTCTATTGTGTGTTAGAAAAGTAAATGCACCAGGTCTGGAACCAACAGGACCTGAACAGCTTCTACACCAAGACATTAGACTACTAACTAGTTAACCAAATAGCTGCCCGGACTATCTGCATTGACCCTCTTTGCACCAACTCTTTTGACTCAAGCATATAGCCAAGTTATCTCATTGTGTATTTATTCCTCGTGTTATTATTTGTTCTATATTTTTCTCTCTCCGTTGTTGGGAAGGGCCCATCAGTAAGCATTTCACTGTTAGTCTACACCGGTTGTTTAGGAAGTATGTGACAAATAACATTTGATTTGATTTTGATTTGAATGCCACCATCTGCTGAAACAAGGTTGGCCCCCAAGGGGTAATATGGATTTAAAGCACCCAATCTGAGAATTGTACTTCTGGTTTTTAAATTGCCATGGAGTATTCACTTTCTGAAATTGATGTTCCCTGCCTTGAAAAAATATTTAATGGAACAAGAGATTTAACAATGGATGTTCTCATCGTCTGTCTCTCTTTATCTGTCCCTCTCTGTGTCTCCTGTGTGTGCAGGGAGTGGCTGTATCTGCTGTCCCATGAGATGCTGAATCCGTACTACGGCCTGTTCCAGTACTCCCGCGATGACATCTACACCCTGCAGATTAACCCCGACTCGGCCGTCAACCCGGTGAGTCAGAGGCCCGGACGCCGCCACCAGCCCGCCCCGCTGTGATGTGAAAGACCAGGTCACATGGACCGCTCATCTGCTCTAGTCTTGCACAATCTCTGTCTCTCCTCTGCCTGTTTATTTGTTTGTTCCTTCCATTTCCCTATCAGCTGTTCTCATGCTAGATGCTAGATCTCCTGGAGACTGGTGATGAATTAGGCAACTATTTAATTGCTGTGTTGAGACTCTTTACTGCCTCTATAGCAGTGGTTCTTAACCTTGTTGGAGGTACTGAACCCCACCAGTTTCAGATGTGCATTCACCGAACCCTTTTTAATTGAAAAAAAAAAATCAAATTCAAAACATAGGTATATATTTGACTGGTGCACAAAATGAACCGTGCATCAACATCACTGTGTTCAAAGAACAAAATCATCAAAACATTTTCACACAGATGATCATTTTCACACAAAAACAAAAACATAATAATGAATATTTACTGCAAATCAGTGTGACTTCTGCTGTTGCCTTTCAGAGACCAGTTCACAAATGCGCGGCTTCACCTTGGCAAGTGCCACTCTCATGTCTCATGATGTCATGTCTCTCATGTCATTTTCGCAACAGTCTGTTCCTTTTCTTCGTTTTTATGTCCAGCATCCTCCAAAAGGATTTGCTCGCAAAGATATGTTGTAACAAACGGTATGAAAATCTCCAGAGCTTTCTTGGTAACGTACCCTGTTATTGCTATTTGTTGACACCAAAACGTTGAAAGCATTGTTTTTCTGAAGAGTTGCTGTTGAACCTGGCTCTGCTGAATTTCAATCATTTCACCGAGGTATTCATCATTGACATCTGTTGTCTAAACACTAAACGTGAACGGCTGTCTCACCCATGCTGGATATGACTCTCTTGTAGGGAAGTATCCGTCGAGAGACTTTGCAAGCTCATCTAAGTGCTTGGCAATTGCTTGCTTCAGTTCCGCGGGTACAGAAATATCTCCGATTCCAGATACATCTTCGATCTTACTGACACAGTCGTCCAGCAGGGGAAAGTTTGCGAAGTTATTGTTCTCTGTTCGTCGTTTCCATAACGGTAGCTTTTTTTGAAAAGCCTTCAGGTTTTCCTCCGCTTCCATGATGTTGATTCCACCGCCCTGCATCTTTTGATTGAGATGATTGAGAGCTGCGAAGATATCAGCCATGTACGCTAAAATGAGAATGAACTCAGAATTTTTGAAGCAATCTGCATGACAATGTTGGTGCTCTTGCAAAAACAGGGCTAATTCCACACGCACGGCAAAATCACGATTCAGCACCTGTCCCCGGGATAACCACCGAACGTTAGAATGGTACAGAAGTACCTCGAATTCAGAGCCCATTTCTTTACACAGCTCACTGAAGATGCGGTGCCGCAGATCACTAGTTCGCACATAGTTCACACATTCCACTACAATTTTTAATACTTCTGTCAGTTTTGGAGGCACGGTTTTTGTTGCCAACTCATGCCTGTGCAGTATACAATGCGTAACAATGATGTGTGGTGCATCGGCTTTCACTAGCGCACCAAAACCAGACTTTCTTCCCAGCATGACTGGAGCTCCGTCCGAACAAACTGCAGAAACCATATCCCACGAAAGATTGTTGTCTTTGAAGAAGTCATCCACAAGTTTCTTCACATCGGCTGCCTTAGTTGTTGTTGTAAGAGGCTTACAAAATAAAAAATCTTCCTTTATCACGTCGTCTTTCACAGCGCACGAATACAGCAAGCTGGCTTAGATTGGAAACGTCTGTGGTCTCGTCGAGTTGAAGGCTGAATTTTGCCGGGCTTGAAATCAGATCTGCAACTACTTGAGCCAAGATGTCTTTGCTCATGTCCTCTATTCTGTCGCTGATGGTGTCATTTGAAAGAGGAATTTGGGATAACTTAACTTCAGCCTCTTTTCCCAACATGATATTCGCCATCTTCAACACAGCTGGTTTTATGAGTGTTTCACCAATGGTGTGTGGTTTGCCCTGCTTTGCGATCAGGTAAGCAACTTCGTACGATGCTGTGGGGATCGGTTTGTTGATGGGTACAAAGTCGAGAACAGGCAGAGTAGCCTTTTCATCAAATCTGGCTCTCTTCACCTTGAATTCAGCGAGCGTTGTGTTCTTGTATTTTCCATCTCCATGCAGTTTAAGGAAGTGTTCTCTTAGTTTTGCCGGTGCTAGACTAGAATTGCTCAACTTGGCATTGCAAATCAGGCAGTTAGGACGCTGACTCCCATCACGTTCCGTTATACATGTGAATCCATATTGTACATATTCGTCCGACCACTTTCTTTTTTTGCTCGACATAGTAAGTATGAAGGGATTAAAATATTAAGAAAGAAATCACAAGACGTACCATCACGACAGTCACAAGTCGACTACTGAGCGCACCAAATTCCCTGCAGCACAGATGGGCCAAGCGATGTAGCGTTATCACCTGCAGCCAATGATGGCCAAGCGGAGCATGTCATCACGAATCATATGAATCGGATGTGTGTCTTGACCACCGCCGAACCCCTGAGACTGACTCACCCCTGGGGTTCGTTCGAACCCAGTTTAAGAACCACTGCTCTATAGCATTTGGTTGTTAAATCCATCATAAGGGAAATAGTTTGGATGCTGCTGCTCACCTTTTGAGTCATAACCTTTGGATTACACACTGCAATAAATTCCCAGCTGTAAGAATAGCAGGTATTTATTATTTACCAAGGGCCCAATCCTAACTTAAGACATGCGTGAGGAAATCTGAGTTACAGCGCAAATCTCTCATCGACATCAATGCATGACTTAAGAAGACGTGTGAGTTACATGCATGTTAAGTTAGGATTCTACTTTGAGTTGCTCAATCTTGGTAGTTCTCTGAAGACTGGGAGATGCCATGCTAAATGGATGTACTATGAAGTGTTTAAGAGGACTAAAGGTGTTTCTGTCCCCCTCCCCAGGAGCACCTGTCCTACTTCCACTTTGTGGGTCGTATTATGGGCATGGCGGTGTTCCACGGCCACTACATAGACGGGGGCTTCACCCTGCCCTTCTACAAACAGCTGCTGGGGAAACCCATCACCCTGGACGACATGGAGTCAGTGGACCCAGACCTCCACAACAGCCTGGTCTGGATCCTGTGAGTAGGAAGGAAATGGGAACAACATCCTCACACAGACCAAGATGCGCACACAGAGATTAACATGGTTTTTAATGACAATAGTTTGTAATGGCTCATTTTAATTAATCGGGTAATAATTTGGTGTATGTGAACTATAACATCTACTGGTGTACTTTTTTTTTTAAACACTCATGATCATGTAGCTACACATGATGAGCTCTTCAACTGAACTTTGATCCATACATACATTAACATTCCCCCTCCCCCAGCACCATCTCTCTCTAACTCCCCTGTCCATCGCTCTCACCTCTCAGGGACAATGACATCACAGGCGTGTTGGACCACACCTTCTGTGTGGAGCACAATGCCTACGGGGAGATCATCCAGCACGAACTCAAACCCAACGGCAAAATCATCCAGGTCACCCAGGACACCAAGAAGGAGTATGTCAGGTGAGTACTCCCCCACCGACCCCTCCTCACCACACTGGAAGAGAGTTGGTCTAGCAGTCGACAGTCAAGCCCAGCAGGGAGGAGATACTGTTTGGATTTCAAATTAGCTTAGCTGCAAGTGACCAGCCACAGTTAACTGACCTAGGATCAGGGAGTAAAGTACATGTGAAAGGCTTTGCTATACCCCTCAAAGAGGCTCAGAATCATGGCTTTGCCTTCACGTTCCAGTATGAATCTCTCCCTCGTTCCCTACAGACTGTATGTGAACTGGCGTTTCCTGCGAGGCATCGAGGCTCAGTTCTTGGCCCTGCAGAAGGGCTTCAACGAGGTCATCTCACAGCACCTCCTCAAGGCCTTCGACGAGAAAGAGCTGGAGGTATGAAAGAGACACATCCCCCAGACTAGCAGTACTTACCTTCACTGTCCATCCTTTACAAAGGACTGCATTCTCCCAGACATCAGCATTTTCCCCATCCATTTCCTCCCTACAGTTTCCCTTTGACTTTCATTTCACATTCTCTCCCTCTCTCCACCTCAGCTCATAGTGTGTGGACTGGGTAAGATCGACATCAACGACTGGAAGTCCAACACACGGCTGAAGCACTGCACCCCTGACACCAACATCGTCAAGTGGTTCTGGAAGGCCGTGGAGTCGTACGATGAGGAGCGCCGGGCCAGGTTGCTGCAGTTTGTCACCGGCTCCTCCAGGGTCCCCCTGCAAGGCTTCAAAGCCCTCCAAGGTACCCTCACAGCACACACCCTCCTGGGACATGTACAGTAGCTACGTAGTTAGGTTCTCAGTGTTTCACTGCTTCACTGGGAGAGTTGCTAGCTTGCCCTTGTCCACCCCCTATAGGCATGTAATATTGATTGTTATGATGGATTATAACATTGTTATGACAGCGTAACGAATGTTTATGCCAGAGGGAGATGGGTGAGGGTTGTTTGTATTATACTCTACTGTACCCCGAGGCAGCTCAGCAGGCCTCAGAGTGTGTTGTTGTTGTTGCCTGAGCTGAACCCTCTGTGCAGAGCAGGCTGAGCAGAGTCCAGTAGTTCAGTGAGTCCAGTCTGTCAGACAGGATGCCCAGAGAGCAACCAGGCGTGCGGAACACACTGTGATCCACTGCTCTTCCTGTCTGACATGCCGCTTCACTCTGCTCTTCCATGTTACATAACAGAACCATCGCTGCTGCTGGTCTAAATACCAATGTCCGCGCAGGCCAATGACAACATACACAAACCCAGTGCTCTTAGTGCCCACACTTGGCGCCGCAGAGTACTGAGAAAGCTGTCCAGTACAGTACTGTCTTTTGTGTGTGAGTGAAGTGTGCTCTGCCGTTGTGCTTCACAGTAACTGTTGATAAGTTACAGGTGCTGCAGGCCCACGACTCTTCACCATCCACCAGATCGATGCCAGCTCCAACAACCTGCCCAAAGCCCACACCTGGTGAGTGTCTGCCTGCTCTGACCCTGCAGCTTGCCCTTCAGGATCAATGTATGCCTTTGTCAAAAGCTGGGAAGGGCACTTTGATATATCAACATCATGCTTTAGGTTTAGGTTTCCAGCCATGTATCTGTTAACCATGGACATAGAGAGGTCCTAATACCAAAGGCTCGTGCTCAAGTCTCTCTTGCTCTCTGTTTGTTCAGCTTCAACCGGATCGACATTCCTCCCTACGAGAACTATGACAAGCTGTATGACAAGCTGCTCACTGCTATCGAGGAGACGTGTGGCTTTGCTGTGGAGTGAGACGCTGCTGACGCAGGGGTCAGCAGGAACAGGGAGTGGAGGAACTCGACATTGTCAGATCCCACCATCCAGTTCACCCAGGGGAAGGGGGCGTCTGTGGTCCAGTGGCCCAAGGACTCTCTCGCCCACAATAGGGACATAGTGGCCAGGCCAGGGGGGGGCAGTGGAGATCTGAGCGAGCAGTCTCGTCTGTCATGGGGTCCCCCCCCCCCTTTTAAAAAATAACATTTTCAGCTGCTAATAACTCAGACTATTTACTAACTTGTGGAACTTTAAAAATGGCTGGCTCTTCCTTTTTTTAATAAGTTTAGTTTTAGCATTGTAAAAATAGTCAGTATTCCATGTAGCTACTTACCATCTTACCAAGCAGAACATGAAGTCCACAACTAAACAAAACATTGGCCACATAAACAAGACTGGTATCATTGGTTTGATGGAGTAAATTGTTACCCACGGTTACCAACAACACTGAATGGTGCTTGGTTTGTTTGGAGGCAGGGACTGAAGGGAGCATGAAGGCTCCTTAGCACCCCCTGGTGACTGAGTCCTCTTCTACCACCGAGGACTCTTGGGGCATCTATCTTCACTCAGAGGCTGGACTTTGGAGCACATGTTCAGAACTTGGCCTTATGGAGAAAGACATGCAGGGCCCCATTGTCAACGGCCCTGTTCAAAGAAAGTGGTCTGGTTTTCAGCGCTCCATTCCCAGAAACCAGTGTCACACGTCTGACATGTAAGCTTGTTTGGAAATTTAAATAAATAGCTTGAATGGTGTTATTTTTATATAATGGGAAAATGAAAAAAGAAACACTAAAATGATATGTAATATATATAATTTATTTCTGTTATATTTCAGAAAGCTTTTGCCATTATTCCAGATTTGTTTTTGAAAATATTAAGTGTTGCTGTTTAAAGCTTGAAAGAAGTACACTTAGATTACTGTGGGTGAAATCTTTACATAGCCTCTTTCGTACACAGTAAGCAGAGAGGTGGTCTTAAGGGTGGGTTGTCTTTAATACACACAGTCCTCTGAGTGCCATAATACTTTTGACTGAATCTTTTCAACTATTTAGATATTAACCTGACCCTTTAAATTCCAGTGACATCATCCAGTAGGTACTTGTGATGGGGTATGTATGATGAGTTCCATAGACCGTTTTCATGATTGTTTCTACCATGGTGATCTGCTCTGTCCCCACAAAAGAATGGCTAAGAGTCCCTGCTACCCTGATGCATTTTGTTATGTGAAGATTACACACATTTTTTGTAAGTGCTACTCTTGTCATTCTGGCAAATAACTACTACTACCTTCCGGTTATGGTCTTCTGGTGCTAAATAAGACAGCAGTTTGCTCATTTCTTTCAAGATATTGGCCACCAGTCTTACACCTGGGGCTGAGATGGGAGCATAGCAAACTACATACAAAAAGTTGCAATGAATTGAACAAACATCACTCAGACCTCAAGCCACATTCTCAGGAGATGTCATATTATTTGTTGTATTATTTGGGAGCTGACACGGTCAAAACCTTTTCCTCTGTAATGGTTGAATGTCTTATACAGTACATTATGTTGAGTGGCTATAAAGTCTACATTTGTCATATGTATTGTAACCCAACAGTAGACATTATCATGTGATTGTTGGGTTTCTATATCTCCATATTGGCTATAAATGAAATCTGAATGAATGAGATGAACCTGCTAATTCTACTCACCTGAACCTAGCTCTACAAGTATGGGTTTGGGGGAGAACATATTTATTTTCTACTCATTCAAACAAATTGTTTTCTTATTTTTTTAATGGCTGCCTGTCTAGCGATCTGTGACCATGGACTGTTCTTAAAGTTAGCATACATTGAAAATGAATTGCTCATCTTTTTCTTTTATAGAGGTGTATGCAAAGTGACGTGTCCTCAGATGGTGCTTTGTACAGTGATAGGATATTGTTCATTAATGTGGATCACACAACCTGTAATTTATCTTTAACTTAAGTTTTTTTTTTTCACACGTACAGAACTTTTTGTCGCCGTATGTACTAGGTGACTTCTATCTATTTACCAGATAGGTCATGGACTGATTGATTTTATATCTAAACATATTCATTTACTTTAAGTGGCACAAAAAGATCCCTCGGCAGTCTGTTTCTTACACAATCTTTCTGCATTACTCCATAGCTGCCTCCCTGAAGAATGGAACTTTGTATTAACAAGTCAAATTTGAGATGCAGCTTTTTGTTGCTTAATTTTTTTTTGCATGATCCACGAGCAGGACTATATCTCTTATAGCTGACTGATGCAATTAGATGTACTTAACACTATCATTTTTGGAAGAGTATTTTATTTTTGTGTGTCATTTAGGTCTAATTAAACTTGCCTTTGTCAGATGATATGAGGCACCTTGAATGTGGCTGTGCCTTGTCTTTTGTCTGTGTATGTGAGAGGTTTTGGGGGGCTTTCAAAGGATTTGGGCTGAATTTCGCTATTGTGAAGACAATAGCGGTATTTTGGGTTGCATCTGATATAACTCCACGAATCAAATGTTATTGGTCGAATACCCATGCCAACTGTAAAGTTTGATGGGGGAGGAATAATGGTTTGGGCTAGGCCCCTTAGTTCCAGTGAAGGGAAATCTTAACGCTACAGCATACAATTACATTCTAGACGATTCTGTGCTTCCAACTTTGTGGCAACAGTTTTGGGAAGGCCATTTCCTGTTTCAGCATGACAATGCTCCTGTGCACCAAGAGATGTTCATACAGAAAGGGTTTGTCGAGATCAGTGTGGAAGAACTTGACTGGTCTAACTTCAACCTCATCTAACACCTTTGGGATGAATTGGAACGCCAACTGCGAGCCAGGCCTAATCGCCCAACATTAGTGCCCGACATCACTAATGCTATTGTGGCTTAATGGAAGCAAGTCCCAGCAGCAATGTTTCAACATCTTGTGGAAAGCCTTCCCAGAAGAGTGGAGGCATTTATAGCAGCAAAGGAGGGACCAACTCCATATTAATGCCCATAATTTTGGAATGAGATGTCCGACAAGCAGTTGTTCACATTGATCATGTAGTGTATATGTACATAATGGTGTGTATAGACAGTATATTAATAGAATGAGCCTTGACTAGAATACAGTATACTGGGAGCACCATTACCAGGATGATGGATGTGGGTACGAGGTAATTGAGGTAGCTATGTAAATAGCGCCTTCAGAAAGTATTCATACCCCTTGACTAATTCCACGTTTTGTTGTTACAGCCTGATTTCAAAATTGATTAAATATTTTTCACCCATCTACACACTATCCCATAATGACAAAGTGAAAACATGTTTTCGGGAATTTTGGCTAATGTAGTGAAAATTTAATACGTAAATATTTCATTTACGTAAGTATTCACATCCCTTTATTATGACAGTCTGAATTGAGCTCCTGTGTATTCAATTTCCTTTGATCATCATTGACATCACTACAACTTGATTGGAGTCCACCTGTGGCCAATTAAATTGTTTGGACATGATTTAGAAAGAAACACACCTGTCTATACATTTCACATGACTGGGAGCCAGGCCCACCCACTTAGGAGCCAGGCTCAGCCAATCAGAATGAGTTTTTCCCCACAAAATGGGCTTCATTACAGAACTACTTATCAAATCAAATCAAATTTTATTTGTCACATACACATGGTTAGCAGATGTTAATGCGAGTGTAGCGAAATGCTTGTGCTTCTAGTTCTGACAATGCAGTAATAACCAACGAGTAATCGAACCTAACAATTCTACAACTACTACCTTATACACACAAGTGTAAAGGGATAAAGAATATGTACATAAGATATATGAATGAGTGATGGTACAGAACGGCATAGGCAAGATACAGTAGATGGTATCGAGTACAGTATATACATATGAGATGAGTAATGTAGGGTATGTAAACATAAAAGTGGCATTGTTTAAAGTGGCTAGTGGGGCGGCAGTGTATCCTAGTGGTTAGAGCATTGGACTAGTAACCGAAAGGTTGCAAGTTCAAATCCCCGAGCTGACAAGGTACAAAATCTGTTGTTCTGCCCTTGAACAGGCAGTTAACCCACTGTTCCTAGGCTGTCATTGAAAATAAGAATTTGTTCTTAACTGACTTGCCCAGTAAAATAAAGGTAAAAAAAAGTATATGTATTACAGCAAGATGCAGTAGATGGTATAGAGTACAGTATATACATATGTGATGAGTAATGTAGGGTATGTAAACATTATATTAAGCGGCATTGTTTAAAATGGCTAGAGATATATTTTTTACATCAATTTCCATTATTAAAGTGAGTTGGAGTTGAGTCAGTATGTTGGCAGCAGCCACTCAATGTTAATGGTGACTGTTTAACAGTCTGATGGCCTTGAGATAGAAGCTGTTTTTCAGTCTCTCGGTCCCTGCTTTGATGCACCTGTACTGACCTCGCCTTCTGGATGATAGCGGGGTGTACTGGCAGTGGCTCGGGTGTTTGTTGTCCTTGATGATCTTTATGGCCTTCCTGTGACATCGGGTGGTGTAGGTGTCCTGGAGGGCAGGTAGTTTGCTCCCAGTGATGCGTTGTGCAGACCTCACTACCCTCTGGAGAGCCTTATGGTTGTGGGCGGAGCAGTTGCCGTACCAGGCGGTGATTCAGCCCAACAGGATGCTCTCGATTGTGCATCTGTAGAAGTTTGTGAGTGCTTTTGGTGACAAGCCGAATTTCTTCAGCCTCATGAGGTTGAAGAGGTGCTGCTGCACCTTCCCCACCCGCGTCTGTGTGGGTGGACCAATTCAGTTTGTCTGTGATGTGTATGCCGAGGAACTTAAAACTTTCCACCCTCTCCACTACCTCTGCTGCTTCCTGAAGTCCACAATCATCTCCTTTGTTTTGTTGACGTTGAGTGTGAGGTTATTTTCCTGACACCACACTCCGAGGGCCCTCACCTCCTCCCTGTATGCCGTCTCGTCGTTGGTAATCAAGCCTACCACTGAAGTGTTGTCCGCAAACTTGATGATTGAGTTGGAGGCGTGCATGGCCACGCAGTCGTGGGGGAACAGGGAGTACAGGAAAGGGCTCAGAACGCACCCTTGTGGGGCCCCAGTGTTGAGGATCAGCGGGGTGGAGATGTTGTTACCTACCCTCACCACCTGGGGGTGGCCCGTCAGGAAGTCGAGTACCCAGTTGCGCAGGGCGGGGTTGAGACCCAGGGTCTCGAGCTTTATGACGAGTTTGGAGGGTACTATGGTGTTAAATGCTGAGCTGTAGTCGATGAACAGCATTCTCACATAGGTATTCCTCTTGTCCAGATGGGTTAGGGCAGTGTGGTTGCGATTGCGTCGTCTGTGGACCTATTGGGGCGGTAAGCAAATTGGAGTGGGTCTAGGGTAGAGGTGATATGGTCCTTGACTAGTCTCTCAAAGCACTTTATGATGACGGAAGTGAGTGCTACGGGGCAGTCACTTAGCTCAGTCGTTTAGCTCAGTTACCTTAGCTTTCTTGGGAACAGGAACAATGGTGGCCCTCTTGAAGCATGTGGGAACAGCAGACTGGGATAGGGATTGATTGAATATGTCCGCAAACACACCAGCCAGCTGGTCTGCACATGCTCTGAGGACGCGGCTGGGGATGCCGTCTGGGCCTGCAGCCTTGCGAGGGTTAACACGTTTAAATGTTTTACTCACGCCGGCTGCAGTGAAGGAGAGTCCGCAGGTTTTGGTGCGGGCCGTGTCAGTGGCACTGTATTGTCCTCAAAGTGAGCATTTTCCTCAGCACCACCCCATTCCCAGACGATCCCACAGTTGAAGAAGCCAGATGTCGAGGTCTTGGGCTAGCGTGGTTACACGTGGTCTACAGTTGTGAGGCTGTTTGGATGTACTGCCAAATTCTCTAAAATAACGTTGGAAGCGGCTTATGGTAGAGAAATTAACATTAATTTCTCTGGCAGCAGCTCTGTTGCCAGTTGTGTAATAATCATGCTGTTTAATCATCTTCGTGATATGCCACATCTTCGTGATATGTGCATATGGAAAATGTTGGGGAATATTATTTATTTCAGCTCATGAAACATGGAACCAACACTTTGCATCTTGTGTTTATATTTTTATTCAGTATATATTATTTAGATTATATTATATTATAAAAAGGGACATGACAGCATGCCTGGAGTTTGAAAAAAGGCACATGAAAGATTCTGAGAGCATAAGGCAAAATATTCTATAGTCTGATGAGACAAGAATTTAACCCTTTGGCCTGAATGGAAAGTGCTATGTCTAGAGAACCAGGTACAGCTCAACACCGATCTAACACCATCCCTACCGTGAAGCATGGTGGTGGCAGCATCATGCTTTTTAACAGCAGGGACTGGGAGACTTTGCTTTTTTTACCTTAATTTAACTAGGAAAGTCAGTTAAGAACAAATTCTTATTTTCAATGACGGCCTAGGAACAGTGGGTTAAATGCCTTGTTCGGGAGCAGAACATCTGATTTTTACCTTGGGGATACAATCTTGCAACCTTACAAGTCCAACGCTCTAACCACTAGGCTACCTGCCAACCTGTCAGGATAGAGCGAACAATGAATGGAGAAAAATACAGGTCAATTCTTGATGAGTACCTTCTTCAGAGTCTAAATTACCTTAGACTGGGGCAATGATTTACGTTCTAAAAGGACAAAGACCACAAGCATACAGCCAAAGCAACACTGGAATGGCTTCCAAACAAGAATGTGAAAGTCCTTCAGTGGCCAGCCAAAGCCCTGACTTGAATCCCATTGAAAATCTGTGGAAAGACTTAAAGATTGCTGTTCACCGCCACTCCCCATCTAATTTAACAATACGTCAGAAAATCTGCAAGGAAGAATGGGAGAAAATCCCCAAATCCAGATGTGCAAAGCTGATAGAGACATACCTACGAAAACTCAAAGCTGTAAGTGCCACCAAAAGTGCTTCTACAAAGTATTGACTCAGGGATGTGTATAAATTGCAAGTGTATAAATTGAGCAGTATTATAAGAGCCTGGTAGCAGCAGTTGTGATGTGTGCTAAGGTGCAGAGAATCAGCAGGTCTAGTTCAAGTGTTCAGCAGTCTGATGACTTGTAGATAGAAACTGTCTCTGAGCCTGTTGGTATCAAACCTAATGCTCCGATACGGTCTACCTGACGGTAAGGGAGAGAACAGCTCGTGGTTGGGGTGTGTGGGTCCGTGATGATGCTGCGTGCCTTCCTCAAGCACCGTTTCGAGTAATGTCCTGGATGGGTGTAAGCACGTTCCCAGTGATGTACCGGGCTGTCTTCATCACCCGCTGGAGGGTAATTTCACGATCAGTTCCTTCGTTTTGTTGACGTTGAGTGAGAGGTTATTTTCCTTAGCAACTGTAATTTAGAACAGCGTAGTACACGAAGAGTATTGTCTGCTAATGTGTCTCTGACTTCGAATCAGGAAAGGGGATACGAGAAGGATTACTTTGGAAATGAGAAAGAAGACATTGGTCATTTTACATACAGTATAAGAGCAGGAAATGTTTTTAAAAAATCTAGAGTAATGGCTGTTATTACAATACTACACTTATTAGATTACCATGATACAATAAACAGGTCAGTTTAGGGGCGTGTTTCATAGAAGATGAAGTATTGTAGCACACTAGTATGTTATGTCATCCTTTAACCAACTTTTAAATCTTGACAAAGTGGGAGCTGTAAAGCTTTCCATTTAATTCGAGCATTTATTTGAATTAGAATGAGTCTGGCATGTCCTGAGCAGCAGAGGCGTGAACTGAAGTGCTTTCATCAATGATGATGGGGAAAGGTGGTGATGGGAGGGGGCTTGGGGAATCAGTATCTATTTGCTCAGACAAAAGAATGGGTAGACAATGTTGGTAGTGTGATGGACTGTATAGGCCTAAACAGATTGTTTCTGTGGTAGCCTACAGCCAACCTTGACATTGATGTTATTTCGTAGATCCAAGCAGTGGTACACCACTCTGCATATTAAACCTGATCACATACAGTGCCTTCGAAAAGTATTCACATCCTTTGACTTTTTCCACATTTTGTTGTGTTACAGACTGAATTTAAAATGGATCCAATTTAGATTTGTGTTACTGATCTACATACAATTACCCATAATGTCAAAGTGCAATTTTGTTTGTAAACATTTTTACAAATGAAAAACTGAAATGTTTGGAGCCAATAAGTATTTGTTATGGCAACCCCAAATAAGTTCAGGAGTAAAAATGTGCTTAACAAGTCACATAATATATTGCATCGACTCACTCTGTGTCAAATAATAGTAGTTAACATGGTTTTTAAATGAGTAACCATCTCTGTACCCCAAACATACAATATGTAAGGTCCCTCAGTCGAGAAGTGCATTTCAGTACAGATTAAACCACAAAGACCAGGGAGAATTTCCAATGCCTCACAAATAAGAGCACCTATTGGTAGATAGGTGAAAATATAGAAAGCAGACACTGAATATTCCTTTGGATGGTGTATCAATGCACCCTCAGTTGCCGGAGAGGAAGGAAACCACTCAGAGATTTCACCATGAGGCCAATGCTTATTTTAAAACAGTTACAAAGTTTACTGGCTGTGATAGAAATGGGATTTGTTTGATTTGCCACAAACATAATGCTTGTATTCAGGACAAAAAGTTAATTTCTTTGCCACTTTTTAAAAAAGTTTTACTTTAGTGCCTTATTGCAAAAAGGATGCAGGTTTCTGAATATTTGTATTCTGTACAGGATTCCTTCTTTTCACTCTGTCAATTAGGTTAGTATTGTGGATTAACTACAATGTTGTTGGTCCATCCTCAGTTTTCGATCACAGCCATTAAACTCAGTAACTGTTTTAAAGTCACCATTGGCAGTAGTCTATTAAAGGCATTTTAGTGAGAAAAAAATATAGACAACTGACCCAGAACAACACTAACAAGTTCGGAGGTTAGGGACTTTTTACTGTAAATCAACATTTTCACATTACAGAGTAGCTTTTCCAATTTAAAAAAAAAATAGTCTATTATTCATTAAAAACATGACATTATTAAGTGGCTTTAGGTCTACCATCTTTTACGCTAAAGTAATCAGCGGAATTCTAATTTTAGGGCGATTTTCCTGCAAATCAACTGCACTAGTTTGAGACTGCGGTCTAGCCATATTTTTTTTTCACTGGATGTGCTTTCTTTGAGCTCTGACGTCACTTATGGTAAAAGGATCAACCGGATCACAACTGTTTCTTTTTTTTGTACATATGCTTTCGCCAACAGGTTCCATTAAATAATCCCAAGTGATACACCCAGAGAGCTATGTCTAAATATATCGCTCTGATACACCTAAGAGCGAGAATTTGTTTATTTGTCAATCTGAAGTCAAGCTTCATTGTCACCAGAATTAGACCCTCAATATTTATTGGAAAGGAGCATCAAGATCACCGTGCACTTTTACCAACCTGTGAAGTTCATAATAAGTCATTTCATATGTAGCCCAATAAACTGAATGGATTCCCGAGTCATACCATATCGTCGCGTGAATTTCTCACATAAATAATTGTACGGACACACCGTCGGCATTTATATCACAGCTGTTAATACGGTATGAATTTACTCGTGTAAAACTGGATGGAAACGTGTTTATTGTGATACAGCTGATAAAATGTGATAAATTGACAATACAAATACCTAGCTAAATGCCACAAGTTGTGCACAATAGCATTCTGTCGTATTAGAGATTCAATTTGGAATAGCATTTGTTTCAAAACATTTTTTTATATTGGATTTTCATATGGGATACATATACGTTATCTATAAGGCGCCTTTAACATTATAAACACATTGCGACAAATTAGCTCCTCCATTTCACACCATTTTCGAAACATAGACGCAAAATATGCACGTTTTCCTTCCAAAAAGCTTTGAATGTGACGTTACGCAATGTGCTGCGGTGTAGTCAGTTCACGGCGGATTAATACTTCACTCAGACGGAACGTGACACTTCCTCATGCAATAAAACTCGAATCTCTTTTTTGAGTTCACCGGCATTTCAGCATCATCACGGCAGTTCGGGTTTGATATCGGATTTTCAGGCGTAGTTTATTTATCGTTTTTATTTATACACTTTGTTTACAAGATGCCTGGATTTTCTGACAGAGATCGTGGTAGAGATAGAGGGTAAGTGTCTGAATGAAAGAATTTTAGGCGAATTTAACACCTCGTGTTTTCTCGCCAGAAATGGCTGACATGACGCACAGTAGCTACCTACATATATATTTTTTCCCTTTTAGTGTCGTAGTTTCCATTTTAAAAAGTTAATATCGAAATTTGTAGCTTTGAAGTTCACCGGCATATTCAGAATCAGAAGGGACAAACGTTTTTAAAGGCCTCGTTTCTTTATGAAACTAGCAGGAGGCCTGATCTGAATCCGAAAATTCTTAACTGGAGGCCTGTTTTATTAAAATACGAACCAGCTAGTCAGCTGTTTTTCTAATTTACGTTATCACATTTTCTTAACGTTAATCTTAACATTAATATTGTGCCTCTTCATACAGCATGTGTCCGATAACCGGTAAACTAGCCGACTAAATGTATTTGTACGCCATGTGGCATTGAATGCGGATACAAAATGCCGGCCGGTCCCCCCCCATTGTTCCTCTGCTGGATATACTTAAGATGGCTGTTTTAACGTGACGCAGAGTCCAAAAAGTCAAGCATTTCTTCTAATTTGTATAACTTAAAACGCTGGCAGTACCTTCTGCATTGTATTGAAGTTGGGGTAATGTGTCCGATGACTGCTAGTTGTCACTAGACACTTTTCTGTTAAATCTAAAATGTAAATTTCTTCGCTTGACGTTTACTCAGGCGAGTATATCCACTGGTAACCTACACCTCTTTTACATTGGTTGGCGTAACTAACATTACACCATTCACTTCCCCAGATATGGCAGTGGACCACCTCGTTTTGGAGGCGGTGGAAGAGGTGGTGGTGGGGGGAAGTTTGGTAATCCCGGTGATCGACTGCGCAAGAAGCACTGGAACCTTGACGAACTCTCTAAATTTGAAAAGAACTTTTACCAAGAGCACCCAGATGTTACTCGGAGATCTCCGGTATGTATTCTAGTGGTCAACATCCAGATGCACCTGATTTACATTATATTTTAGGTAATGGCTACTGGCATGTGTTCTTGCACATCTTCCTTTTTTCCCCAATGGCCATTTGCTGTAGTTGTCTTTTGCATTGCCATGCCAATTGATCTGAGTCCATGTTACATTGCAGCAAGAGGTTGCACAGTACAGAAGTACTAAAGCGGTTACTGTGAAGGGAAGGGACTGCCCTAATCCAATTATGAAGTTCCATGAAGCCAGTTTTCCAAGTAGGCACATCCATTAATATCTGACACATTCAGCTGAAATATTTATTTCTGATCCAAACTTGTCTTCAATCTGGGCTTGTTTTCATGTAACCCCTTCACTTTTGCACAGCCTACGTGATGGATGTCATTAACAAAGCAGGCTGGTCAGAACCAACACCGATCCAAGCACAGGGTTGGCCACTGGCTTTGAGTGGCAAGGACATGGTTGGTATTGCACAGACGGGCTCTGGGAAAACTCTCTCGGTAAGTGTTGAGAATATTAGCATTGACTATTCCAACAACTTAGAATTGCTCATAAAAATAAGACTGATTGTCCTTTCTACTTTAATGCAATGTCATTTTCTTCCCCCTGCAGTACTTGTTGCCAGCAATCGTGCACATTAATCACCAGCCTTTCCTGGAACGTGGAGATGGCCCTATTGTAAGTACCCATGGTTATTCAAAGACTTGTATCTAACCTCTCATCCACCCAACGTGGGTTTATGGTATTCAACCCTTCTTTCAGTGCTTAGTGCTTGCCCCGACCCGTGAGCTGGCTCAGCAGGTCCAGCAGGTGGCAGCAGAGTATGGCAGAGCTTCTCGCCTGAAGTCTGTCTGTGTTTATGGGGGTGCGCCCAAAGGGCCACAGCTCCGTGACCTGGATAGAGGTAAGTTCCACAACTGCTCTATGCATTTGGTTGATTTGAATCTATGGAATTTGGTGCTCATGATTGTTTATTATAGGTGTGGAGATTTGCATTGCCACACCTGGCAGGCTTATTGACTTCCTGGAGGCAGGAAAGACCAACATGCGCAGATGCACTTACCTGGTACTGGATGAGGCTGACCGAATGCTCGACATGGGTTTCGAACCACAAATCCGAAAAATTGTGGACCAAATCAGAGTGAGTTCTGTTGTGATGTGTTAGTCTACTGATCTCACTTGGGGACAGTTATCAAGGGAAATTCTGACATGTTCCTTCTCTCCAGCCTGACCGACAGACACTGATGTGGAGTGCCACTTGGCCCAAAGAGGTGCGCCAGCTGGCAGAGGACTTCCTGAAGGACTACGTCCAGATCAATGTGGGAGCTCTGCAGCTGAGTGCCAACCACAACATCTTGCAGATCGTGGATGTTTGCAATGATGGCGAGAAAGAAGACAAGTGAGTCCTGTCTGACCTGTCATTGCTGTATATGAAATGGGTGGAAAATAAGAGACACTTGTTTTGTCAAGTCACTAATTTAATTCTTCCCTGCCTTTCCAGACTCCTCCGCCTTCTAGAGGAGATCATGAGTGAGAAGGAGAACAAAACCATAATCTTTACAGAGACCAAGAGGAGATGTGACGAGATCACTAGGAGGATGAGGCGGGATGGGTAAGTGACATTACCCCGAGTTTAAAGAACAAAGTATTAATCATTTGTTTCACTGGACTCAATTGACACTTGCTCCTTTTAGTTGGCCAGCAATGGGCATCCATGGAGACAAGAGCCAGCAGGAGAGGGACTGGGTGCTCAATGGTGAGTTTATCACAAGAACCATTTATGACACACTCTTTTATGGCCAGCTATCAATTTCTTTTCCCTTTTCAGAGTTCAAGTTTGGAAAGGCGCCAATTCTCATTGCCACAGACGTCGCCTCCAGGGGTCTAGGTTAGTTTCATTCTGTCCTTGGTCCCTTGTACCAACTTTTTTTCTGAAAGAAAGTGTTTCTTTCTGTAACTCTTCTGCCTTCTGAGTTTCTCCCCTATCTGAAGGAGCGGTCTTTTGAGGCAGGGCCTTGGCATGACACGCCCAGGTCTCCAGAGGGGGAAGGAGGACTCTTGGAGGTGTCCTGACTGGGACATCACCCAGTCACATACAGAGGTGGCGGGGCCCGAGTGCTGAATATCACGCTGGGCTGCCCAAATGGGGGCCTAAATGAGGGTTAGCTGCCGCACCCCTGTAAATGCAGCTGTTCTCTGGCATCGGTTTGGACTGCTTCACACCCAAGCTCATGGCTCCACCAGGCTCTGCTGTTTCCATGTCTTGCATGTCGGTTTGGGCATTGTATTGCAAGTCATCGAATTCTGGAAGGTGTCGCTTTTCTCAAAGCATGTGTGACAAATGTGGCAGTTTCCTAAACTTCTGTTTTGAGACCAGTTGTAAGTCCCATTACACGTTCACCTCTGTAATGATATGGCTACTGGCGCTTAGTGTCAGTGGGTCATGTCAGTTGGCTGGGGACAAAATCCAAGCTCGCACTCCTCCCTCACCTGTGTTTCAAGTCATGTCGAGACCTGCCAACGAGAGACATTTGATCACGTGAACACTGGTTCTGGGAATATCTTGCCTTGAGACTGGGGGTACTTTTGTTATGGGTCACAGGAGTAAGGGGCTCCATTTTTAGCTTTCCCCAATTGTTTATGGTCTTGGCAAGACGTTGCCTTTATAGCGAGCTTCTTATGAGTGTGTGGGAAGAAAGAGCCTTCATTATCACCATAAGGCCCTAGTTTTGGCACATGAAGAGGCAACAGTGCGCATAGTGACCTTACTGTGTAGAAGCACCCTGCAGTCACTTGACATTGTGTGGGGAGTTTTCTGCAATGGGAATGGACTAGTGAATGCATACTCCTTTATGGTAAGACTTCTGATCCTTTTTGGGGGAGGGGGCTGTTGAGAATTGAGGGGTTATCTGGATTGGAAGCATTTGGAGTGTGCATCGTTTCTCTCTTCCCACCGTAGTATCCCCACGGATTTAGCCTTTCTGGAGTTATCTAATACTATTCTTTACAGCCTAGTGGAAAAACCAGCTACATCCAGTGACTGGTTGTACTAACTTTGCTCTTTTGGTCTGGCTGTTGTGGTGTGCATCTTTGTGCGCTCCTTTTTTTGCCACACTGCAACACATCCTACAGATGTTGAAGATGTGAAATTTGTCATCAACTTTGACTACCCCAACAACTCTGAGGACTATATCCACCGCATTGGCAGAACTGCCCGGAGCCAAAAGACTGGCACAGCCTACACCTTCTTCACCCCCAACAACATGAGGCAGGCCAGTGACCTCGTTGCTGTGCTCCGTGAGGCCAACCAGGCCATCAACCCTAAACTCCTCCAGATGGCGGACAGAGGAGGTAAATCTAATTGGTGAGATACAGGAACTGTGGTTCAGCTGCAGCCATTTTTTTCCCCCCCTTTTTTTGTTGACGTGGATGGGTTTGGCACAGTCAAAGCTATGGGATCTTGATTCATTTTTGTTAGCCATTTATTTACCCCCTACAGTGTTTTCCCATGTACCCATTTCATATCACTTGAACTAGCATGAAAGCCCATTCTAATTTGTTCTTGTTTTTCCTTTCAGGTCATTCAAGGGGAGGCAGAGGTGGTAGTGGATTTAGGGATGACCGCCGGGACAGGTACTCCTCCGGGGGCAGGCGTGACTTCAGTAGCTTTAGGGACAGGGAAAACGATAGAGGTTTTGACAGTGGACCAAAGAAAGTCTTTGGCACAAATTCACAGAGTGGAGGTTATGGGGCAAGTGGCTTTGACAAAAGCGGCAATGGTTTTGGCGGCGGCTACGGCACCAACGGCCAGTCAAACTATGGTGCCAGCCAGGCCGGGGTGTTCCCAACGCAGAACTTCCAGGCCCCACAGTTTAGTGCCAACCAAGGCGGTGCACAGAGTGGCATGAGCCATCAACAGTTCCCCTTCACACAGCAGCAAGCACCACAGCCCATGGTGCCTTACCCAATGCCCCCTCAATTCCCACAGTAAACATGAAAGTAAAGATGGTAAATTATTGCTCTTTTGTCTTGTTTAGTCCTATACTCTATCCAAAATTGTACTGTAATTTTTTTACACTAGGGTTCAACCAATTTTTGAACCTCTAAAGTCCCTGTGGCGGGGTGGTCCTGCAGCGCAGCAATAGTGATGGCGCACAATTTTGCTTTCTTTTACTTATTTAATTTGTTACATTCCTCTGTAACGTTTAGTCTTATTTTGTACTAGTTATTGCAGATGTATTGTTTTGTCCCACCTGTACCATTTAAAGTGATATGTTAAGATCTTAACTGGGAGGCACTGCATGGCCTTTCGCAATAAAAACCAAAAATGCCTATCTTGTTTTATTCTTTACACCATTACATGCGTTTCAGAAAATGCTTAAGTCTCTTCCACTCTGCCTCAACAGGTAAATTGATAAATTCTCAGGAGCAGTATGGAATTAATATTTTGTCTAGAGGGATATATGGACATGGTCAATTGCTTAAATTAGTCAATGCTCACGATTGCCTATTACACTTGACTATGTAGCCGTTATGTTGAGGCTTGCAGTTATGCAACATCAATGTACTTGGACTTAAAGACTTCATTCAGAGATTTAAAAAAATAAATCATAAGATTTCAAGGAGTTCTGGGGATTCTCATTGGCACCCCTTGTGCTATTGTGACTGTCAGCCTATTGATGTGCCTTTCTATATGAATCAAAGCTTAAACAACCTCTGCCCTTAGTGGCAGGTTGCAGACAGTACCCAGTTCAATTTCCTTCATTGACCAGATGGCTAACACTGCGCAAGGATTTCTGCAGATCCCCATTTTGTTCAACTCTATGCTGAGGCAAATATGCACATTGTCTTGCAGGTGTCTGTTTTCCAATTCTAGGAAAGGCTCTGACCTGGCTGATTTCATTAACGTTTAGTTCGGCTTCATGGTTTCTTCCACTGTTAGTAGTGCGTTGTATATACCTAATGCAGTAAGAGAATCTACTGGACACTACCAGCTGTCTTGAACACAACCTAAATATTGATTGGAGTCGCCGCTATTGGAAGGAAAAGTGTCAGTCAATTTCATGAGGCCATCCATGAAGGCATTTTATGGCCTGGATTTACTCACCATTTACCAAACATGTTTCTCTGCCTGCTTTTACTGCGCAGCACATGAAACCATCCTCTCCCATCCCTCTTAGCAAGCTGGTGAGGGTTGGGTAACTGGTTTGCCCTGTCTGTCTTCCCAAAGGTGTTGACAGGGACTTGTTTGGGTGGAGTGAAACATATATTAAAGCTCAACCCAGCTCAAACTGTATTAAACATGTTTTGACAGCTTGTACTGTATCCGTTCTAGATGGCAAGCAGATAGTGACTGTAATTGTGATGTCTGACCCTGCTAGAGAAAAGCACTGAACTCATGAACTCCGTTTCTTCTAGATGGCTTGAGGGTGAGAGATACAAATTTTCACAGCCGTGATGATCTGAATGGCCCTAAAGTACATGACAAAGTATGCTCTTCGAACATCTCATTCCAAAATCATGGCTGTTAATATGGAGTTGGTTCCCCCTTTACAGCTATAACAGCCTCTACTCTTCTAGGAAGGCTTTCCACTAGATGTTGGACCATTGCTGTGGGGATTTGCTTCCATACCTCCACTAGAGTATTAGTGAAGTTGGGCGATTAGGCCTGGCTCGCAGTCGGTGTTCCAATTCATATCAAATTTATTTATATAGCCCTTCATATATCAGCTGATATCTCAAAGTGCTGTACAGAAACCCAGCCTAAAACTCCAAACAGCAAGCAATGCAGGTGTTGAAGCACGTTGGTTAGGAAAAACTCCATAGAAAGGCCAAAACCTAGGAAGAAACCTAGAGAGGAACCAGGCTATGAGGGTTGGCCAGTCCTCTTCTGGCTGTGCTGGGTGGAGATTATAACAGAACATGGCCAAGATGTTCAAATGTTCAGAAATGGGACAGGTAGCACGTCCGGTGAACAGGTCAGGATTCCATAGCCGCAGGCTGAACAGTTGAAACTGGAGCAGCAGCACGGCCAGGTGGACTGGGGACAGCAAGGAGTCATCATGCCAGGTAGTCCTGAGGCATGGTCCTAGGGCTCAGGTCCTCCGAGAGAGAGAAAGAAAGAGAAGAGAATTTAGGACACCGAGACAGGAGAAGTACTTAAACAAACTGACCCTCACACAGGATAAATACAGTCTGAGACAGGATAAGACAGACAGGTTCAAACAGGAAGGATATAACCCCACCCACTTTGCCAAAGCACCAGCCCCCACACCCCTAGAGGGATATCTTCAACCACCAACTTACCATCCTGAGACAAGGCCGAGTATAGCCCACAAAGATCTCTGTCACGGCACAACCCAAGGGTGGACACCACCCCAGACAGGAAGATCACGTCAGTGACTCAACCCACTCAAGTGACGCACCCCTCCTAGGGACGGCATGAAAGAGCACTAGTAAGCCAGTGACTCAGCCCCTGTAATAGGGTTAGAGGCAGAGAATCCCAGTGCAGAGAGGGGAACCGGCCTACACTCCAGACTACACTCAATCATATGACCCAGTGAAGAGATGAGTCTTCAGTAAAGACTTAAAGGTTGAGACCGAGTCTGCGTCTCTCACATGGGTAGGCAGACCATTCCATAAAAATGGAGCTCTATAGGAGAAAGCCCTGCCTCCAGCTGTTTGCTTAGAAATTCTAGGGACAATTAGGAGGCCTGCGTCTTGTGACCGTAGCGTACGTGTAGGTATGTACAGCAGGACCAAATCGGAAAGATAGGTAGGAGCAAGCCCATGTAATGCTTTGTAGGTTAGCAGTAAAACCTTGAAATCAGCCCATGCCTTGACAGGAAGCCAGTGTAGGGAGGCTAGCACTGGAGTAATATGATCAAATTTTTTGGTTCTAGTCAGGATTCTAGCAGCCGTATTTAGCACTAGCTGAAGTTTATTTAGTGCTTTATCCGGTAGCCGGAAAGTAGAGCATTGCAGTAGTCTAACCTAGAAGTAACAAAAGCATGGATTAATTTTTCTGCATCATTTTTGGACAGAAAGTTTCTGATTTTTGCAATGTTACGTAGATAGAAAAAAGCTGTCCTTGAAACAGTCTTGATATGTTCTTCAAAAGAGAGATCCAGAGTCCAGAGTAACGCCAATGTCCTTCACAGTTTTATTTGAGACGACTGTACAACCATTAAGATTAATTGTCAGATTCAACAGAAGATCTCTTTGTTTCTTGGGACCTAGAACAAGCATCTCTGTTTTGTCCGAGTTTAAAAGTAGAAAGTTTGCAGCCATCCACTTCCTTATGTCTGAAACACAGGCTTCTAGCGAGGGCAATTTTGGGGCTTCACCATGTTTCATTGAAATGTACAGCTGTGTGTCATCCACATAGCAGTGAAAGTTAACATTATGTTTTCGAATGACATCCCCAAGAGGTAAAATGTATAGTGAAAACAATAGTGGTCCTAAAACGGAACCTTGAGGAACACCGAAATTTACAGTTGATTTGTCAGAGGACAAACCATTCACAGAGACAAACTGATATATTTCCAACAGATAAGATCTAAACCAGGACATAACTTGTCCGTGTAGACCAATTTGGGTTTCCGATCTCTCCAACAGAATGTGGTGACCGATGGTATCAAAAGTAGCACTAAGGTCTAGGAGCACGAGGACAGATGCAGAGCCTCAGTTTGATGCCATTAAAAGGTAATTTACCACCTTCACAAGTGCAGTCTCGATGCTATGATGGGGTCTAAAACCAGACTGAAGCATTTTGTATACATTGTTTGTCTTCAGGAAGGCAGTGAGTTGCTACGCAATAGCCGTTTCTAACATTTTTGAGAGGAATGGAAGATTCGATATAGGCCGATAGTTTTTTATATTTTCTGGGCCAAGGTTTGGCTTTTTCAAGAGAGGCTTTATTACTGCCACTTTTAATAAGTTTGGTACACATCCGGTGGATAGAGAGCTGTTTATTATGTTCAACATAGGGGGGCCAAGCACAGGAAGCAGCTCTTTCAGTAGTTTAGTTGGAATAGGGTCCAGTATGCAGCTTGAAGGTTTAGAGGCCATGATTATTTTCATCATTGTGTCAAGAGATATAGTAGTAAAACACTTGAGTGTCTCTCTTGATCCTAGGTACTGGCAGAGTTGCGCAGACTCAGGACAACTGAGCTTTGAAGGAATACGCAGATTTAAAGAGGAGTCCGTAATTTGCTTTCTAATAATCATGATCTTTTCCTCAAAGAAGTTCATGAATTTATTACTGCTGAAGTGAAAGCTATCCTCACTTGGGGAATGCTGCTTTTTATTTAGCTTTGCGACAGTATCAAAAATAAATTTAGGATTGTTCTTATTTTCCTCAATTAAGTTGGAAAAATAGGATGATCGAGCAGCAGTAAGGGCTCTTCGATACTGCACGGTACTGTCTTTCCAAGCTAGTTGGAAGACTTCCAGTTTGGTGTGGCGCCATTTCCGTTCCAATTTTCTGGAAGCTTGCTTCAGAGTTCGGGTATTTTCCGTATACCAGGGAGCTAGTTTCTTATGACAAATGTTTTTAGTTTTTAGGGGTGCAACTGCATCTAGGGTATTGTGCAAGGTTAAATTGAGTTCCTCAGTTAGGTGGTTAACTGATTTTTGTCCTCTGACGTCCTTGGGTAGGCAGAAGGAGTCTGGAAGGGCATCAAGGAATCTTTGTGTTGTCTGTGATTTTATAGCATGACTTTTGATGCTCCTTGGTTGGGGTCTGAGCAGATTATTTGTTGCAATTGCAAACGTAATAAAATGGTGGTCCGATAGTCCAGGATTATGAGGAAAAACATTAAGATCCACAACATTTATTCCATGGGACAAAACTAGGTCCAGAGTATGACTGTGACAGTGAGTAGGTTTGGAGAAATGTTGGACAAATCCCACTGAGTCAATGATGGCTCCGAAAGCCTTTTGGAGTGGGTCTGTGGACTTTTCCATGTGAATATTAAAGTCACCAAAAAATGGAATATTATCTGCTATGACTACAAGGTCCGATAGGAATTCAGGGAACTCAATGAGGAACGCTGTATATGGCCCAGGAGGCCTGTAAACAGTAGCTATAAAAAGTGATTGAGTAGGCTGCATAGATTTCATGACTGGAAGCTCAAAAGACGAAAACGTCATTTTTTTTTTTGTAAATTGAAATTTGCTATCGTAAATGTCAGCAACACCTCTGCCTTTGTGGGATGCACGAGGGATATGGTCACTAGTGTAACCAGGAGGTGAGGCCTCATTTAACACAGTAAATTCATCAGGCTTAAACCATGTTTCAGTCAGGCCAATCACATCAAGATTATGATCAGTGATTAGTTCATTGACTATAATTGCCTTTGAAGTAAGGGATCTAACATTAAGTAGCCCTACTTTGAGATGTGAGGTATCACAATCTCTTTCAATAATGATGGGAATGGAGGTGGTCTTTATCCTAGTGAGATTGCTAAGGCGAACACCGCCATGGTTAGTTTTGCCCAACCCAGGTCGAGGCACAGACACGGTCTCAATGGGGATAGCTGAGCTGACTATACTGACTGTGCTAGTGGCAGACTTCACTAAGCTGGCAGGCTGGCTAACAGCCTGCTGCCTGTCCTGCACCCTATTTCATTGTGGAGCTAGAGGAGTTAGAGCCCTGTCTATGTTGGTAGATAAGATGAGAGCACTCCTCCATCTAGGATGGAGTCCGTCACTCCTCAGCAGGCCAGGCTTGGTCCTGTTTGTGGGTGAGTCCCAGAAAGAGGGCCAATTATCTACAAATTCTATCTTTTGGGAGGGGCAGAAAACAGTTTTCAACCAGCGATTGAGTTGTGAGACTCTGCTGTAGAGCTCATCACTCCCCCTAACTGGGAGGGGGACAGAGACAATTACTTGATGCAGACAGATCTTTCTAGCTGATTTACACGCTGAAGCTATGTTGCACTTGGTGACCTCTGACTGTTTCATCCTAACATCGTTGGTGCCAACGTGGATAATAATATCTCTATACTCTCTACACTCGCCAGTTTTAGCTTTAGCCAGCACCATCTTCAGATTAGCCTTAATGTCGGTAGCCCTGCCCCCGGTAAACAGTGTATGATCGCTGGATGATTCGTTTTAAGTCGAATACTGCGGGTAATGGAGTCGCCAATGACTAGGTTTTTCAATTTGTCATAGCTAATGGTGGGAAGCTTCGGCGTCTCAGACCCCGTAATTCATCCCAAAGGTGTTGAATGGGGTTGAGGTCAGGGCTCTGTGCAGGCCAGTCGGGCTCCTGAGTAGCGCAGGGGTTTAAGGCACTGTATCTCAGTGCTAGACGCGTCACTACAGACACCCTGGTTCAAATACAGTCTGTATCACAACCGGCTGTGATTGAGAGTCCCAAAGGGCAGTCCACAATTGTCCCAGCATCGTCCGGGTTTGGCTAGTGTTTGCCGTCAACTGACTTGTCTAGTTAAATAAATGTTGTTGTTTTTTATCCTATGATGGTGCCACCTTGAACGTCACTGAGCTCTTCAGTAAGGCTACTGCCAATGTATGTCTATGGAGATTGCATGCCTGTGTGCTCGATTTTATACACCTGTCAGCAACAAGTGTGGCTGAAATAGCTGAATCCACTCATTTGAAGGGGTGTCCACATAATTATGTATATATAGTGTATGTTTGGCATGTTAACTGTAAATACTGCCTGCTTTTTCCTTTGTTAGTAGCCTACGAAAGCTGGTTATATTTATTTATCTTTCCTTGTTTGCTGCAGCCTCGCCTCTCTTATGACTGGTGCTTTCTCATGATCCAGCAGTGAGAAATAAACAGTGGCAGGTTTAGAGGTCCTGTCCCAAGCAACAGGACACAGTGAATCACAGACACAGGTATTATGTTCTTCTGCATCCATTCATGTCTCAATTTGTAAATGTGCAATTAAGAAGTGTTTCAAAAAGAGTGATTCTTTAGAGCTCTTTGTCAGGGTTGAAATTACACGTTGGCGGAGATGGCGCCTACGGACATGGTCGCCGTGTTCCTCGCTCTTAACCAACTTTGCAGTATATTTTTGTGTGTGTTATTTCTTACATTATTTGCTCAGAACGTTTCTTGCATTATTACCTACAGCTGAAAATAACTTTTGGTTATATCGGCGGTCTCTCACCAGCATTTGGACCAGAAATTCAACGTTCCGAATTCTGACATTGCTCATTCTAATATTTCTATATTTATTTTTTTATTTTTTTTATTTTGGGGATTTGAGTGAATTGTTTTGTATTGTCAGGTATTACTCCACTGTTGGAGCTAGGAACATGAGCATTTCTCTACACCCGCGATAACATCTGCTAAATATGTGTACGCGACCAATAACATTTGATTTGATATTCACTAGACAGTTCCCTAAAATAGGGGCCTGGGCAAACATAAGTATTAAACACCTATTCTTGGGGACCCTTTTGATGTTTTCAACGATTAAGGGGATGCGCTTGTTTGCTTTGTTCCCATAACCCGTGTAGTTCAAGCCCTGCTCTTCAGTGTTACATACCTTGACTGAAATGTGTTCTCTCTGTAAATGATTTGTGTGTTCTTGGCTGAGCCTCTCCCAGATGAATGGCAGCCAGGCTTGCACAATGTGCAATTTAACCAGGTATGTGTTCTGCCCTGTGGTGTAGTGTAGTGGGATAGGGGAGGGGTGGGGAGGGGTCTGGTGGGGTTTCATGTTAAGTCAGTAAATGAGATTGGACATTTACAATGCAATAATATGCAGCCCCGGTAGCCCACACCTTATGACCACATTAGGAAAACCTGAACTTTGAAAGATGCTGCTGCTTTACTCAGAGTATTTTTTAACTGGGATTATGAAGTGAGATAGGCCTACATCTTTTTTAAATGAATGATAAACGGACTAATCTGGGTTTGGCGGATGCCAGGAGAACGCTACCTGCCCCAATGCATAGTGCAAACTGAAGTTTGATGTAGGATCAATTGTGGACTGGGACTGTTTTCATGGTTCGGGCTAGGCCCCTTAGTTCCAGTGAAGGGAAATCTTAATGCTACAGCATACAATGACTTTCTAGTCAATTCTGTGCTTCCAACTTTGTGGCAACAGTTTGGGGAATGCCCTTTCCTGTTTCAGCATAACATATCCTCATGCACAAAGCAAGGTCCTTACAAAAATTGTTTGTCGAGATCAGTGTGGAAGAACTTGGCTGACCTGCACAAAAGTCCTGACCACAACCCCATCAAACACCTTTGGGATGAATCGGAACGCTGACTGCGAGCCAGGCCTAATCGCGCAACATCAGTGCCCGACCTCACTAATGCTGTTATGGCTGAATGGAAGCAAGTCCCCGCAGCAATGTTCCAATATCTAGTGGAAAGCCTTCCCAGAAGAGTGGAGGCTGTTGTAGCAGCAAACGAGGGACCAACTCCATATTAATGCCTATGATTTTGGAATGAGATGTTCAACAAACAGGTGTCCACATACTTTTGGTAATTTAGTGTATGGTAAAATATAGAAAACCAGTGTAACAGTTTTCTTGCAGTGAAGGAGAAGCGGACCAAAACGCAGCGTGGTTATATTGATTCATGTTTAATAAAAAAAAAAAAGATAAACACGAACACTACAAAACACGTGGAAACCCAAAAACAGCCCTATCTGGTGCAACACAGAGACAGGAACAATCACCCACAAAACCCAACACCAAACAGGCTACCTAAATATGGTTCCCAATCAGAGACAATGACTAACACCTGCCTCTGATTGAGAACTATATCAGGCCAAACACAGAAACAGACAAACTAGACACACAACATAGAATGCCCACTCAGATCACACCCTGACCAAACAAAACATAGAAACATACAAAGCAAACTATGTTCAGGGTGTGACAACCAGTATAGTGTCTAAATAGGGCGTTTGGTCACCACGAGCTGCCAGGTTCAATACGCCTTGGCATAGTTCTACAAGTGTCTGGAACTCTATTGGAGGAATGAGACATCATTCTTACACGAGAAACTCCATTATTTAGTGTTTTGTTGATGGTGGTGGAATCAGGAATCTCTCATAGGTGTTCAATTGTGCTGAGATCTGGTGACTGAGACACACACACACACCCTTTAAACCCCCTATGTATCTTTGAGACCCCTCTTAAAAAGTCATGGTAACCAAAATAATAAACAGGCCTTTTTATACATGACCCTAAGTATGATGGCATGTTAATTGCTTAATTAACTCAGGAACCACATCTGTGTGGAAGCACCTGCTTTCAATATACTTTGTATCCCTCATTTACTCAGGTGTTTCCTTTATTTTGGCAGTTACCTGTAGTTCCCTCTTCATTCATCACTCTTCACTTTTTGTATCTTTAGTATCTTGCATGTTTCTCTACTGGCAAGTTGCCGTTGGTCAGGAGAGTACTGTACCCAATATGAAAGTGAGCCAGACACACCTACGTCAAGCCTGATGCTCAACAGCATGCTAAACCACAGCTTTGACTCAGCCATAGACATCACATTATGAGTTAGTAGCGTTAATATAACTCAGACATAAACTCCCACCTCCCACTTTTCTATTAATTGCACATGCTTGTGTAATTATATACCAGGCGGTGTCAGAAGAAGGTCCTAAAAATGGTCAAAGACTCCAGCCACCAAAGTCATAGACTGTTCTCTCTGCTACCGCATGGCAAGAGGTACCGATGCACCATGTCTGGAACCAATGGGATCCTGAACAGCTTCTACCCCCAAGCTACAAGACTGCTAAATAGTAGGTTAAATCGTTAACCCGGACTATCTGCATTGACCTTTTTGGCACAAACATTTTTTTACTCATTGCGTATGCTGCTGCTATTGTTTATTATCTATCCCTGTTGCCTTGTCACTTTATTCCTAGTTACAGTGCCTTGCGAAAGTATTCGGCCCCCTTGAACTTTGCGACCTTTTGCCACATTTCAGGCTTCAAACATAAAGATATAAAACTGTATTTTTTTGTGAAGAATCAACAACAAGTGGGACACAATCATGAAGTGGAACGACATTTATTGGATATTTCAAACTTTTTTAACAAATCAAAAACTGAAAAATTGGGCGTGCAAAATTATTCAGCCCCCTTAAGTTAATACTTTGTAGCGCCACCTTTTGCTGCGATTACAGCTGTAAGTCGCTTGGGGTATGTCTATCAGTTTTGCACATCGAGAGACTGAAATTTTTTCCCATTCCTCCTTGCAAAACAGCTCGAGCTCAGTGAGGTTGGATGGAGAGCATTTGTGAACAGCAGTTTTCAGTTCTTTCCACAGATTCTCGATTGGATTCAGGTCTGGACTTTGACTTGGCCATTCTAACACCTGGATATGTTTATTTTTGAACCATTCCATTGTAGATTTTGCTTTATGTTTTGGATCATTGTCTTGTTGGAAGACAAATCTCATCCCAGTCTCAGGTCTTTTGCAGACTCCATCAGGTTTTCTTCCAGAATGGTCCTGTATTTGGCTCCATCCATTTTCCCATCAATTTTAACCATCTTCCCTGTCCCTGCTGAAGAAAAGCAGGCCCAAACCATGATGCTGCCACCACCATGTTTGACAGTGGGTATGGTGTGTTCAGGGTGATGAGCTGTGTTGCTTTTACGCCAAACATAACGTTTTGCATTGTTGCCAAAAAGTTCAATTTTGGTTTCATCTGACCAGAGCACCTTCTTCCACATGTTTGGTGTGTCTCCCAGGTGGCTTGTGGCAAACTTTAAACAACACTTTTTATGGATATCTTTAAGAAATGGCTTTCTTCTTGCCACTCTTCCATAAAGGCCAGATTTGTGCAATATACGACTGATTGTTGTCCTATGGACAGAGTCTCCCACCTCAGCTGTAGATCTCTGCAGTTCATCCAGAGTGATCATGGGCCTCTTGGCTGCATCTCTGATCAGTCTTCTCCTTGTATGAGCTGAAAGTTTAGAGGGACGGCCAGGTCTTGGTAGATTTGCAGTGGTCTGATAATCCTTCCATTTCAATATTATCGCTTGCACAGTGCTCCTTGGGATGTTTAAAGCTTGGGAAATCTTTTTGTATCCAAATCCGGCTTTAAACTTCTTCACAACAGTATCTCGGACCTGCCTGGTGTGTTCCTTGTTCTTCATGATGCTCTCTGCGCTTTTAACGGACCTCTGAGAAGACTATCACAGTGCAGGTGCATTTATACGGAGACTTGATTACACACAGGTGGATTGTATTTATCATCATTAGTCATTTAGGTCAACATTGGATCATTCAGAGATCCTCACTGAACTTCTGGAGAGAGTTTGCTGCACTGAAAGTAAAGGGGCTGAATAATTTTGCACGCCCAATTTTTCAGTTTTTGATTTGTTAAAAAAGTTTGAAATATCCAATAAATGTCGTTCCACTTCATGATTGTGTCCCACTTGTTGTTGATTCTTCACAAAAAAATACAGTTTTATATCTTTATGTTTGAAGCCTGAAATGTGGCAAAAGGTCGCAAAGTTCAAGGGGGCCGAATACTTTCGCAAGGCACTGTATGTGTACATGTCTACCTCAATTACCTCATACTCCTGCACATCAACTCAGTACTGGTATAGCCAAGTTATCTTTACTCATGGTGTATTTATTATAACTTGTATTATTACGTGTTATTATTTCTCTATTTTCTTTGACTCTGCGTTGTTGGGAAGGGCCTGTAAGCATTTCACTGTTGTTTACAAGCATGTGATGAACACAATTGGATTTGATTTGATTTTTTGATTTTGAGGGCACAATGCACATACACTCATAAATGTTTATCTATCTACTGTCAGCAGAGGACCCAGCTCTTCCCTCAGCGGTAAGTGTACTCTGAATTCCTCTCTGAGACCTTGACTCCTTATACTAGGGGCGGCAGGTAGCCTAGTGGTTAGAACTTTGGACTTGTAACCAAAAGGTTACAAGATCCAATCCCCGAGCTGACAAGGTAAAAATCTGTCGTTCTGCCCCTGAACAAGGCATTTAAGCCGCTTTTTCTAGGCTGTCATTGAAAATAAGAATTTGTTCTTAACTGACTTGCCTCGTTAAATAAAGGTAAAAATATATATAAATACCAAGAGTGGTAATTCAACAGGGCGTGTGTCTGATAATCACTCATACTCAGAAGCCTAAAAACTTTAACCTACTGTACTGTAGTGTCTGATACTGTACCCGATGGCTAAGCTACAAACAGAATACAATGCAAACCAGCACGACCACTCACTTTGGTCTGCACAGTTTTGACTTCCTAAAATAAAGGATCAATGGTGATGTCAAATGCTTGTCACGTTTTGTTTATTATCTTAGGTTGTTGTAAATAGGCCTGTTTTAACTTGTCCAGTTTCACTGCACCCTTTCTGTAGTGGGCTAGCGTGTCAGGCTAACACAACATTTAAATAGGTGTCATCACATTACTACAAAAAGCTGTTACATTTTCCTTGCATATTTTTGTGATATTATTACTACCCACAGATCACACCCCCTTAGTCTGATACTCTCTAAACATTATTGACCTTCACTGTTTGCTTGTTGGGTGGATAGCACAGTCGGGATGTGGTGTGCCCAACCTTCAATAAAGGTGTATGTAGTAGTAACTATTCCGATTCTTGTCGGATATGTTTTTATGCCATGTGAACTTTGGGCATTGTTTGGCATTACACTATAGCCTTTTGGTGTTCTGGCATTTCATCCCAAATATGTCTAGAATCTAGATATTCTGGTTGTAATGACAACTAATCAGTGGTTTAATGTCATTACTAGATAATTCAATCTCCAATGTTTCAAGGTGGGAATGAATTTAGATTGGTTTGATTGAAGTCAGTAAATGTGAGTGAGTTGCACCCTGGAATCTAACAGGGGACTGGCCCTGCCACATTCCAGTGTTTCTCCATTGGAAGGCTACCAATGAGGAATCACACTGTTATAATAATGTGTATCTCTTAGTGTTGATTCCCTTGATTTAGAAAAGCAGTGCCTATTCAACATTGTCTATAACAAAACTATCTTTATTGATTATGCCCAGGTAAGACAAAGTAAATATATTAAAAGATAGGAATGCAGGTGTGTAGGAATGGAGAGAAAGTGAGAGAGACAGAGAGAGCGAGAGAGAGAGTGGGATGGAGAACAGGAGAGAGGAACAGGTCTACCCGGTCTGTTCCTCTGGTCTAGTGCCTTCATGATGACACACCTGTTCATTGGGGTGGAGCTGAGGCTGGTGGCTGCTCTTTAACTAGAGAGAGGAGACACGGCTACAGAGAGAGGTACAGCGAGGAGAGGGAAGTGAGGAGTAAGGTCATTTCACTGGGACTGACAGAACACACAGCCTCCCAGGATGTTCAGCAAAAAGAAGGAGTACGACCTGGTGAAAGTGGCCCAGTGAGTTTGCCCTCCGTTGCCTGAACTTTGATGTGTCATGATTCCTTCTCTTTGCTTCTCTTTTCTCTGTCTCTTATTTCTCTTTTTCATTTCATCTCAGCCTGCTTGTATTCCCTGTAGGGGCGACCTGGAATCTAGTCCACTGCACATGTGAGCATTTGTTGACTGGTCTTTTCTATGTCCAACTTGGAATGATAGTGTATTTTAAGAGTCTGCAGTTTTCCATGAAAATGCAGGAGATGATTTAGATGAAGTATCAGATTTGATCTATGAGCACTTAGTATTGGTAACGCCTCATTGCTACCTTACATAAGTGTAAAATCAATCTTATCTGCCACTGATTGATGATGAGACAAGACAATCATTTCTGTAGTAACTGTCACAATTTGTTAACTTTACTGAGAAAAGAGTAATCTCACTGGTTTTTGGACTGTGTTGTATGTAACCACTGATGTGTGCCTTTAGCAATGGGGTGTGACATTAAGGTGCATTGATCTTCCACATCGCTCTCAGTATTCAAAGATGGCTGGTCTGACTAATTATGTAGACAGAGCAACAATAGCTCTGATGGATAATACTATGTTACACTAAAGTGGCCTGGCCCGGTAACAAAGAGCCCAGAGCACATAAAAGCACTGTTTGAAGAAGTCTGATCTCACAGAAGTGAGTGACAGACAGCAGATGTGGAATGTGTTTCGTTACATTGCTGGAACACTCAGGATTTATGTTTATATAGAGAAGAGGGTATGTACTGTGTGTTCTGTTGCTTCAACAGGTTCTATCAGATTTGTGTATATACAAAGTTGCGTAGAGATGAATAGATTATATGTTTTTGTGAAATATGTACTATGTTCCTTTCAAGTGTGCCTTGATAAATCAATAATCTGAGGATTATGTTTCAGTTCCTTTACATCACTGAACACTGTGTCCCTCACCACATGCAGGAACACCCTCCACATCACTCCTACACTGGGGTGTGTCTTGGAGCGACAGGGTGTAGAGTCTGGATCCTTTTCAGCTCTCTATCTTATAGAACCAGCAGGGTGACTTTTAGGTTTCCCTTTAGTGTCTGCCTGTCACACTCCCACTCACCCTGACATGTGTGTGTGCTGTTTGCTTTGGTATGGTAGCTATGCATTATCTAACTCCTTTTAAACTTCTTTAGGATGTGACAGGGTATGACAGGATGTGTCTGCCAAACCTAGATGGCTTCTACAGCTATGTGGACTTTGTCATTTTACCACATATACTAACAGAGATAAGCAGTTGCCTAAATGACAGTAAATCTCTCCCCCCACTATCACTATTCATTTATTGTCCCATTGGAATGTAATTGCATTCATCAGCTATTAACTTGGATCAAAGCTATTCATGGGGACATCAGTAGAATTCCATGTGCTATGTCACCCATTCACTGTAAATTCCTGAGGACACTCCTCAATAATCTATCAATGTGAGGGTGTGTACGAATAAATAGCTGACTTTCATAACAGCGACTACGAGTAGGAATGACAGAACAATAAGTACAAGAACATACAGACTTAAAGATGTGTTGATTGCTAGATGAGTGTAGATGATTGACAGTCCTTTGTGGAGTTGGATGGGGGAGGCTGAGGAATACTTTTTGTTCTGCCTGAGTCTGGTTCTCATTTTGATTATTGTACCAAACCTGGAGTCTGGTTCTCATTTTGATTATTGTACCAAACCTGGAGTCTGGTTCTCATTTTTGACTATTCTACCAAACCTGGAGTCTGGTTCCTGAACATTCAGGTTGCTCTACTGATCTCTCTTAGATAGGCCTACTAGTTTCAACAATGTGCCAATTACACTGATGTGAATGGAGGTTTGTCTTTTCTCTTCCCAGGAGCCAAGGTAATGATGTGGCTGTGCTGGTGGCGCGCATGCAGAGCAATGCAGACCAGGTGGAGAAGAATGTGCTGCGCTCTGAGGAGCTGATGGCTGTGGTAAGAGGTCCTACCATCCCTACCCACACACTGCCTACATACACAGTTATACGTACACTTTTACCTAACACGTTACAATGCCCAACTTAATGAAATACGCATCCCTTAATTCCACTTGATCAAGTAAAAACTTTTCAATCCCCCCACAGATATTTTATCAATGTGCAATTCAACACAAATGTGTCATGATGAGTGGCTTTCCGTTTCTGTTCCAGGACACAGTGAATGACAAGAAGTACAGGCCCTTACTGCACCAGAAGGAGAATACAGAGATCCTAGCTGAGGCTGAGGGGCTGCTGAAGGATCTGTTCCTGGATGTGGACCGGGCCAAGAAGCTTTCACACCCACAGGCTGGAGAGATAGAGATTGAGTGAGTTCCAGCAAGAACACACACACACACACACACTCTTTCCCTCTTTCAATATGCCTCTTATTTCTCCTTTTTTTCTGGTCCTCAGTGTGAGAAACCTCCATGACCGCTGGTCAAAGGACTGTACCATGTACCGGGACCTGTATGAGGCAGTGCAGGAGGTGGAGCTCACTCCCAGGATTGACTGGTCTCAGGTGCTGGAGGAGAAACAAGTGAGCCTGCCATATCCTTGGTAACACTCTATTCAAGACCAGTATGACCGTAAGATGGTACTGTCCTGCCATTATGTAACAACTTTGGTTGACCACCGCTTTCTGCTAGTGCAACCAAACCTTTGGTATTAGCTCCTAGTTGCTTGGCGTAACATATCTTTCTCAATGTAGTAGTAGTGGTACAAAACTTTATTATCCCTAGGGGGAAAACAGACAAACAAAGTTAACAAGACATGTGGTCGAGGTAAACATACAGCTGAACTCTAGAGGATTTACTGTACCTGTGTGTTGTGTTGTGTGTTATAGAAGCAGATAAGTGCAGAGAGGTACGGGCCCAACCTGTCTGATGTGGAGAAGCAGATTGCCTCTCATAACATCCTGCACCAGGAGATCGAGGCCTACAGCTCCCAAATGAACCGCAGCAGCACTGGGTCTCCGGTAACGACTACAAAGCCCGCTGCTTTCTTCATTCTGAATCTCACCAAAACTAGGGATAAACTCGAAACAATGATTATCATGGTTTGTTTTCTGTCCACAGGCAAACTTGTCTACCATTCAGAGACAGTACACAGATCTCTTGGTGAGTCCAGAAGTTATGTAATACATCTGTGTGTGCATTAAAGTATGGCTCTGACATGTCAAAGGGGCTCAGAATGCTACACTGTTGTGGTTGTATTTGAACCTTCAACCATCGTTGACTATAAGATAGTCCAGGTGTGACTGATCTGTCTCTCCCCATGCTGTGTGGTGCAGGAGGCCTCCCTGTGGAGACACAGGTACCTGGCCTCTCTGTATGACTACATGCAGGGCTGCAGTAAGGAGCTGGTCTACCTGAGCGAGTACCAGGAGAGGATCCTCAGGAAGGACTGGAGCGACCGCATGCTGGACCCCCCAGGGGTGCGCATGGAGTACGAGAAGTTCAAAAACAACACTCTGCTAACACATGAGAGCGAGACCAACCAGCTACAGATGGATGGGGATCGTCTCGTTGAAATGAAGCACCCTGCCAGCTCCACAATACGGGTATGTTTATATGGCTACAAAATATAAACCTTTCCCATTGTAATAACTTAAGTATAGGACTTTGAGTTACTCACCACATGTGTTACTCACCACATCATCTACTCTGATCTTCCCTGGGGCAATATGCTTGGTTTGTCTCAGGCACACAGCGACGCATTGCAGAACGAGTGGCAGAGCTTCCTAAACCTGTGTATCTGCCAGGAGGTACACCTTGACAACATAGACAACTACAGGAAGGTAGTCATCTCTTAACCCTGGGAAAGGACGTTTCTTATGGCTCGTTGTCATGGCTCAATGTAACATTGCTCCTATGTGTGTTCCTACCTACAGTACCAGCTGGATGTAGAGACCGTGTCTGAGTCCATGAAGAGACTCAACTCTAATCTGGACCCCAAATCACTGAACAACAAGAACAACCCAGAGATCCTGCTACAGCTTGAGGTGAGATGTGGTTTATACTTTGTATCTAAGTTCAGTCGTTTCTATGACGTACAGCATTATTTCAATATGTTCTCTAATATCTTCTGTACCTCATATCCTCAGGGTGATGAGAGAGCGATAGAGAGGAACGAACAGCGCCTCGTAGCCCTGAGGGAGTTCAGCAGCACCATCGCCCCTCTGAAGCTGCGGCGTCTCCGCCCCACCAAACCCACCCCTGTGGTGTCCCTGTGTGAATGGACCAATGGAGAGGTAGAAAATAGCTTCATAGAATAGCATTGTGAGAGTTCTGAGAAGTTAAAGGGCAAGCAAAAACATCCTATGGCGTTCTGCATTAGCATCGAACAGCCCCCGTGATATGCAGCTGTTCAGGGAAGCTAGAAACCATTATACACAGGCAGTTAGAAAAGCCAAGGCTAGCTTTTTCAAGCAGAAATTTGCTTCCTGCAACACTAACTCAAAAATGTTCTGGGACACTGTAAAGTCCATGGAGAATAAGAACACCTCCTCCCAGCTGCCCACTGCACTGAAGATAGGAAACACTGTCACCACTGATAAATCCACCATAATTGAGAATTTCAATAAGCATTTTTCTACGGCTGGCCATGCTTTCCACCTGGCTACTCCTACCCCGGTCAACAGCACTGCACCCCAACAGCAACTCGCCCAAGTCTTCCCCATTTCTCCTTCTCCCAAATCCATTCAGCTGATGTTCTGAAAGAGCTGCAAAATCTGGACCCCTACAAATCAGCCAGGCTAGACAATCTGGACCCTTTCTTTCTAAAATTATCTGCCGAAATTGTTGCCACCCCTATTACTAGCCTGTTCAACCTCTCTTTTGTGTCGTCTGAGATTCCCAAAGATTGGAAAGCAGCTGCGGTCATCCCCCTCTTCAAAGGGGGGGACACTCTTGACCCAAACTGCTACAGACCTATATCTATCCTACCATGCCTTTCTAAGGTCTTCGAAAGCCAAGTCAACAAACAGATTACCGACCATTTCGAATCTCACCATACCTTCTCTGCTATGCAATCTGGTTTCAGAGCTGGTCATGGGTGCACCTCAGCCACGCTCAAGGTCCTAAACTATATCTTAACCGCCATCGATAAGAAACATTACTGTGCAGCCGTATTCATTGATCTGGCCAAGGCTTTCGACTCTGTCAATCACCACATCCTCATCGGCAGACTCGACAGCCTTGGTTTCTCAAATGATTGCCTCGCCTGGTTCAACAACTACTTCTCTGATAGAGTTCAGTGTGTCAAATCGGAGGGTCTGCTGTCCGGACCTCTGGCAGTCTCTATGGGGGTGCCACAGGGTTCAATTCTTGGACAGACTCTCTTCTCTGTATACATCAATGAGGTCGCTCTTGCTGCTGGTGAGTCTCTGATCCACCTCTACGCAGACGACACCATTCTGTATACTTCCGGCCCTTCTTTGGACACTGTGTTAACAACCCTCCAGGCAAGCTTCAATGCCATACAACTCTCCTTCCGTGGCCTCCAATTGCTCTTAAATACAAGTAAAACTAAATGCATGCTCTTCAACCGATCGCTACCTGCACCTACCCGCCTGTCCAACATCACTACTCTGGACGGCTCTGACTTAGAATACGTGGACATCTACAAATACTTAGGTGTCTGGTTAGACTGTAAACTCTCCTTCCAGACCCATATCAAACATCTCCAATACAAAGTTAAATCTAGAATTGGCTTCCTATTTCACAACAAAGCATCCTTCACTCATGCTGCCAAACATACCCTTGTAAAACTGACCATCCTACCAATCCTCAACTTTGGCGATGTCATTTACAAAATAGCCTCCAATACCCTACTCAACAAATTGGATGCAGTCTATCACAGTGCAATCCGTTTGGTCACCAAAGCACCATATACTACCCACCATTGCGACCTGTACGCTCTCGTTGGCTGGCCCTCGCTTCATACTCGTCGCCAAACCCACTGGCTCCATGTCATCTACAAGACCCTGCTAGGTAAAGTCCCCCCTTATCTCAGCTCGCTGGTCACCATAGCATCTCCCACCTGTAGCACACGCTCCAGCAGGTATATCTCTCTAGTCACCCCCAAAACCAATTCTTTCTTTGGCCGCCTCTCCTTCCAGTTCTCTGCTGCCAATGACTGGAACGAACTACAAAAATCTCTGAAACTGGAAACACTTATCTCCCTCACTAGCTTTAAGCACCAACTGTCAGAGCAGCTCACAGATTACTGCACCTGTACATAGCCCACCTATAATTTAGCCCAAACAACTACCTCTTTCCCAACTGTATTTAATTTATTTATTTATTTTGCTCCTTTACACCCCATTATTTTTATTTCTACTTTGCACATTCTTCCATTGCAAAACTACCATTCCAGTGTTTTACTTGCTATATTGTATTTACTTTGCCACCATGGCCTTTTTTGCCTTTACCTCCCTTCTCACCTCATTTGCTCACATTGTATATAGACTTGTTTATACTGTATTATTGACTGTATGTTTGTTTTACTCCATGTGTAACTCTGTGTCGTTGTATCTGTCGAACTGCTTTGCTTTATCTTGGCCAGGTCGCAATTGTAAATGAGAACTTGTTCTCAACTTGTCTACCTGGTTAAATAAAGGTTAAATAAATAAATAAATAAAAGCTAATGTCCTGTCAATTGACAGCTGTAGCACAATATAATGATGCAAACTCCTGTCACCCTTAGGACTCAGTGTCTCAAGCAGAGAAGCTCATGCTAAAGTCCAACTTAGACGATGAGAACTGGGAGGTCCAGACCAGCACTGGGAAGACCAAAACCCTGCCTGGGGCCTGCTTCCTGGTCCCACCGCCAGACACCGAGGCCCTTGAGAAAGTGGAAAGGTAAAGAGAGAAAAAAAGACTCCTTATTACAATGACTCAACTTAACCACCATCCCAGGTGAACTGTAATGTGTGTTTGTGTGTCCAGTCTGGACAGAGAGCTTTCTAACCTGAAGAGAAAGAGAACTACTCTGATGGCCTCCCTGAGGAGCCCCGGTGTGGAGGTGGTGCGCTCAGTGAGAGCAGGTGAGTGGAACATCACCCCACTTGCTAAGAACTTTAGCAGAAATCACTTAGTTTGAACTCACAGTGGGACCCTAGTCGATACAGGGGACTAGACTCAGTGTGGCCCTCTCCTGTCCCCTTATTTCTCACTGTGCCCTCTGCTTGTCCTCAGCCCCTGTGGCTAATGCCCCAGTGGACCCAAAGACCACAGTGCTGGCCAGCCAGCTGGACAAGATCAGCAAGAACCTGGACAACAGTGAGAAGGACATTCTGAGCCGGCTGAGGGCCCCTCTGGATCGCAGTGACCCCACATGTGACCTGGTCAACAGGCTGAAGGAGCATGAGGTGAAGGGATTGTTTTTTTTATTTCAGACCACTGCAGCCTGCTACATAGCATCATTATAATGGACAGTGTGGTTCCAGAGTGTGATATCCATGGTGTGTTTTGCCCTGCAGAGGGCCATGCTGACTGTTAGGAACCTGGAGGCAGAGAAGGCAGCGGTCCAGAGAGATATGGATCCCATCCTAGCCCAGAAACCCCTTGGGCCCACCACCTCCTCCCTGTCCCTCAAACTGAGTGGTCTTAACAACAAGTTTGACGACACCAACGTCCTCTGTGACCTGTACAACAAAAAGTAAGAATTTAGTTTACAATGTGAAATAAATAAAAACCTATGTAAAGGTTGTGTTAGCTATATGTTCCGATTTTTTACTTGTTTTTATTTTATTTACATCCAATTGCTCAAGATTATTCTCACTCACTAATTTTTTTATCTTGACCAGAGCCACAGCTTCCATGTTCTTGGAGAGGCAGATCAATACGGTGGACAACTCAGTCTCTGGCTTTGAAGAGCAGCTGGCTGAAGATGCTGCCATCCCTGATGTTCCCAATGTCCTCCAGACACGCATCCAGAAGCTTCAGGTAACAGTATTTCAGTCATATGACCACTTAAAGTTCATCACACATCATGTCATTATGATGGACTCTTTCAAGTTGCAGTGAGTGTTTTGTTTCGATTGACCCATCCTCTTTGATCAGTCCCATGTGTTTCTCCCTTGTCCTACAAACAGAACATGCGCAAGGATGTAGCGTTAAAGCAGGACGAGATGCTGAAGCTGAGCAGGGACTTGGAGTCCACAGAGCAGCTGAGCAGCTCCCTGCAGAAGGGCTTCCATGAGTACTGCCCAGACATCCGCCGCCAGCAGACAGAGGTCAAACACCTGAAGAACCGCTATGCCAACGTCAACAGTCAGCTACAGGAGAGGTGAGAACCCCATCTGTCCCACAGCTAAACTCAGCAAAAAAGAAACGTCCCTTTTTCAGGTCTTTCAAAGATAATTCATAAAAATCCAAATAACTTCACAGATCTTCATTGTAAAGGGTTTAAACACTGCTTCTCATGTTTGTTCAATGAACCATAAACAATTAATGACCATGCACCTGTTGAAGAGTTGTTAAGACACTAACAGCTTACAGATGGTGGGCAATTAAGGTCACAGTTATGAAAACTTAGGACACTAAAGAGGCCTTTCTACTGACTGAAAAACACCAAAAGAAAGATTCCCAGGGTCCCTGCTCATCTGCATGAATGTGCCTTAGGCATGCTGCAAGGAGGCATTAGGACTGCACATGTGGCCAGGGCAATAAATTGCGATGTCCGTACTGTGAGACGCCTAAGACAGCGCTACAGGGAGACAGGACAGACAGCTGATCATCCTCGCAGTGGCAGACAACGTGTAATAACACCTGCACAGGATTGGTACATCCGAACATCACACCTGCGGGACAGGTACAGGATGGCAACAACTGCCCGAGTTACACCAGGAATGCACAATCCCTCTATCAGTGCTCAGACTGTCCGCAATAGGCTGAGAGAGGCTGGACTGAGGGCTTGTAGGCCTGTTGTAAGGCAGGTCCTCATCAGACATCACCGGCAACAACATCGCCTATGGGCACAAACCCACCATCGCTGGACCAGACAGGACTGGCAAAAAGTGCTCTTCACTGACGAGTCGTGGTTTTGTCTCACCGGGGGTGATGGTCGGATTCAAGTTTATCATCTAAGGAATGAGCGTTACACTGAGGCCTGTACTCTGGATTGGGATCGATTTGGAGGTGGAGGGTCCGTCATGGTCTGGGGTGGTGTGTCACAGCATCATCGGTCTGAGCTTGATGTCATTGCAGGCAACCTCAACGCTGTGCGTTACAGGGAAGACATCCTCCTCCCTCATGTGGTACCCTTCCTGCAGGCTCATCCTGACATGACCCTCCAGCATGACAATGCCACCAGCCATACTGCTCGTTCTGTGCGTGAATATCCTGCAAGACAGGAATGTCAGTGTTCTGCCATGGCTAGTGAGGAGCCCGGATCTCAATCCCATTGAGCACATCTGGGACCTGTTGGATCGGAGGGTGAGGGCTAGGGCCATATCCCCCAGAAATGTCCGGGAACTTGCAGGTGCCTTGGTGGAAGAGTGGGGTAACATATCACAGCAAGAACTGGCAAATCTGGTGCAGTCCATGAGGAGGAGATGCACTGCAGTACTTAATTCAGCTGGTGGCCACACCAGATACTGACTGTTTCTTTTGATTTTGACTTTTTTCAGTTTATGTCTCAGTTGTTGAATCTTGTTATGTTCATACAAATATTTACACATAAAATAAACGCAGTTGACAGTGAGAGGACGTTTCTTTTTTTCTGAGTTTTTATGTCACAGTTATATGTCTTGTGTCTGTGGTTACTTCTGTGGTCTATGATATACTGATGCTTAATAAAAAAATCTATTGTTATAGAACGGTTCTGCTACAAGAGGCAACCAATAAGAATCAAGGCTTCCAGAGCTCTGTCCAATCATTGAACGTATTTTTGACCAACCTGCCTAATAATACGATCAATCCAAGTGATGGACTTTCTCAAATTAATTCCAAGCAGAACTCTCAGAAGGTTTGTGGGTTTATTTTTGTGTTATTTTATCTCTAAAATTGTCCCTGCTATGAACATCGTTAGTTTTCTGCAGTACATTCTCTTGTTCTTATTGTGTGTTTGCTTTCTTTTCAGAGAGTGGTGGAGGATATAAAAAGGAAATCAGATGATGTGGGCTTAGCAGTGAAACAGTCCCGTGACTTGCAGAATGTCCTCAATGTGAGTAAAAAAAACATATAATCAGAGCTACCATTAAAAATGTCCATATCCGTTGAAGGGTTTTGGTCAATGTTGTTCTTAAAAAGAGAAAATAAATATTCACCATGTCTCGTAGGAGTATGAGGCCAAATCTGATAAGTACCGTGGTACACTGAAAGATGTGGATGATGAAGATGCCAAAAGACGTCACACATCCGCCATGGCTGATGCTGTGCTTAAAAAGGTATTGTGGACCTGAGAGACTGCAACAATCCTCATCCTATAGTTGACTTAATTTGCATTCAAGTTTGGGCATTAATTCAAGATCCATGATCTGACTAGAGGCTGTATGTTTCTGTTTCAGGAAAGAGCTCTACTGAACCTCTACTTAGAGGTGTCTGCAGAGAATGATCAGCTTCTCAACAAGATGGGATTCGCTAAGAACATAATTGCCCAGGTATGACACAATTACTTTGTAAAACATCAACACAGTGGATTCTGTAATTCCTTATAAAAAAAACACTAGTATAGGTTAAACTATATTGTCCACTGTTACCTGCTCTGAACAGAATGAAGAGAAGGTGAGCCAGGTGGAGGTGAAACAGCAGCGGCAGCTGCAGAGCCAGCAGAAAGACCTGGAGGAAACAGACATTCTAAAGAGAGAGCTGGCGGATGAGACCACCAGGCGCTCCCATGCTGAGAATGACCTAGCAACATACAGAAAGAGGTTTATTTCACTGAAAAGCCGTAGAGGTGTGGAACGAATGGAGGAGAGGGAAGTTGTGCAGTACTACCGTGACCCCAAACTAGAGGGTGACCTGGTGTCCTTGAAGAGTCGAATCCAAGATGAGACTATAAAACACTCTGGCACCCAGACAGAGATAAAGGTTGTCAATGAGAATATCATCCGCCGGGAGACTGAGCTGACAAATGTCACACCTAGGCTGTTGACCAGGGTGTTGACTGAGTTTGAGAGGGACCCCCAGCTTGACAAGGAGGCCACCAAGCTGAGAGAGGAGATGCGCAAGCTGGAGCAGGAGGTCCAGGTGAGAGATACAGAGACGGTCCACATGAAGACTGAGATCACAGTTCTGGCACAGAAGAGACCGACTATCAAAGAGCGAGTAGTGAAAAAGGAGGTGGTGAGACTAGAGAAGGACCCAGAGATGCTGAAAGCAGTTCTGACCTTTCAGACCGAGATCTCAGAGGAGGGGTTAAGATCCAAGTCCCTCAATGATGACATATTCCGCACTAGGAGCCAAATCAACACACTTGAGAGGATCATTCCCACTATCCAGCCTAAGATTGTTACCAAGGTGCTGAAGAGGGTGGAACAGGACCCAAAACTCATTGATGAGGTTAAGACTATCCACACCAGCCTGGAAGAGGAGAACAAGATGAACAGTGATTTGATGAAGGAACTCACCATCCTCCAGATCCGCTACAGTGAAGTGGAGAAGGTGCGGCCCAAGCTTGAGGTCAAGGAGATCGTCAATGAGATCTACAGGGTGGACCCTGAGACAGAGGTGGAGCTGGTGAGGCTAAGGAAAGAGCTGCACGACTCTAATCGAAACCACACTGATCTGGAGAAAGAAATCGACTCAGTTATGGTAGATCTTAAAACTCTGCGTTCCCAGAAACCCAAGTCGGAGTACAAGGAAGTGACCCACGAAGTGATTAAAGAGGAGAAGAGCCCAGAGGTCATCAGGGAAATCAAGAGGTTGAATGATCAGGTTTCACTTCTGCGGGTCTCATATGACAGCACCCTGGATCTGCTGAGCCGCCTGCGCAAAGAGAGAGATGAATGGAAGGTCGAAAAGTCTAAGTTAGAGACAAAGCTTGTAAACAAAGAGGTAGTCAAATATGAAAATGATCCCCTACTGGAGAAGGAGGCTGACCGTCTGAGGAGAGATGTGAGGGAGGAAATCCAGCAACGACGCAACATGGAGGAAACTGTCTTTGACCTGCAGAACAAGTACATCATGGTGGAAAGGCAGAAACCAGAGGAGAAGATTGTGATGCAGGAAGTGGTGCGTCTTGAGAAGGATCCAAAACAACTCCTGGAGTATGAAAAGCTGAACAAGAACTTGGATGAAGAGGTTAAATCCCGTAGAAAACTGGAATTGGAAGTTCGACAGTTGAGAGTCCTGGTTGAGGAGAAAGAGAGAAATTTGGCACTGATGGACGACCGGCAAAAGAAGATCCAAGTAGAAACAGAGCTTAGACAGATCAAATCTCGCATCCTTGAGCTTGACAATACCCCTCAACCCATTGCGGAGAAGATCATTATTGAGGAAGTTCTCAAAGTGGAGAGAGACCCCAAGCTTGAGAAACTAACCAGTGGCTTACGCACAGACATGGATATGGAGGAAACCAACATCAGTCGGTTGGAAAGGGACATCCGAAACCTGAAGATCAAGTTGGACATCTTGCGCAAGGAAAAGTCCATTGAAAAGACTGTATATAAAGAGGTGATTCGGGTGGAGAAGGACGAGAATGTGGAGGCTGAGAGGGACCATCTCAGAGATCTAGTGTTGCAGGAAAGAAGTTCCAGACGGGATCAAGAAGATGAAATCCAGAGGCTTAATACCAAAGTGACCCGGCTCCAGACCACAATGTCAAGCACCTCTCATGAAGAAACAAGCATCACCCTCAATAGAGATTCCCTGATGAGAGAGAAGGAAAACTTCCTCAAAACACTGAGGACTTTGGAGTCTGAGAAACATGATTTAAGCATATCGTTCCAGCTGCAATCCAAGCTGATGAGTGAGAGAAACCAGATTAACAGGCAAAGGGGCTTCAAGATGGATTCTGAGGTACAACGTCTAGAGAAGGACATCCTGGATGAAAAAGACCGGATACACCAAAAGGAGACCTACATTATGGAGCTGCAGAACAATCTTAAGAAAGATGACCACTCTGAGACACACACCAGAGAGACCAACCTCTCCACTAGAATCAGCATCCTTGACCCCGAGACTGGCAAAGACATGTCACCATATGATGCCTACTTAGAGGGTCTGATTGACCGCAACCAGTACATCCACCTTCAGGAGCTAGAATGTGACTGGGAGGAGATCACCTCAATGGGTCCAGATGGGGAGACCTCGATTCTGCAGGATCGCAAGAGTGGAAAGCAGTTCTCTGTCAAGAATGCTCTAAAGGATGGCCGCTTGACTCAGTCCGATCTGCACCGCTACAAGGAGGGTAAAATGCCTATCTCAGAATTTGCTCTCCTGGTCGCTGGGGATTCCAGACCAAAGCCTTACATTGGTCCAATCGCAACACCAAGGACACCGACAAATACCACTGCGGCATCTTCTTTGAGCACAATGCCATCATCACTAAGGTCTTCCTACTCAAGTCTCACAAACAATAGATATGGCAGCAGTAGCAACCTGAATATTTCTAGCGGTGATGAGCTCTTCCCAATCTCTGGGGTGCTGGACTCCACCACCAACAGTCGTATGTCTGTACGTAGTGCCCTGACTCGAAACCTTATTGACCCAACCACAGCCCAGAAGCTCCTGGAGGCACAGGCAGCCACGGGTGGCATCGTCGACCTCAACAGAAAGGACAAATTCTCTGTTCACAAAGCAGTTGAGCTGGGTCTCATTGACAAAAGTCACATGCATCTGCTGCTGAATGCTCAGAAGGCCTTCACTGGAGTGGAGGATCCTGTGACTAAGGAGCGTCTAGCAGTAGGGCAAGCGGCTGAGAAAGGCTGGATACCTCAGGATAGTGCCGTGAGGTACATGGAAGCACAGTACCTGACTGGGGGGCTGGTGAACCCCCATAAAGCTGGTCGCATCAGTGTCCAAGATGCTCTTAACACCAAGATAATCAACAGCACAGTAGCCAAGAACCTCCAAGACAAGTCTGCCCACACCAAAGAGTTGATTGACCCCATCACGAAAGAGAAGATCTCGTACAAGGAGGCAATGGATCGCTGCAAAAAAGATGTCACTACAGGGCTCTTGCTGCTCCCTGCAGCCTCCAGCGGTGACTCCAAAGATGCACCATCATACTCCAACTATCGATTCCCTGGCTCCTACAGCCAAGTCTAGACATGTGGCTGACACACATGCCAGATCTAGAGAGATGCTACAGCTCCAGGTGCTAAATAGAAATTCACATCACAACAACACAAACACATGTTCTTATGTCTTTATGGTAAAGGTAGAACATTTTTATAGTTCTGATTGTTGAAGTCAGAAAATGTCTAGGTTGTACTGTACACATTTACCTGTTCTTTATTGATGCTATGATTCTCAAGAGTTGCTGTACACATAATTTAAATTAATGTTTGGTGAAGAGCTTTCTTTGATTTGTTTTTCAGTATTGTAAGAGCCATTTCTTCCAATAAACCTCCAAATAAGCACTCATTACATTTTTCAAAACAAGTGTTGGTCTCTGTGTATAATTACTCCCATATGGTGGTAATTGTTGAAGTTCAAGTTGTTTATTTGTCATATGGACAGGAACACATTGTGGTGTACTGTACACAGTACAAGGACATTCTTACTTGCATGTTCACCTTTAAACAATGCAACAATAATAGAAAAAGTGAAAAATAAATAAAATCAATTTCACTTCTGTGACCCAGCTGAGACCACATGATAACACGAGGATGTCCGTGTTTTGACATTCTCACGAGATGGCAGAACCATACAACAAGGTAGCATGCTAATGAAATACACAGTGGATTTAATCTGGAGAGTTTCTGTGCTGCTGTGTGTCCAACCGGAACGGGCCGTTATGCCAGTAAATAAGGATCTACAGATGTAAATGTCCCTCCCCTTGTCCTGGTGAGAGGTGAAAGGTGTTGTGGGGACTGGTGAGAGTCTCCTCTTATGGGATGTCTAGTAAACAGATTAGTTGGTTACAGACAGGGCTTTATGGGATTACTGGACATGAGCCTGCCTGGGGGAGGAAGTGGCCCCCTCCTGTAAGTGGGGTCGTAAAATGAGGTTGTAAAATTAGTGACCTGGTGCCATAACTGGTTAAAGTGATATAGGGATAAAAACAGAGCGATTACAAAACACAGCCTAGCTATGAAGAAGAATGCATTTGACAATGGTGAATTTTTCCATTAGGTCCAAATGTTACATTGTATTTTGCACTGGTTGGTGAAATGACTTACTGTGGTTCCATGCTGAGGTAGATGATCCCTAAATTCCAAAATTGAGAAACATCCATCAAGCAACAACTTGAATGCCCTGGTTGGCAGATTGATCATTGTAATACTGTTCTTTTAAACAGCAGTCAAAGGTCTAAGGGACCACTTTGTTGGTTTGTCCATGATGTCTGAATAACTGTCATGACTGAAACGACACAAATTATGGTGTACATTATGACGACAACTCACTCATTCACTAGCAGTACGGAAGATGGTGTGGCATGGAATTGTCCGTCCACCTCGATGAATGTACAGTAAGTATCACGACTCAGGAGAAAACCCAGATGCAGACAGTTCGAAGTAACAGAAGTTTATTACAAAAACGGGGCAGGCAAACGACAGGTCAAGCAAAGGTCAGTAATCCAGAGCAGTCCGAAACGTACAGAATGACAGGCATTGTCACGATGGAATAAAGGGATCGGGAGACAGTCGCAGGAATGCGTAATAGGGTTTTTTATTGCCCCAAATTACAGAGTGCCATGTAAAGGCACAGGGACGAAGACCAAACAAACACATATACAAACACACATACAAAACACAGTGTAGAAATCAAAACAAAAGACCGAGGAGTACCTTGAATAAATACACGCACACAATGATACCACACGGGACGAGACCCGTAAATCATCTGTGCAATACAAGCGGCACAAAAGCCAAAACACAGCACAGGTACTCACACGACCAACGGACATTGGAACAATAATCGACAGCCCAATGGTGTGAACCAAAGGGCACATTTATACAATTAAAATCAGAGAAATGGGCACCAGGTGTGCGTAATGACACGGTTCCAGAGGGATAAGTGACAGGCAGGCTCAGGGCAAGCAGAGGTCAGTAATCCAGGGTAGTGTCACAAGATTCAGAATGCCAGGCAGAATGGTCAAAACCGGGAAAAAAGGGACTAGAACAAAAACAGGAATGTGGGAAAACCGCTGGTAGGCTCGACAAGATGAACTGGCAACAGACAAACAGAGAACACAGGTATAAATACACTGGAGATAATGGGAAAGATGGGCGACATCTGAGGAGGTGGAGACAAGCACAAAGACAGGTGAAACAGATCAGGGTATGACAGTAAGTTGTTTTCAGTCATTGTAAACAAAGCATAATGGATGACGAAAGTAATTGCAGGCCCTTTTGTATTACTGTGTGATTATTGCCATAATGCCATACCACGGTCTTTGGCACTGATCCTGTGCCCACTGCACACAAGAGGAAGCATTTGCACCACTCTGTTTCCACTGTTGGGATGAATAGGCGTCACTGACACCTGTCTTTCATTGAATACAATTTAGTGCCGCTCACGCTTCTAACTCTGATGGCTGGGGGAGTCGACCTTCTTTCATTGCTGTGACCTCAGCAAACACATCATACAGCAGCACTCCTCACTAACGGCTAGAAAATATCCCAACACTATTACATCCAGAGCAGCAAGGGGAAATGCACACATTTCTAACCAAAAGGATGGAATTAGGTGATCTGTGGCTAGAATTCGTTCAAACACACCATAGCAGTGTTTACATGGCTTTGTTGACATGTATGGTGGTGGTTGTCTCCCCTTTGTAGATGGGATTTAAATAATTTGTCATGATAAAATGTTAGGATGAAAAATCGGATCATGTTATAATTCAGCTTAATTTGTAGATTTGGTTCTAAATAAATGAGTGAGGGGAGTTTATTTCCTTGTGCCAGATTTACCCTTCCGTGTGGGTTCAGTTGTTCACCTGGCAGGTTGGTGGATGAAGACTGACAGGGTGACAGTATGCCTTAATTGGGGAAAATATACTCTGGAAGGCTTTGTCTTCTCTCCAATAAATAAATTATCAATTTAAGCAGGTGTAATAATACACTTAATGTAAAAAGACAACACTGATATATGGCAGTCAATGCTTTATTTCCACTGAATTCCAAAATATTACTATTTCACCCTCACCGAAATGCACAGTCAGGAATCATGACAATCTGTAACTTTCAATTTGAGTCAAAACTTAGCCCCTGCACTTTACATTTACATTTTTGTAATTTAGCAGACACTCTTTTCCAGAGCGACATACAGTTAGTGCATTCATCTTAAAATAGCTAGGTGGGACAACCACAGAGGTGGAAGAACAGAGCACTCGGGTTGGGGTGTAGGGTTTGAGCTTAGTCTGAAGGTAGGGAGAAGCAGTTCCTCTTGCTGCTCTGTAGGTAAGCACCATGGTCTTGTAGTGGATGCGAGCTTTGACTGGAAGCCAGTGGAGTGTATGGAGGAGTGGGGTGACATGGGAGAACTTGGGAAGGTTGAACACAGGCAGGCTGTGGCATTCTGGATAAGTTGCAGGGGTTTGATGGCACAAGTGGGGAGCCCAGCCAACAGTGAGTTGCAGTAGTCCAGACGGGAGATGACAAGTGAATGGATTAGGACCTGCGCTGCTTCCTGTGTGTGGTAGGGTCATACTGGATGGATGTTGTAGAGCATGAATCTGCAGGAGCGGGTCACTTCTTTGATATTTGCAGAGAACGACAGGGTGTTGTCCAGGGTCACACCAAGGTTCTTTGCACTATGGGAGGGGGACGCCGTAGAGTTGTCAACCGTGATGGAGATGTCTTGGAGTGGGCAGGCCTTCCTTGGGAGGAAGGGCAGCTTCGTCTTGTCAACGTTTAGCTTGAGGTGGTGGGCCGACATCCAAGCTGAGATATCTGCCAGGCATGCAAAGATGCGTGTCGCCACCTGGGTGTCAGAAGGGGGAAGGAGAAAAGTAGTTGAGTGTCATCCGCATAACAATGATATGAGAGATCATGTCGGGATATGACGGAGCCGAGTGGCTTGGTGTATAGAGAGAAAAGGAGAGGGCCTCCAACCGAGCCCTGGGGTACAACAGTAGTGAGAGTATGTAGTGCTGACACAGATTCTCTCCATGTCACCTGGTAGGAGCGGCTTGTCAGGTAGGATGCAATCTAAGAGTGTGCAGAGCCTGAGACGCCTAGCCCTGAGAGGGTGGAGAGGAGGATCTGAAGGTTCACTGTGTTAAAGGCAGTGGACAGATCTAGGAGGAGGATGAGAACAGAGGAGAGAGAGTCAGCTTTGGCAGTGAGGAGAGCCTCACCGATACAGAAGAGAGCAGTCTCAATTGAGGGACCTGTCTTGAAGCCTGACTGACATTCTGAGAGAGCTAGCGAGAGAGTTGGTCAGAGACAGCATGCTAAATTGTATTGGAAAGAAAATAAAGAAGGGATTCCAGTCTATAGTTTTTGATGTCAGAGTGGTCAAGTGTTGGTTTCTTGAGGAGGGGAGAGACTCTGGACATTTTTAAGTCAGAGGGGAGGCAGTCAGTGGCCAGGGATGAGTTGATGAGGGAGGGGAGGATGGGTTGATCGGGCAGGTTGTCGGGTGGCCGGACCCCACTAGTCTCAGGATTTTATCTGAAGAGAGAGGGGAGAAAGAGGTCAAGGCGTAGCGTTGTTGTTCTGTGTCAGTGGGACCAATAGACTCAATAGGCTGAGTGAATGAGGAGCTGATGTCATCAACATTATTTTCAAAGTGGTTGACAAAGTAATCTGCAGAGAGGGATGAGGAAGGGGTGGAGGATTAAGGAGGAAGGAGAAGGTGGAAAAGAGTTTCCTAGGGTTAGAGAAAGAAGCTTGAAATTTGAAGTGATAGAAAGTGACTTTCGCAGCGGATACAGAAGAGGAAAATGTAGAGAGGAGGGAATGAAAGGAGGATTGGTCCTCCAGAAGTTTAGCTTTCCTCGATTTTCACCCTGTTCTGTATGATCGCAATGATTTTCTCAGCAATGGAACTGGAGGGGAGGGCTGAGCCGGCCGGGAGGAAAGTGGACAGTACGAGTCATAAGATACGGAAAGGGAGGAAACTAGGGTTGAAGAGGCAGAATCAGGAGACAGGAGGGAGAAAGATTTAGCAGAAGGGAGAGATGATAGGATAGATGAGGATAGAGTAGTGGAAGAGAGAGAGCGAAGATTGCGACGGCACATGACCATCTGGGTAGGGGCTGAGTGGGTTGGGTCAGAGGAAAAGGAAACAAAATAGTGATCTGAGACCTGGAGGGGGGTTGCAGTGAGATTAGTAGGCGAACAGCCTTTAGTAAGGATTAGGTCAAGCGTATTGCCTGCCTTGTGAGTGGGAGGGGTCCGGGAAAGGGTGAAGCCAGAAGAGGCAAGAAGGGGAAGAAAGAGGTGGAAAGAAATTAACCGAAGGTAGACGTAAGTAGGTTGAAGTCGCCTGGAGATATCAGGAGTCCTCTAGCTATAGATTGAAAGCTGCTGTCCAGTAGTCTTTGCTGTCCAGTAGCTGGCCATGTTCACGCAAGCTTTAGTTCTGGGTCGTGACAAATGGTAGGCTGCGTTTACACAGGTAGCCCAATTCGGATCTTTTCCCACTTATTTGACCAATAATTTTGCAAAAGATCAGAATTGGGCTGCATGTGTAAACACAGCCAAATTATGCGTATGATGTTGTACATTCTTATGAATAAATATAGTTAAATGAATCAACAGTAAATGTAATTATTATACTGAAGTCATGCAAATGGAACATGCTCAGAACGTTAATACATTATCATCTTTATTATATATTTTTAATAACAAAAACAGTACAAAAACATATTTATTAAAGATATGATTGGTTTCAAGGGTAAGACAGGTTCTGGTGGAGTAAGAGAAGATACTACATGGTTTGAATAACGCTCTGCACATATGACCCAAAGGGAAATGAATAGACAAACAGTTTCAGTAACAGATTAATCCAAATTGGTGTGGATGTAGCCTACTTTTCTCATCGTATGAAAACGGGCTTGTTAAGTCACTAGATCTACTGGCAGTCCAATGAAAGGATCCTCTTGTAAATCCTCAGACGTTTACAGTATACCTAATGCCCACTAATAGAGATAAAGAGGCACGGTTGAGCTGCTAAAGCCTGGTAGTCTGTGACGTCAGTCCATATACCGTCAGAGAGGAGGGGGCTTGCAACCCAAACCTTCAGACAAAACTTACAATAAATAAAACGGGAACATGTGCAGTAAAAATATAATCTCACACAGACAGAAGTCACACAATATTTGTTCTAACATTCATTAGCATATAGCTAGTTAACATTGAAATATTCACATATTAAATAACGTTAGGTATCTGAAATTAAAACATTGTAATAAAGCTCAAAGACTCCCTGCATTGGTCATGCATGTATGGTGTGCACTTTAGACTACCATCTTAGATATAAATGTAAATGTTTACATCACTTTATTTTACATCATAGTTGATATGTACAACAGGAATCTAATATATAACTGAGTAAAAAAAGATTTACACATCAGCAGACTCAGGCTCAGTCCTCTGAGTCTGTTCCTCCAATAACAATGCAGACTCACTCCTCTGAATTGGTTCCTCCGATAATAACACAGTCTGAGGAAAACCAATAGCTTCACTGTTGCGCCGCATCAGGGCATGGCCCCTCACAGGGTACTGCATCTCTGTGAAGGTCAGTGATGCCACCGTGATGGAACAGCGGCCCTGCACCTTGAAGCCAGACTTCTGGTAGAAGGGAACCAGGAAGTCCTCGCACATGAGCACTGCACGGCGCACATAGGGCAGGCAGCGTAGGTACTGCAGGTAGCGCCACATCAGGATAGGGCCCTTGCCCTGCTGCCGGAAGGTCCGGTGGACCGCCAGCACATGGATATGAACTGTGGAACCTTTGGGCTTGTGAAGAGATAAGGCGTCCTGCAGCAAAGGAAAAATGCAAATGTAGCTCAAGTAGAGTTCATTCAAGAATATGTATGGTGATGTAATACAGAGCACCTGATTGAGAAAAAGTATCAGTGAGCTAATAAAAACACAGTAAGATATAGAGTAAATGACCTATGAATCAATAGTATATTATATAACATCATAGAAGTGTCTTACTAGGGTGAGTCTGTCCTGGTCCCATTGGGACCCAATGATGAAGGCTACTAGTCTCCCCTCCTCAAACCAGCCCATGGACAGCTCTGGACACAGCGTGAGGAAATGACGCACCTCATCAAGGTGGAGCGGGCAGTCTCCTGACACAGATATAAAGGCTGGCGGAGGAAAAGAGAGACACGTTTTCATCATCCTTGGACTCACTGTATTTAAGAATGCCAAGGCGGATCCGTATCAGTGCATTAAACCTATAACAAGGGATTAATACAAAGTGTTATGGAAAGGAAGAGACAGACTGGCGCGCCCAGTCAACGTGCGTAAAGCCCAAGGAGAGGCTGTTGGCACGAGTTTTACGCGCGATTTGAGTACCCCTGATAACGCTCATACATTGTATATTCGTGTCATTAATTCATAACACATAATACATACAAACATTTATAACTGCATTTATGGACAACTTACCCTCTTTCTCGATTTCAAACACGCTGATGGCATCTTGCGTGTTGAGCGGTCGGAACTCGCTTGCTGGCAATGTGTGTCTTCTTTGGCGCCCAGGAGAAACAGAAGGGGATAGGCGCGGTTTCAGGAAAGGCAAGGCGCCCACTAGAGACATTTTACAACTTGTATAACTCCGGTTGGATTACTTCGATATTCTTCTGTTCCTTCTATTGTTGTTTGTTTGCACAAGTCTTCTCTCTTGGCTGTTACACGAAGGCTAATCTTCACTTTCCTCCTCTTGTTGGGACAGCCTGTGCACAGATGACCAAGAGGGAGTAGAATCCGTATTTATAGGATGTGGTCCATGTATATGTGAGTCATTTTACCATTTAGAATATGAATAGTACGACGTCGGTGCTCATTAATGAAATAATAGCATTTGAAGCGATGGAGAGTGGAGGGCAATTAACTAGAACCAGAAATTAAGCGACCTGAGGTCTGCTGCTTTACGCACAAATGGCAGTGTTGTGACAACCTGTTTATTACTTGCCTAGAGAATTAATGTACCACAAAATAGAGAATTAACACACTGAATGTAATGAATTTACAATATGTTTTTTCCTCTGCCATGCGATATTTGTTTGCCATGATATGCAGATACTCATATGCAGATACTCTGAATTTATATGGTAACCAACAAGAGCACTGTAACTGAAAATAACGTTGCTTTACTTACCTGATGCAATCTCATCCGAACACTCTCTCTACCTGCCTTATTGTCTTATCTCACCCTCTCTTTCTCCTCCCTCCTCTCTCTCTTGCGTGCCCTGAAAGACGTCCACCTCTTCATTATAAAGCCAGTGACTATTACTATGTCACGTGACAGATTATAGAAGTTGTTTCCACAACTCGGCGTATTAGCTTCTATCTTCATCCCTTGAGTTTGACTGACACATGGCAAAGTGGATATTCTCCTGTATATTTGGGAGATATAGTAGGCATGGGGTAATTGTGGGCAACTCTTGCTCCAGCCAAGTTCTCTATACCGGTCTGCTCAGTATAGGCCTACAAATGATATTATTTAGTGGTTACTCTCTCAACAGGTGGATATTTAGAATGGGTATCCATGGTTAGAGGGAGAGAAGCTATCAGCAGTACTGACATTGGAACACTGCTATCATAAAGATAAGATTAGTCTGGTCCTACAAGCAGAACTTTAATACACCCTCAAATACACAACACCTGTAATGGACATTATTAACCACTGGGTGATCATTTTCACTTTATATAAAAACTAAAAAGACAATTAACAGTGTTAATGCTCTCTGGAAAAGATGGCTGCTAATGATGAACAAGACAGATTCTCTTGAAGAATTTGGGAATTTTATTACAATTCAGACAGTCGATACAGCATGATTCATGTATTTAGTTGTGGTTCTTACTAAATGAAACCCTGGAAAAATATAGATCTCTCTCCTACACAGGAATGATGACATAAAAAAGGACATGAATGCAATGAGAAGACTACAGCAGTATTTGAATATTAATAACAGTACGATGATGTAGTCACTCCACAGTCCACCCTATCAGCCAAGGGTACAGGATAGAGAAGATAACAGTAGTTCAACACAATTGCAATTACTCCACTCAGATGTGTTGAGACCAGTTGTTTTTTATACATATTACATAACAGTCACTAGGGTCAGCAATGGATGTCCGCTTGTCTGTTCGGTTGAGGAGAGATTATATTCGACTGAAGAGAGATGATACTCAGTATACACAGTCTAGCATGAGCTACCGTACCTGAAGTGATTCAAATGGAGGTTTTTGATATTCAGATGGCAATATGACAAGTGATTGTAGTTTAATTCAAATGGCTTGTAATTGTTTTCATAACCTGGATACCAGTATTCTAGTGAATCAATGCAACCAAACATACAAATAATGAAAGTGAGCTATCATAAGATTTTATACAGTACTACTGTTGTACCATAGAAACAAATGTGCAAGTACTATGTCAGAACTTCCACCACTTGAACTGCAATGACTGGTTAAGGTAAATCCACTAGGGGGACCCCTCCCACTGCATAAAGAGCAGTGAGGTGTCCCAGAACCAGCCACATTGAAAGAATTTGCATAGCTAATCTCTCAGTTTGGATATGTGCTTAAACTTGTGTATGCATGGTCTATGACCTTGTCAACACCACCAGCAGAGCCTGACAAATGAGGATTAGGTAGGTAGATAGGTATGTATGGGGTAAAAGGTACCATACAGTATGTTTAATATTATAATAACAAATGATTTATCCTGCTTCCAGTCCCTTTCTCTTAATCCCTGCCTACATTTTCCTATCTACCTCAATACTCCAGTATCTCTGTACGTTGTACATTTGGTACTGGCACTGACGCTGTATATAGCTTCCTCTCTTCTTTCTTCTTTCTTGTGTTTTCCCCCTTGTTTTTCTTCTTCTTATGAATTATACTTTTTTATATATATATACTACTGCACTGTTGGGTAGGGCTTTCAAGTTAAGCATTTCACTGTACTTGTGCATGTGACAAATAAAACAAACCTTTCTTTATCTAAAGGCATATCAAAGTCAGGTACAGGCACAGACATGGAAGATTGAAATCAGAATGGGAGAAGATAATGTTACATCTGCAGTCAGCATACCTTCAAGTAGAGTCATTTTAAGCATCCTTTTAGATTCATTATACAGTACATTAAAACCCTTCCACCCATATGACATTTTGAGCCAAACCAAACCAAGTGTGTGCTCTAGGATTAGTTAAACCAGTAATTATTATATCTCTGGGGTGAACCCGACCTGACATGAACTGGTGCGAGTAGAACTGATGATAATGCTCACATTTGCGCTTGTCTCTGCTCCAGTGCACTAATGCTCATCATCTCCACCCCGACAAGAAAAAGGCCCCAGTAGAGAGCGCAGCACTCTGGCCTGGTCGCTCCAACTCTTATTGATCGAATCAATGTGCAAAACCAACTGACCCATGCAGTGCTGCGTAGTGCAAAACCATGTTTCCCTTCTTAGTGTGTGCTTGGACAGAAAACAACAGAAATATTTATATTATTTTATCTACAATAAAACCGTTCATAAAAATCGACAATGGTCCTGTATCTTCTTCAACTGCTAGTAGTTCCATCAGCTAGTATTTTTCATTCACCCATAAAGCTTCAGAATAAGGACACATTAGGTGCTGATGGCTCCAACATCTTGTGAAGGAGGAGGGAGTACAACCTTAACACAGCTAGAAGGGGTCATATGTAGCAGACGAGACCATCCCCCTCCTTGCTGAGTGCTCCAGATCTGAAAGGGAGTGTCAAGCCTGTGTGTTTGTGTCAGGAAGAAGGTGGTCCAAGAAGCATGTTGGTTTGAGCTGCAGCAGCAGCAGGGTAGTAGACAGGCGAGATATATAAGAAGGTAACCTCAGCTGGCCAGGTTCCTGAACCTCCATGCTGCTTTAACACGACCTCACTAGCACCTAACCCCTTCCACCCCATCCATTAAACACAGAGGTAAAGGAGAGGTTTTCACTGGTGAGAGGGAGAAGAGTAACCTAATATCATTGGTGGAGGTCTACAATGCTGCATTCTCCAACGTTGTGCTTCTCCAAAGAGAACCTACACCCATGACTCGAACAGTATATCCTGAGGGGGGAAGGCCTACATGTCAGGCCCGTGTCTCATCCTCCACAGAATGATTACCCCAGGGCTAGATAGCGGACGTAGAGCTGGTTGCCTGCCACATCCTCGCGGGACAGAAGAATGTGCTTCTCTTCACGTGTGTCACACTCATTAAGTCAGACAGCGGAGCACACAAGGTACTCCTCAGCAGTGGGCCCCTCCCTACTAAACACACCGCTCACAACACACTATCATACACACACTGTCATACACACACACTCTTAGCTGAGACCAGCCAGCTGCAAGAACATCCATGGCTTTGACCCTGAATGAAGCATGGAGAGGAAAGGGAGGGATCTCTAAACAACAGGACACAGAGATAGATACTGAATGTATCTGTAGAAAAAAAGAGGGGGGATTTTCCAAAGGCTGATATAATGTCTTTGGCACTTTGTATATATAGTAGACAGAGTAAGAAAGGGGGCGAGAAGTCAGAGCTGTGGGGAGGACAAACTCTCTGAGTAGATTCTCAGCCTGAGATGAGCCTGGCGATTCCTTCATGAACCTGGGCCTGTACTGGCCCGTACTCCACCATCTCCCCGTCCACAGTGATCGCTCCCTCGGGGGACAGAGGCTCCAGGCGAAAGGCCTTCACCCTCTCATACACAAGGTGTGGGCAGCCAATAGCCAGGTGCCCCCCCTTCTCCATGGCCATGAAGAGTGTGAGCAGAGCTAGCCTGGAGATGCCTGCACGCACATACAACAGGTGGATGAAGCCGTCGTCTGCTGCGGCCCCAGGGGCGGCAAACAGGTCCTCAGCCAAATGGGACTGGAACATGGCCAATACCAGTACAAAGTCTTGCTCATTCACTACTGTCCAATGATCAGGCACCGGCTGCTCCAGGTCTGCTAGGAGCGAGTCAGGAGGCCCCTTCTGGTTGACTGGTTGGGGCTCGGTCCTCATGGTTGTGATGGCAATGTTGGAGGAGTTGTGGGCGATGTTGTGGTTGGAGTTTGTGCTGTGGTTGGAGTTTGTGATGTGGTTGTGGCGAGAGTTCTGATTGGGGGAGCTGTTGGGCCCACAGGGTAGAGAGGAGCAGAGGGAGGAGTTCTGGGGTGTGAAGGGAGGAGCAGGCAGGTATGCCAGCCTACCCTGATATACCTTGAGGGAGGCCAGGCGCATCAGCGTACCAACCAGGAATCGCATGGGGCCAACGAGGCGGTACTTCTCACTCTCAATGTCGACGTCAGCCACGAAGCCCCAGGCCAGGGAGAGGAAGGAGAAGATGCGCTGGCTGGAGGCCAGGTGGACCGAGACCAGGTCCAGCTGAGTCACCAGGCCTTTACACAGCAGGAAGCCACAGCTCAGCAGCAGCTCCTTACCCCAGACCGGGGGAGACCTGAATGGAGTAGCAGTCAGCTCACAGTAGACTGAGGCAGTTAGGTATCAGTCTGTGGTTCAATTGAGCCGGAGCTACTCCTTCACTTAAAAGTAATGACCCTAACCCTAACTCTAGAATGGTAATACATTGTACTTACAGCAGTAACCCTAACCCTCGCCCTAACCCTAACCCTAGGTTCATGTCCACATGCCGGTTAAACCCTAATCCCATTGTTTTAAAGTAACTGTCCAGTGAAAATCTCACATTTAATTTAATTCATATTCTGCTAACTCATACCCAAATAATGTTGTTGACTTGTCCTATACTCGTTTCAGTGGCCAAAGTATAACTGGGAGAAAAACTTAAACTGACCATTTCAAAAATGCTTGCTATCTCCTCATAGAGTATGATGTCATACTCCTGAGGAGGATGAGCTGGCCAATCAGCAGTTTAGAGGAGGATGAGCTGGCCAATCAGCAGTTTACTCACATTCATATTTTTAATGACCGGTACACTGTACACCCACACCATTCCGTTGTTGGGGTATGCCCACACCATTCTGTTGTTGGGGTATGCCCACACCATTCCGTTGTTGGGGTATGCCCACACCATTTCGTTGTTGGGGTATGCCCACACCATTTCGTTGTTGGGGTATGCCCACACCATTTCGTTGTTGGGGTATGCCCACACCATTCCGTTGTTGGGGTATGCCCACACCATTCCACATTGGGGTATGCCCACACCATTTCGTTGTTGGGGTATGCCCACACCATTTCGTTGTTGGGGTATGCCCACACCATTCCAACACAGAACAGCTGCTTTTTAACATTCTTAATTACAATTATTTTGGAAGGAACACTATTTAACTCATATAGTAATTAATTATAGGTCATATTTCATAGAGATCTGGAAACACTGGACAGTTACAGTACTTTAAACATAACCATCTGCACTGTCTGACTGTAAGATAATGGGGTTAGGGTTGAACTGGGGTGTGGACATAAAGCTAGGGTATGGGTTGTGGCTAGGGTAAGGGTTATGACTAGGATAATGGTTGTGGCTAGGGTTAGCTTGGTTTGAGTTAAACAAGGGTGTTAGGGTTAGGGTTGTTCATAGGCTGCAAAGCTTTATTCAACTGTGATAGATATCTGATGTTATACAACTCGCTGTGTATTTTGTTGTTGTTTTTCTGTTGACGTTGTAAATGTAGGGGGCTCATATTTCACAAACAGCAGTAATAAAGGCGGTCCAGACACTACTTCAGTAGTAGTCCACTGAATTTCCAGTTGCTCTAGAACCCATTACATCACTCCATTAAAAGTAGCTATCAGCTACCCTCAAATAATGACTCTTCTTGGACTTTATGAAGTGTGAAGCTGAAGCAGACACTATCTCTCTCCCTTGTCTCTGGAGAAATGTGCCTACTCTGCCCAGTCAGCTAATGTGATAATTACATCCATAGAAAAGGGATAAATCACCTTCTTTGTCGCATTCCATTCTACTGTACTCTATGCATTTAAATGTCTCATTAGTGGACTTACTTAGTGTAGTGGTGGACAGAGGCTGCCAGGGCGTTGCCCGAGCCCCCTGGTAAGATGCTCAGTGGGGTCTGGATGGCCTCCTCCCAGTCCTCTCTCTCCAGAAGACCATTCAACACCTGACCGGACAGGCAAACACACACAAACAGCATCAGGCCACGACCCTCCAACTGAGAGTTGTACCCCACAAACCCCACTGCTTATTCAAACAGTCTTAGGGAAACTTTAGACAAGTTAGCTATGCTGGAAATGTGTTCATGCAGTGTCTATACTTGGCGCACCTCGAACAGCAGCCCGTCCCCTGACAGGATGACCAGAGCGTCCCACTGTGACAGATCAGTCTCTCTCACCAGCTCCCTCGCATGGTTCTGGTGCTCTATCGGGGACAGAGAGAAACGCCATGAGAGAGAGGGACAGGGAGGAGGGAGGAAAGAGAGAAGGAATAAGGTCAGAGAGATGGCCTCCCTTCACCAGAAGCCCCCAGGGAGGGATCAGTGGGATGGGAGAGAAAAGGGATTCAATTTCCCTCTATCAGTCCATACATATCACATTAGACCGTGCAGTGGCTATTCAACTGGCCGATGGCAGTCTTCAAAGCAGCCAGGCCTTAGTGCAAACATCTGCCACTGCTGTGATAGTTGATGTGACGACTGGGGCCGACTCTGTTGGTTTAGTGGAGTTTTATTGGAGATGTCCTTGAGACAGTAGCGCTGCAGGGGGTCTTATTGGATCCCCCCTAAGCACACTGTCTAGCACAGTTCTGCCAGCTGAGACTTGTGTTCTGCAGCAAATATCAGCTCTGCTAAAGGCAGTACTGTGTTTGTTTGTTTTTGCAATTGTGTGTGTCTATGCCTGTGTCCCTGTGGGTGTGTTGAGGCATTGTCATCACAAGGGCATTACTTTTCTGCTTGAGTTACCGTATGTGTTGAGGTTTGAAAAATGACCAGACACTCCATTACTACATCCACTCCCCCCTCTTCCTAACATATACCTGTCCCCTAGCCCTCCCTCACCCACCGAGTTTCCTTTAAGTCCATGCTGTTTGGTATGTATGGGGAGACTGAGAGCGGAGTGATGTGGTCCTGTGCTGTCAGGCAAAAGCAGAGGGAGGCTGCTGCAGCTGACTCAGCACTCTCTATGCTGCTGGCTGGAGGCTGAGGCTGCACTTCCCAGCCCTCTCCTTATTCACGGGGTCACTGCCACACACAAACACACATAGACAGGGGCTACCTCACTATCTCTTGACTTTCTGGATTTGATGTAATCCTCTCTTCTGATGAGCTATAGCTTGGTAGCTACTCTCTGTTAATGTGATATGAACCAAGGTCCCTTTTGGGTTAGGATGATACATATCACATTAGATGCCCAATATAACGTTTTTCTGCTCTCAGTTTCTGAATACATACCTACTTGAACATTGAACTGTTTTCTACATGAGCTCCCTCAGTTTCTGAGGGAGACACACATGCAGGTGCACACAAGCACATGAACACGCACCACAGAAAACCCCAGATTTACTCCCTCGCTGAAAGACGATCCTCTCAGTGTGCCTTAGTCCTCTGGCATAGACTAGTAGATGACATGATAGTTCTGCAGGGCTCCATTCTCTAAGTGGAGGCAGGCAGGGCAGCGAGGTGGCGCTGGTTAATCCACTCAGACAGGCTAGCTACAGTACCCAGGCAGGGCAGCGAGGTGGTGCTGGTTAATCCACTCAGACAGGCTAGCTACAGTACCCAGGCAGGGCAGCGAGGTGGTGCTGGTTAATCCACTCAGACAGGCTAGCTACAGTACCCAGGCAGGACAGCAAGGTGGTGCTGGTTAATCCACTCAGACAGGCTAGCTACAGTACCCAGGCAGGGCAGTGAGGTGGCGCCGGTTAACCACTCAGACAGGCTAGCTACAGTACCCAGGCAGGGCAGCGAAGTGGTGCTGGTTAATCCACTCAGACAGGCTAGCTACAGTACCCAGGCAGGGCAGCGAGGTGGTGCTGGTTAATCCACTCAGACAGGCTAGCTACAGTACCCAGGCAGGGCAGCGAGGTGGTGCTGGTTAATCCACTCAGACAGGCTAGCTACAGTACCCAGGCAGGGCAGCGAGATGGCGCTGGTTAATCCACTCAGACAGGCTAGCTACAGTACCCAGGCAGGGCAGCGAGGTGGTGCTGGTTAATCCACTCAGACAGGCTAGCTACAGTACCCAGGCAGGGCAGCGAGGTGGTGCTGGTTAATCCACTCAGACAGGCTAGCTACAGTACCCAGGCAGGGCAGCGAGGTGGTGCTGGTTAATCCACTCAGACAGGCTAGCTACAGTACCCAGGCAGGACAGCGAGGTGGTGCTGGTTAATCCACTCAGACAGGCTAGCTACAGTACCCAGGCAGGACAGCGAGGTGGTGCTGGTTAATCCACTCAGACAGGCTAGCTACAGTACCCAGGCAGGGCAGTGAGGTGGTGCTGGTTAATCCACTCAGACAGGCTAGCTACAGTACCCAGGCAGGAGAGCAAGGTGGTGCTGGTTAATCCACTCAGACAGGCTAGCTACAGTACCCAGGCAGGGCAGCGAGGTGGTGCTGGTTAATCCACTCAGACAGGCTAGCTACAGTACCCAGGCAGTGGAGGGGAAGCAGTGCTATTCTCCCAGCTCCCAGCTCCCAGCAGTCCCAGGTTGACATCGTCACGCCGACCATCGGTAATTAGTCTTTTTTCATCAACACCCAGATGCTAACCTGGGGCCTGTGTCCCCTGGGACTGAACTCACACTCTTTCTCCTCTCTCTCTGTTCTCTCCTTTTTCAGTTGTTTCAAAGATTAAGAAGGCATTGAACAACTCATAGGTGTCTTGGTGATGGTTTGTAACTCTGGCAGAGATAGCTTCTTGTCAGCTATACTGGGTGATGGTGAAGTATAGGTGGTGGAGTTAATGTGTAGCTGAAGTGATTTTTAAAAGTCTTTCTGGCTCCTTGGATTGTTCCTGCTGCTCAAAGATACCTGACTTTTATTCAGTGAAAGGTTATGCAGAGTTCAGTGACTTTGAACTCACTGCTACTGTTAGTGAAAAGCAGTTGAGAGTAGTTGAGAGCAGGGGATCCGACAAGGCAGTGCAGAGTCAAACACTGTGTGTGTGTGTGTGTGTGTGTGTGTGTGTGTGTGTGTGTGTGTGCGTGCGTGCGTGCGTGCGTGCGTGCTCGTGCGTGTGTACGCAATCAGGACAGTGAGATAATAGGGCTCAAGCAGGTAGGTGTGTAAGGGACTGAGTGTTGACCAGTGTGTGTAGTGGACTGACCAGTGATGACCAGTGTGTGTAGGGGACTGACCAGTGATGACCAATGTGTAGGGGACTGACCAGTGATGACCAGTGTGTGTAGGGGACTGACCAGTGATGACCAGTGTGTAGGGGACTGACCAGTGATGACCAGTGTGTGTAGGGGACTGACCAGTGATGACCAATGTGTAGGGACTGACCAGTGATGACCAGTGTGTGTAGGGGACTGACCAGTGATGACCAATGTGTAGGGCACTGACCAGTGATGACCAATGTGTAGGGACTGACCAGTGATGACCAGTGTGTGTAGGGGACTGAACAGTGATGACCAATGTGTAGGGACTGACCAGTGATGACGTGTGTGTAGGGGACTGACCAGTGATGACCAGTGTGTGTAGGGGACTGACCAGTGAAGACCAATGTGTAGGGACTGACCAGTGATGACCAATGTGTAGGGACTGACCAGTGATGACCAATGTGTAAGGGACTGAAGCCTCGGTGAGCATGGGCTCGATTTGCCCGGAGAAAAGCTGGAGAGCCTGGCCCCGCCCACTCTGGGGGTTCACCAGAACCATGACCCTGCAGGGCCGCCGTACCTCATAGTACTTCACATCTGAGAGAGAGAAAGAGAGAGAGAGAGAGAGAGAGAGAGAGAGAATAGAAAAAAGAGAGCAATGGAGTGAAAGATGTAGATAAACAGAAGAGGGAAAAATGAATAGTTTGTGAGTTGGTATTCTCAAGTTGTCATGGGAATAATTGCTCCACTTACTTTTCTACTATCAAGGAAACATCAATCATGCAACTCTCCATTGTCTTCCAAAAGTTTTTCTGACATCAATCTCAGGCATGTCAAAGAGGTTATGAAAGGAGTCTCTACCCTCTCGATCCCTTGGCAGAAAACCATTGTTCAAAAAGATAGCATTAAACAGTGATGCCAAGGGCAGTGACACCATTCACTCACAGATGGTGCTTAACGTTATTGTTTTTGTGATCCACTTATTTTTCCCCAGAAATGTAAGTCTAACAAAACACATGCCACCTCAACTCATTCGCCTAATGTTGTAGTTGAAGATATGCTCCGGAACTTTTAAACCTCCCGCTTTGGGCTGGATGTGTCAATCTGCAGTTTTACCTAAATTAGCCACAAATCCCTAGTTTTAAAGCGACAGTTTTTCTGTGCTGCGCCATTTTCCCTACATTTTCCCACACGTGAGCCAGACACCTAGCAATTTGAGTTTCAGCCAATGAGCTTCAGCCCCCTGCAATATGAGTGAAAGCTAGCAAGATGCACACAGAGCAGAGCGAGAGAGAAAGCAATGACGTGGTGCACATATCTGCACATAAGTGAGGTAGTACACCATTTTCAGGGATCACTTTTGGCTCATGAGTGCTACTTTCAGAACTACTGGCTAAAATGTATACACAAGTACCGGAGAATTTCTTTAAGTAATGCTACTCTGTTATGATCTGTGTGGTTATCTTTAGAATTATTACCAGACACCAACGGAATAATTAAAAGCTGGCAGAACTTGTTCAGATGTTGCAGAGCGCCATGAGAGATAATTTCAGAGACAGTTGTTTTTAACTCAGGATGAACTCCTAGCCTCTGATACTGTAGTTACTGTAGATGCTCTTGTCTTTCTGCACACTGTCTTCTAAATCATAAGAGAGATTTAGGACTGTCCCCGACAAAAACAAATCTTAGAGTCGTCTGTTCTTTCGACCAATAGATTGTTCCAAATGTAAAAACATGTATTTTTCCATTTATAGACACACCCTATGTTTGAATAAAAACAACTATATGCAGGCTACTTAGCTTGTCTGATGCTTTAAGCACTGCGATTAAAAATGAAGACACACAAATTACTAAAGAGGAAGCCAGAGATCAATAAGCCTAACCTGTTCCTGACCCGACCCTCCTCTTCTCGCTGCTGCTGGGCTTCGCAGATTCTGCCATTATGCTCCTGAAGTTGCCAGTAATAGAATACACCAGCGGTTGGCAGCCTTTTCCATTTGGAGTGCCAAGTTATCATACCATTTCTCCTGATCTGCGTGCCAGTTATGATTTTCATATGCACATATTCGTGGAAAAGTTTCATTTAATTTATATTGAAGTCCTCGTGTCTCAAAATCAATGTCATGTGGTTAATCACAATTCTATCTAAATGAAAATTAATCAAATAAAAAAACTACTTCTATTGCCATTGCCAATATGTAAAAATATCCTGGGCTCTAAGAGTTTCCCAAACAGACACAGCTGTAGGCTATTTGCGCAAGGGATAAGAAGTAATCAGGCAGGCCTATTTTATGACGTTTCAACCGGATCAGAGCATGAGATTTTTTCACCCTTTCATAGTGAGTGGTTATCAAAAGGGAGCGAATTTCTCAATTAGGCTACGTTCAGGAACTATTGTGATTCTCAATGGATGTAAAACAGAGTGTTTATTTGCTGTTTGAGGCGAAGGAAAGATGACTTTGAGAAGCTCCACAGTGATTGTGAGTTAAGACAATCAGAAATAGTATCAGATCCCCAAATGGGCACATTTATAGGCCTACATTTGTTTGCAGGCCAGGTAGCCTAGACCTACTTCTATGTGTAATCAGGTGCATGTCCTTACTCAAGATTGACAGGAGCGCTTCAAACAAAAGACAGTGAATAAATTGACAACTCGGAAATGGAATGAAATAAACCAAAACTTAGGATGTGCATTCTGCCAACAACGTTTCCACTCCTACAATGACAACGGTAAGACTGTAATAATAATATAGTTTTTAGCACCTGGTATTCCCAGGCGATCTCCCGTCCCGGTACTAACCAGGCCCGACAGTCACAAGCATATTTTTTTTACCCTGTTTTCTCCCCAAATTAGGTCCCTTGGCTCATCTCTGCAACTCCTCAATTGGCTCGGGAGAGGCGAAGGTCCTCCGAAACATGACCCACCTTGCCGCCTACTTCTTATCACACTGCTCACTTAACCCGGATGTCAGCCGGCACAAATGTGTCAGAGGAAACTCCGTTCAACTGATGACCGGAGTCAGCTTGCAGGCGCCCGGCCCTGTCACAAGTAGTTGCTAGAGCACGATGAGCCAAGGGAAGCCGGACCGGTCACCCTCCCATACCCCGGATGGCCAATTGTGAGCAGTCCTATGGGGCTCACGGTCACGGCTGGTTGTGACACAGCCTGGGATCAAACCCCAGGCTGTAGTGATGCCTCAGTACTGCGGTGCAGTGCTTTTTGACCGCTGTACCACCCAGGACCTGTAATTATGATAAGATATTGAATGTATTAACATAAATTACCATAAACAAACAAACATTCCAAATGAGAAATTATGGTAATTAATACTGTGGTCTGCCACAGAGGCCTCAAAATGGATTAGTCCACATAATTTATTTTTAATATATTTGCCACTGCTCGACTAAAACAATCTTGGTCAAGCAACAGCCTATCGACCAAACAATCGACCAATCAACTAATTGGGGTCATCCTTACAGAGATTACACTTGTTTGTGGTTATGAGTAGTACTTCAGACTCCAATGAACCCTGTCAGACATTATCAATACCGGATCAAGGTTGGCAGTTGAGCATTATCCTCTGAACCCTGCATGTGCCACATGCGGAAGCAACTTCTCACCAGTGAGTGTGAGTCCGGTTCTGCTGGGCATTGGGACCGGTCCCATGGGCCTAATTGGACCCCTGGGAGCAGTGAAACAGCCATCGCGCTGCTCTGTGAATTCCATCCTGTAGCCTCATGCCAACAGGACTGGCACCAGTACACCCTTACCCTGCTGTGCCACTGTCCCTCCACACAAGGCCCCTCTGTCTGGTTCATGCCCAGTGCCGTCTGAGCGGAAATGGCCTCCCCTGTCCCTGCCCAGAAATCCAATTACCAGCCGGCTGACCTGGAGTGGCACCTCCTACTCATTTGGCTCCTGTGCAGGGACAGCAGAGGTACTAAAATATCTCAAAGTGAAGTGTGAAACCATCAGAAAGAGCAGTATTAAGACAGTATCAAAACACAGTCTTGCTAACTCTTCCCCATTCATACAAAGGGTTGCCATTGTATTTTTTTCTTCACACTACACAATGTGGCTTTTATACACAAAAGGCTCTGTCTACATGTCTTTCAGACACAATGGTGGATGCTGCCTTTTGGTACATAACTTTTAGGGTCCGTTTTTCCACTCAAGTGAGGTCAAATGAGCTCTATAAAATGCTCTTAATACAATGAGCCAAATAAAGGCTTTGATAAAACAGTTCAGGGATGACGGAACAATCGCTGCCTCCTCAGGGGTCAAAGCCAATGCTGTAGTCCTTGTGCCTCAAATACAGAGGCGGTTTAACATCCTCCCCTGACAGCTTGTGAGTAGGAATTCAGCACCGCCTTTACCACCACAGAACATGAGATATTTCCATGTAAGCAATATCATGCTCTGCTGTATTCTGCTGTGTTTCCTGTCTCCTGACTACTTCAGTCTCCTGTAGCAGTACATTAATGGTTGCTTGGGGCTAAAACTAAAGACGCAATCTAGACGTTGGTCTACTCATTAACTTGGTAACGTTACTTTCAAACATAGGGCCTCCCATTGTTCAAAAGCCTTCAGCTCCCAGGAGCCTCTGAGTATATGTCGAGGAAACATTTCCATGGTTCCTGGGTCAATAAGAGGTGGGCTCTAACATATGTGCTCACAGGTGATCTAATCAGTCAAAGACCGGTTATCATTATTAGGTCTATCTATGGTAAAATTGGGTATAGAAAACATATCGAGTTGACATTAAAAGAAGTGTACGTTTGTGCACCTATGGACAGCCACTAGAAATACTGTATAGCTCTGTATTTCACTTATCACAGGAAAAAAACTCCTTCACATGGATACAGCACGAAAGCAAAGCTATCCGAATTGAAGTTGGTTATCAGAGCTTGATAGTTACAAAGGTTTCAGTAGCAGTCATACAGGGTTCATTATAGCATTGTTTACACCTTGCGCTAACATGTGATCTGATCAATATGATCCAATAACTATGTGATCAAGGTTTGTCGTGTCTACACATTGTATTAAAATGTGTCTCTTATCCGTTCACTGTGTCCGCATTGTGACCAGATTAGCTGGTGCCTCCCTGTAAGCAAATTATTTGACAGATATTCTTTCAAAATAACATGAATGTATTTATTTTAAGACAATTACTGATGCCGTAAATCAATGGTGGTATCTGTCATTGATGTTTGAGGCTGGTATAATGATAATTTAAATAGTTTGACCATTCCAGATCTGTTTACACTTGACTGATACCCAGACACAATCCGTGCCTGACTACCTCAGGAAGATCTGATTACAATCAAATCACAATGTGTCTTTTCATCGTCTACACCTGTCTAAAAATGTGGGCACAATCAGAATGTTGACAAGATCAGGACAAAAGGCGCATGCTAGAACTAGGTATGAACAGGGCTTCTGTTGCAGGTGGTGATCTTCACCAGTCAAGTTGGTTACAGAAACAGTGTGGACCCTAAATGAGGAGCTAAGTCATATTTTGTAACATGCTGCCCAGAGTCATTTCTGTGGAAACAACCTTTTAGGTCCTGTGTGTGCGTGTGTGTGTGTGTGTGTGTGTGTGTGTGTGTGTGTGTGTGTGTGTGTGTGCGTGGTTAAGTGCCTGTGGGCAGACATGACCCTGACTCATGCTGAAGGGCTGTCTGACAAGCAAGCTAGTGTGTGTGTTTCTCTGAGGAAATGAGTAAACAGAGAGGTGAGGTGGCTGAGTGTGAGTACTAGCAAGTACTGAGGCTGGGATCAAATGAATGGAACTGATTAGCTGATCAACTTTGCTGTGTATATTCAATCTATTACTAAAGCAATAAATATAGCATTACTAAACACATGAATTTAGAACATAATATATCTCATTATGTCCACACATTATTGCATTATTGCTATGACACATCACTATAAGTGAAAACTAGCCAGAACACTGAGGAAAACAAAATACAATGCTGGTAGAAATGGCTTTAAGTGAAAGCTTGCTGTCTCAGGTGTCCCCAAGGTGTAACACTACCTCCATGACTCAGACATAGCTGGCATATCTGCAAACAAGCTTGAGTGAGTCCAAGATTAGGGTTGGGGGTTAGACACCCAGCCCACAGAGGTAGAGCCAGGGGCCCTGACAGCCTGTCACAGGCAGGCCTGTCTGAGGGAGCAGAGCAGGAGATGAGGGCTCCGGGGGACCAGCCTGGCTAGGGTGAGAGGCCACTGATGTAGCAGGGGCACCGTTCAGCTCTTGTCTCCATCACTGAGAGACACTGGGGCGTCAGCAGAGCATTGGGCCGTAGGGCGATATCACAGTGACAGATACATACTCTCTCCGTGGAACACACACAGAGAGACAACATTTTGACGTTTTAAAGCTAATTTCCTGCAATTTGACACCTTTTGCCATGGCTTATGTTGTGTTCTTATGCTATCTGAGTGACTCAAACATTACAACAAAATCAATGGGGGCCATGACATTTTTTTACATTTTAGATTCTCCCTGAGTTTTTATTTTGGTGATTGTTAGCTCTCAAAGATGATCTTATTTAAAAATATATAGGTCCATTATCTTTTCTATCTGGTTTTAGTCGTATAAGTTCACACTGAAAACATTTGGCCTTCCTGAAAGTCAAGACAGACTGAATTTCCTTACAAAAATGCAGACATTCATTTTATGGTACCTCTAAGCATTGCAAATAGCAGGATATTACCTTCCATGGCCTTTGATGTGCAAAGGTACATCACATTGTTTGAGGATTTCATTATTTACACCTCATTCAGTCCGATACGACCTGGCTGTGACAGGAACTGAATGGTAGACAGCAGATACTTAAACACACACTGTGCAGTCCTTACACAGTCAAGCTGTGACTGAACCACAAAAAAACAGCTGGAAAAGGAATATCTAGCATCTACAGTCTCAACAAATTGATGTGGTATTACGCACTGAAAGTGTCTGATAGCTTTCCCTAAACATTAACCTAGGAAAAAAAGAAATTACCTTCTTAATCCAACCTATCCAGCTGCATCACCAGATAAAATGAAATGAATTAACATAAATATCCCTTCAGGGATTAGTCGGTCCCTCAGACTTTCATACAACCTCTGACTTTCATACGCCCTCTGTCCCTCATACATTAAGGTCACTATTTAGTAAAGAACTCCCCTCACCTGGTTGTCTAGGGCTTAATTGAAAGGCAAAACAAAAACCTGCAGACACTAGGCCCTCCATGGAATGAGTTTGACACCCTTGCTCCAGAACAAAAATTAATGTGGCGTATTTTGTTGCATCTATTAGCTTCCCATTACTCATTTAAAATACATAATATATTCTGTTGAATATTGTATTATTGTCTGGCCCGAATCTTGAATGCTAAAAAAAAAACATATCAATTAATGATATCATTGCATTATGCAGTAGTCACTGTACTACAGATGGAGAAGCCTTCTTGTACTAGAGCAGGAATCCTGAGTCATGCCACAGTTCATCAATTGTTAGCATATCAATGGCTTATCATCAGTGGCTATCGAAAGACACTTCATTAATATGTGCGAATTGACATTTTAAAAATGTTCTTTGGTGGCTTTTGAAGTCCAGCAGGCCAGAGAGAATGCTACCAGTTACCTCTCAGGTCAGGTTACCATCTGTCTTCTTGGCAAAGCTCTGAAACTCCAACTCCTGCTGGCTCCAGGCCTAAGGTGCAACTCACACAAAGACCCTTGTCTCAGTTGCCTTGGACACCTAAAGGGCAATTCACGGGGTGACCTCATTCCTTATTCCACCAACACCTGACTCCATTTCTGGCAACCAACATTCCAAATCCGTCACTGCCAAATCAAATATCCGTTTCCTCTAGAACTATGCCACTGAGGGGTCTAGAGAGTGCCCCTAAGCATGGGCCCCTAAGCAGATAATAGGCAGGCACCCCTGTTTTATGGACAATTATCTTCACTCTGTGTAATGGGAAATATTTAAGATGAAAAAAGTTGCTATTCAGTTAAGATAATTAACACAATGCTTAGCATAAGTATATGTTTTCCCGTTCTGTAATACATGATTTCCAGTGCTCTATTTATGATACTCATTTGTGTAGGGGTTGATGGTCACTAGACCTGTCACTGAATGTTATGGATTGTTCTCATATCGTTCGATAGTGATTGATGCCAGAGCTACTGAAGAAACAAGGACTAGGGACACAATGACATTATGAACACTGTGTGATTCTGTAGCAGATGGCAAAGTCACTGTCTTTTATTTTGACTTCATTACAAGGCTCTCGGGCTGATGTTTAGAGAATATTTGGTACTGTTTGATTAATATATAAGTGCCTTCTTAGAGAAGGACCGTTAGAAGCTTTTTATGTTTCTATGCTGGAGGGTGTCTCCTTCTTGCAACTTAAACCGATTGGATTTATGATTGACTATATCCTCGACAGCTCTCCCTTTTATTCAGATGGAAATTCCCTTACATTCTGCCTATTTAGGCCCTTGGCACATGCACTCCTATCTTATTTGTGTGACTGTTCTTGTCTATCAGCCTATCAGTGTTTTGTTCCTTGTCGTGTTCTATGTTTTTGTGTGGAGCCCAGGAAGAATAGCTGCTGCTTCGCAAGAGCTAATGGGGATCCGAATAAACAATTAAAACCAATCTAATAATGCAATTTAACGAAGCACACATTAATGTGAGACATTTCATCTTGTAGCAATAACTTGGATAAACTCAATTCAAGATAATGTGCGATATTTTGACAGAATGTCATATGCATAGTATTTTGCATATGGCTCTCCCTGTGGCAGCTTCATCCACACCAAATGATCTCCTCAGTGAGTGATAACTGGGTAACTAGCATCATCAGCACTCTGTTTCATGTTCAGAACAGATTCAGTAGGGTCAGTCGGGTCTCTGCACATGGACCTAAGTCTATGACATGGACTGAAGATTTCAAAAGCAGGCATTTGAATACGGTTGTGTTGTAATAAGGGTTTTCCTGATCCAAGACAACCGGAATAAGCACCATTAGATGAAAAACTATGAGTTCAATCACTTGAGTACTTGGGTTCAGCTATGTTGCTTTTGCGATGACTTAATTACCCCTGACAAATTATACAGAAATTTCACAGTTGCAAATCTATGCAAATGATTTCACTCTTGAGAAAGGTAACTGGCAGTCATCCTCCCACAGCAGGTAAAGCTGGTTCTTGGGTGTGAGAGATGAAAGACATTCCATTTCCAGGACATTCCATTTCCTTCTCCAAGCTTACCCAGTCAGTTGGCACTTAAGCCTATCATATTCTATAGAAACCGGGTAAGCAGGTTGTGAATTACTGGACCTTAGGTGCAGTATGGGATAAAGGGGATGGAAAGTTACCCTCACATTTTGAACTGAATTTATAAGCCCCATTTCTCTGGGCAAAGTATACAATTCCTCCGAAATAAATGAGGAAACATATAGACCCACACTATATCGCAATGATGACAGACTTTTCAGGTTATTCATATAAATAGCCTAGAGTTTGATGCCATTTGGCAAAATTAAATTAGAACCTACGCCCTCATCAAACATAACTATACCAGAAAGAAACAACTGTTTTATTTAAACTATGCAGCCTTGCTTCTCACCATGTCGTCGGGGTATCTGGCGGATAGAAGCCTCTCTGATGGCACGCGCCCATCTCTCTGCCTCTTGAAGATTAGTGAGAGGGTCCTGGACCAGTGCGACCCGAAAGCACTGCTCTACTTTCTGCCGGGCCATGCCTGTGCTTATCCATCGCCTCTTGAACGGGTAGAAATAGGCTGTAAAGAACGCCCCAACGTCCGCTTCGTCCTCCACTTTATAAGCCCGGCAGCCAAGACAGTCAGCTAAATGGAAAACCACCTCATCCTGTTCAAGTGACGATGATATCTTTTGTATAGTGAGAGCACTCTCAGTCAAGCTCACAGAATATCTGACCTTTGAATTGAGCGAGTCCGTGAATTCTCCATAAAGCCCTTCCACGACACCATTGCGCTGACGGGATGGGTCCGGTTCGGCCATGTCGTTATCCATCCCGTGGAAGACGTGATCCGCAGATCGGCGTGCGGTTGATGAGGATGACTGCGGCTGGCTGCCCCTGCCTGTTTGACTGCTGTTGGACCCGGAGTCAACCAGCTGTTTTCCTTGTTGAAAGGTTTCTCCCTAGTGACTAAAAGGGGAATCACACACTGAGAAATTAAAGTTGGACAAGGTGCCCCATGTCAGGAATCCACCTCTTCTCATGGAATATAATACATGTTTAGCATCTTGAGCAAATATTAGCAAAGCGGTAAATAACCAATTTTGCTGCAGGCTAATGGTTACATTGTTGATCAGTTAGGCCTATTTACCTCGTGGAAAATGAATAGGCTAGGCTACTTCAAGGCCCTATTTTACCAGTAGCAAATAATATGATCTATTGATGTTAGAATATTATTAGGAAAGACGAGATGCAATGCTTTAGATTGATTACTCTCTTATAGCCTCACCAAATGCAATTAGGTATTTTCAAACCAAGGCACTCATTTGTCTATTCGAAGGCTTTATGGTCAGAATATCCCATGTTGTTCAATCATTTAGGTCTGGACTACCGGTATATATATTTCCATTATTATTTCACAAAGTCGGATACATGCCTGCTATGTCCTGGAGTTTATGCCCCCCAGTGTGCCAAACGTGCATAAATGTGCACCAAGGGACACTGGCTTGCAACAGAGGGCAAAGAAAGAAGAAAAATATGAAAATGAAATCACAAATATGTATTAATAGGTGCATTCACTGAGACCGATTGCAACCACTGATTAAAATATTAAGTCACCCAACCCAACGGCTGACTGAGTAGCCTTCCTGATATGTGCTCCACTTGAGGTCTGCCCTTGGAAATTCAACCCCCACTCCCTACTGGTCCAAGATTGGTCACATGGGGGTTTGGTCACATTGGTATGACGTATGAAATGTATAAATACCTACCCTAAGCACAATTTCAGTCTTTCGAACGTATGTAAGTGTAGAGAATATGTGGCGGGCTGAATTTTTGTTTGTTTGGGGGGGGTGTAACTTTCTGCACCAACTCATAGCAAAATGCTTAAAAGACACTACGAACTCCAGTGTCAACCAGCCGCCATGAGTGTAAATTGTAAGTAACCACTGTTAGCCATGTGCAAAATGAGGTAGTTCGCTAACTGCTAGCCACATGGCTAGCTAACTTTCTGACAAAGTCTAGGCCTGGCCTGTTTAAATAACATTCAGAACCCTGGTGTTTCTGTAGATCAGGTTCGAACATACGTTACCTGATTTTCCTTATCACTTAACGGGTTTTAGTTGTTTTTTTTAGTAATCACTGGCGCAGGCCGCCTGAGTTGTGGGAACGTGGTCTGCGTCAACATTTGCGGCAGACTTGTGATTAATTTACTAGCGCGGAAACAAACTACAGTGGAAACAATGTATGTGGTTAGCTATGTATCCGTCTGATCTTTGTCTGCACCTTTCAGAGCCGTTTGAACGCTCTCCCATCTTAACTCACGTGGATGGAAGTCCTATGGGCTGTGTCCACTCAAGCGGTAAAACAATATCCATGATTTACGCTTGACCAGTTTTAAATTGGGCAGTTTGACAGTCAGATTTGAGCAGGTCTGAAGTGTCTGCCTAGCTTAATTAACAAGCCTGTGACGAAACAAGTTATCCCTGCCTGAACAACAGTGTTGACTTACTGAAACCCCAGAGATTTGATGGAAAACTCATGATTTGAATGGGTACGTTTTTGGCAGTAGTTGAGTGACTGTATTGTGTGGCGTAGTTTCTCAGGGTTATATGTAGCCATGTTGCATAGCAAGCTCATTAATTGAACTCGTGCCGTAATGGACTAATTGATACCATTTTTTGTAGTGTTGTGGCCTCGGAGGGTGAATGGACAGTTGCTTGGTAGGTACTTAGCTAGAACCTCTATGGTCTTGTGACTCAAATGGAGACATGGATTAGTTTTACTTAGCATTGAAGACTCTCTGAAATGCACAGAGGTCTGCCCCTGGAAATTCAAATACTGGTCCAAGATTGGTCACATGGGGGTGTATATGACGTTTGAAATGTATAAATATGACAATTTGAAATGTATAAATATGTGGCCTTTTTTTTGGGGGGGCCCTAAGTAACAATTTCAGTCTTTCCCATAAATGTTCCAACGTATGTAGTGTCAGAGAATATGTGGCGGGACGATTTTTTTGAACAACAGTGTTGACCTATAGAAACCCCTGAGACTTGATGGGAGATTCATATTGTGGCATAATGATTCATTAAAGTATTACCATGATGAACATGTATTAATATTTCAAATGTTTATAGTGCCGGTGGGTCAAGAGGACAGTTAATTGGTAAGTGCTCAGCTAGGTTTTAGGTTTACTTTACAGTGGATATAATGGTGACTGTGGTTTCAGAGATGAAAATGCTGCATAGGAAGTGCCGTCTGATGCGATAACTGACGCTGGATAAAGCTGCTCTGAGAAATTCACAGCCCTGAGTGTCACCATGCTTTTGGCAATTGTAGCATTGAACTAAATTAATGTAACTTCTTTACAGTTCTGCCAACCTGGATGTGAACCCCTGAAAATACAGCAAGTAATGCCATTGGGATCAGGTAACTACGTGAACTGAATTAGTCGTATGACTGATAATTAAATGGTATGAGTAATGGTGGCGCAGATGTGAAGAGGGTAACAAGCCTGTGATGAAACATGTTATCCCTGTCTGAACAGCAGTGTTGACTTACAGAAACCCCTGAGGCTTGATGGGAGATCCATATGTACTCACTTTCTGGTTTTATAAGGTAACAGTTGCCTGTTGGAGCCCTTGGCTTACTAGATGTTTTTCATTTTAGGTAATGGGGTCAAAGACGTGCCAAGGACCGGACTCAAGAACTGAAATTCACCAAAAGAATGATCAGTGACTGACTAAAAGAAACTAGTTCAATGCAAACATTAGAAAATGTCAAGTTTAATGGTGTACTTAAAACCAGAAAGTCACACAGCTCTAAGCCCCACAGTTAATCAGTGTGAAAGGCTGAATTATAAGGTGCTTTCTTGAGTGTGTCCAGGAAGAACTGCTCGTCCTGCAGAAAGTCACGATCCTAAGAAGATAAAACAAGTACATTTATCTACAATAAAGATTTGAAACTAATCTGCTTCCATCTTTACTAGACCATCAACAGTAATATTCAAAGCTGACTTCTGTTGTAAACTGCTTTGACCCTCAGAAATTGGCTCAAACTGTCTAACTTGGAACTGATTGTAATGTAAGCACTCGATTTGGTTAGTAATGTATTATAGTTACCTTCCCTGCTGTGTGCATGTGCAGGGCCAACCTGGCCTGGAGCTCTAGAGAACAGGGGTGAGGGCTGGCAAATAGCCTTGGTGGAGGCCATTTGAGGTACTGCCAACAGTATTGAAAATATTGTAAAATATGCTGTTCTGTGTTAGTTTGACAAATTAACAACAATTTGTTTTGTAAAAGGCTCCGCCCACCTGTGTATATAGGGGCCATGGATTGAGGGAAAGAAGTGATTGGGAGCCTGTGCTTGAGTCTCTCCATTGCTCTACGCTGGTTAGTTGATACACTAACATTGCCATTAGTCTGGATATGATTTGTACACAATTCAAAGGTGCTATATAGGAGGGCTGGCTGGAATGGAACCATTCCAACCATATTGCGCCGTTCCTGATGTGTACCAGCAGAGGCTGTTGGGAGATTGGCTGGTATAACCCCCCCCACACACACACACTTATTGACCTGATGGAGGTGCTGCTCCTCAGTCTCCACCTGTCTGGACTCCTGTAGGGCCTTCTCCCCATATTTTTCTGATGCCAGCTGCAAATACCGACGCAGGGCGCCCAGTCACAACATTGTGCTACCTCCTATCGCATACAACAACCAACGATTTATATACATTACTGTCAACCCAATAGCTAGCTAATAGTGATGAGGTTGTGGTCCAGACCTTGCTGAATGCCTCTACCTCCAGGGCACATGTCTTCAGCTGCAGGCCTGTACCACTCAGCCTCTCCTGTCCAGTTCCTCCCTCTGTCTCTCCAGAGCCTCCCTCTCCCGTGCTACAGCTGCCTCATGCTGCTTCAGGTCCACCTGTTCCTGGTGACTACTGAAGACGGCCTGTTTCAAAACTCTGCAAATCTCAATTGCTTGAGATCAAGTGAGTGAAATGTAATGACGATTGGGTTAGGTAAACTCCATTGCCTGAACATGGTAAAACTCTGGCATTTTGCATGCGACAATGCTAGACATACAAGCCTCTTGTCCTATCCTGGTCTGCAGTACCTGTGCCATGCTGATGATGGAGCCCTCTGTGGGCATCCCTCTCCAGTGCCCGGCTGGCCTCCTGCTCTGTTCGGTCCTGCCTCTGCTTCTCCTGGGTGTGGAACTGGGTCCACTCAGCCGCCAGCTTCCTTCTCTCCTCTGCACAGTGCTGCATTACCTGCTGCTGATCCTCCAACAAGGCACTCTAGACATGGAGGGGAGTAGGGGTCTTTGAAGTCAGTGTTTCCCAACCCTGGTCCTCAAGTACCCCCAACCTGACACCTCATTCAGGGCTTGATGATTAATTGAATCAGGTGTACTGTAGGAGCTACTTGAGGACCAGGGTTGGGAAACACTTGAGTAGGGATCTGGCAGATGTCTTGAACCACTTCTCCCTCAGTATATGTCTTTCTTTTGCCCTCTCCATGCTGATGTGCTGAGTTAGAGCGTCAGGCCTCGCTGAGATGAGTCGGCCTTAGCCTGCTCTGCATTCACTCTCCAGCGCTCCTACAACACAATCGTCATATTTAACATTCTGGAGAAATGGAAGGAAACGCTAACTATTTATGCAACTCAAGACCTCTCTTCATGAATATATTGATTTGGCTGTACAAGTACACCTTTTATTGGTGGCACTGGCGCGAGCTGCACATTCTACCTGGTCACCTCAATCAAAACATCAAATTTTGGGGTGGATAAAACCATGAAGTTGTTCAACAGTGAAGTGCATTAACCTCATGTCTGCTGTGCCACTGTACCTGCCTGTTTCAATGGTGCTGGATGCTGTAATGAGCGAGCCTCATGCATTTGCGGTGAAAATCACTTTGGAAGCAAGCTAGTTATGTTAAATGGAGGGGTCTCTACTTTCTGTAGGTATAACACATTTCTTAATGATCATTACTGAGCTCAAAGTGCACTTTTTTAGGACGTTACCTTTACTGTTAGATGAATGCATGTTTCTAGCAATAGGTGTTTATTTAGATCTAGCTAATGTGTTTTGGGTTTCCATTTCCTCAGGTGGTGAATGAGCACCAATTGAATTAGGCCTACATAAGGATGAAGGTACATTCATGTCTATATTCTGGAGCCCTATTTTGACTTGTGAACCAACAATTCATGACATTCACTGGACTAGGCTGCATATAAAAAATTTGAATCCTGCTTGGACATAACATCTGTCTGTTACACTCAAAGTTATCACGTGTACAGTCATGGCCAAAAGTTGAGAATGACATTCATTTTTGAAGTCTGCTGCCTCATTTTGTACGATGGCAATTTACCTATACCCCAGAATGTTATGAAAAGTCAGATTATTTACAAAGTCCCTCTTTGCCTTAAATGAACTGAATCCCCCAAAAACATTCCCACTCCATTTCAGCCCTGCCACAAAGGGACCAGCTGACATGTCAGTGATTCTCTTCTCTCACACAGGTGTGAGTGTTGATGACAAGGCTGGAGATCACTCTGTTATGACGATTGAGTTCAAATAAGACTGGAAGCTTCAAAAAGAGGGTGGTGCTTAAAATCATTGTTCTTCCTCTGTCAAACATGGTTGCTTCTCAGCCAAGAGAGTGGGCTCACTCACAATTTTGCCTAAGAACACAGCCATGAATAAAGAATGTTACCAAAACATCCTCCGAGAGCAACTTCTCCCAACCATCCAAGAACAGTTTGGTGATGAACAATGCCTTTTCCAGCATGATGGAGCATCTTGCCATAAGGCAAAAGTGATAACTAAGTGGCTTGGGGAACAAAACATACAGATATTTTGGGTCCATGGCCAGGAAACTCCCCAGACCTTAATCCCATTGAGAATTTGTGGTCAATCCTCAAGAGGCGGGTGGACAAACAAAAACCCACAAACTCATTGATTATGCAAGAATGGGCTGCCATCAGTCAGGATGCTAGGGCGGATTGCAGAGGTCTTAAAAAAGAAGGGTCAACACTGCAAATATTGACTCTTTGCATCAACTTCATGTAATTGTTAACAAAAGCCTTTGACACTTATAAAATGCTTGTAATTATTCTTCAGTATTCCATAGTAACATCTGACAAAAATATCTAGACACTGAAGCAGCAAACTTTGTGGAAAATAATATTTGTGTCATTCTCAACTTTTGGCCACGACTGTAGACCTTAGTGAAATGCTTACTTACAGGCTCTAACCAATAGTGCAAAACTGTATTAGGTGAATAATAGGTAAGTAAAGAAAGCCTATAAAAGTAGCGAGGCTATATACAGACACCGGTTAGTCAGGCTGAGGTTGTATGTACATATGGTTAAAGTGACTATGCATACATGGAGAGAGTAGCAGTAGCTTAAAAGAGGGGTTGGTAGGTGGGACACAATGCAGATGGCCCGGTTAGCCAATGTGCGGGAGCACTGGTTGGCCAGCCCAATTGAGGAAGTATGTACATGGATGTATAGTTAAAGTGACTGCATATATGATAAAGCATTGTGAATGATTTTATAAGATGGTGCCAAATTTTTTAAAATTAGGGGTGTGGTGCCACCAACAGAAAACGTTAGTCTGGAGCCCTGTGTTGACACACACAAAACCTCAAATGAAGTCACTCACGTTTTCCTTTACAATCCCATTTTCTTCCAGAGTGACATGGCAACAATTTTATTTATACAAGTAAGTCAATTAAGAATCGTATTTACAATGACGACCTATCACAGAAGCACAGTCAACAAAGACCTAACCTAATGTTCTCCTGACCTTCTCTAGTTGCCTCTGCTGCTCAGCCAGCTGGGTGTCCATCTTGGCGATGACTTCTTTGAGCCTTGTTCTCTCTTCTGCCATGGCCCTCTGCTGCTGGCCCAGACGGTCTTGCATCACTGAAACGAGTAGACAAGCTGACTTTCACATAATGTCATTCTCACTGACTGAAGGGAAAATAAATAGAAACTACTGTATTATGAAAATCATCGTTTTCTTTTCATAAAACTGAGTAGTGGTATGATACCCCGGAGCTGTTCGTCTCTCTGCCGTGCCCCCTGCTCCAGCCCCTGGGCAGTGTTCTCATGGGTGCTCTCCACCCGAGACGAAAGGTCCCCCAGCCTGTGGGAGAAATGCTCCATCTGATCAATCACCACTGTCAGGGACCTACAACACCAATACACAGAATGAGAGAGACTATATCAAATCAAATTTATTTATATAGCCCTTCGTACATCAGCTGATATCTCAAAGTGCTGTACAGAAACCCAGCCTAAAACCCCAAACAGCAAGCAATGCAGGTGTAGAAGCACGGTGGCTAGGAAAAACTCCGTAGAAAGGCCAAAACCTAGGAAGAAACCTAGAGAGGAACCAGGCTATGTGGGGTGGCCAGTCCTCTTCTGGCTGTGCCGGGTGGAGATTATAACAGAACATGGCCAAGATGTTCAAATGTTCATAAATGACCAGCATGGTCGTATAATAATAATAAGGCAGAACAGTTGAAACTGGAGCAGCACGGCCAGGTGGACTGGGGACAGCAAGGAGTCATCATGTCAGGTAGTCCTGGGGCATGGTCCTAGGGCTCAGGTCCTCAGAGAGAGCGAAAGAAAGAGAGAAAGAGAGGAGAGAATTAGAGAACGCACACTTAGATTCACACAGGACACCGAATAGGACAGGAGAAGTACTCCAGATATAACAAACTGACCCTAGCCCCCCCGACACATAAACTACTGCAGCATAAATACTGGAGGCTGAGACAGGAGGGGTCAGGAGACACTGTGGCCCCATCCGAGGACACCCCCGGACAGGGCCAAACAGGAAGGATATAACCCCACCCACTTTGCCAAAGCACAGCCCCCACACCACTAGAGGGATATCTTCAACCACCAACTTACCATCCTGAGACAAGGCTGAGTATAGCCCACAAAGATCTCTGCCATGGCACAACCCAAGGGGGGGCGCCAACCCAGACAGGATGACCACATCAGTGAATCAACCCACTCAGGTGACGCACCCCTTCCAGGGACGGCATGAGAGAGCCCGAGTAAGCCAGTGACTCAGCCCATGTATTAGGGTTAGAGGCAGAGAATCCCAGTGGAAAGAGGGGAACCGGCCAGGCAGAGACAGCAAGGGCGGTTCGTTGCTCCAGAGCCTTTCCGTTCACCTTCCCACTCAGGGGCCAGACTACACTCAATCACATGACCCACTGAAGAGATAAGTCTTCAGTAAAGACTTAAAGGTTGAGACCGAGTTTGCGTCTCTGACATGGGTAGGCAGACCGTTCCATAAAAATGGAGCTCTATAGGAGAAAGCCCTGCCTCCAGCTGTTTGCTTAGAAATTCTAGGGACAATTAGGAGGCCTGCGTCTTGTGACCGTAGCGTACGTGTAGGTATGTACGGCAGGACCAAATCAGAGAGATAGGTAGGAGTAAGCCCATGTAATGCTTTGTAGGTTAGCAGTAAAACCTATATGATGTCAACTGTAGTAAGTTACAAGTTTGGTTACATGTAGCATGTCTTCTGTATAATTCTTATGCCACGGTCGGAGATTAAGCAGAGTATGGTTAAAAATTAGTATTGAGTAGAAATGCATGTGTGACCTGGTTTGTGATGTGGCACTGGTCACAGCATCAATCTCCTCATCCTTCAATCTCTTCAGCCTCTGGACCTGATCCTCATGGTCTTTCTTCATCTCCAAAATATACTTCCTAGAGGAAGTAAACCGTGACAGAGCAAATAAAAATTAAGGAACATTATGGAAATATAAAGATAACATACATTCTTTTATCCACAAGCAGTGAAAATAGCTGGGCTTTAGGGAGAAAATACAGGCATCTCTTGTTCTCTAATGTGGTATCTTGCAGCCCCCTACCTTTGTAGGTCTCTGAGTCTCTCCACCTCTCGGTCTCTGTCCTGCTGGGTTTGGGCCAGTCTCCGCTGGTGCTGTGCCTGCAGCTTCATACACTCCTGTTCAGCTATTTGTGTGACCGTGGCTAGGCGCTCTGCTAGGTCCTCGCATTCCTGTCGTGCCCGTGCTTCTCGCTGTGCCGCGGAATCGTCAAGCAGCTTCACACGAGCCCTGGTGGATGCACACACACACACTCTTTTGGGTAAAGAGGTAGTGATTCAGTCTGTGGTGGTGGCAGGACCTCTATAGGTCTCCGAGCTCCTGTCATACCTGTGTGTGTTTTCCATGAGCTCAGTGTCCTGCTTGTGTCTCTGCTGAACACTCTCCAGCAACATCTGGTTCTGGTCTAGCTCCTGCTGTAGAGATCTCACCTGGAAGAGAAGACGCAGTTTTCAGAGCTGAATGTTTATGGAAGTGGCAGAAAGAGGAAGAGCACTGTCAAAAAGACAGTTGATAGATACCTGTCCCTCCAGTTTGATGATGCAGGCCTGTAAACCTAGATGTCCATTCTGCTTCTCAGTCGCTCTCTTCTGTCTCTGCAGCCCAGCTTCATCCACAGCTCCCCCTAACCCCAGCAGCTGGGACGCCAACTATGGTCAGAGACGGATACCAAAGTAAAGTTAACGAAGACTCTCAAAAGAGAACATTTGATAAAACCTGAGTTATCTGTGTTCACATTAGTAAAAACAAATGAATGGGGAAGTGTTTCCATCAAATGAAAAGGTCATTGTGATTGGAGAATTGTTTTACCTGCTGCTGTTGTAGTAAGAGCTGTTGCAAACTGTTGGCTGACAGAGACATCTGTTTAAAAGAGTGGAAGAGTTAAATCATGAAATAAGTGACTTATGGTTTCCAAAAAATCATCCATAATGACAACAGGGCATATAAATGAAATATAGAAAAGCCTCTACATACCTGTGGTTGGACAGCAGGTGCAGTGTTCTGCATCTGGCTTTGCTGTGGCACTGGGAAACCAAGAACAGCATATGTCAATCAGGACAATCTGCCCATCATCAATGCCAGTGATTGATAAGAAACTAGAAGCATAACTATTAGAAATATGAATACAGTTAGAAAGTTATTCAAATGACTACTGTCCATAAGCTATCCATCCCTATGTTTCCCTAAGAGTACCTACACCGCATTCTGCCAGGCATTATAGCATGGGGCATGGGGCCAGACAGACTGCCATGGCTGGGCAGGGTAGTTAGGGGGCAGCTCTGCTTGACTTGGCCATCCTGGCTCCCTGTGATCCTGCAGGGCTGGTGGATGGTACTGCGGGGGCAGGGGGAAGCTAATGGTAGCAGAGGTTGGCAGGGGAGAGGGGTCTGGTCAGGATAGAAGCCTACTCTAGCAGACACAGCTGTGGATAGAAAGGGGGAAACTAGTTTAGAGGAAGAGAAAGGTTGAGGTTTGGTGGGTGGATGTTGGATGACTATTGTGGGGGATTGTGGAAGAGATGAGTGGACTGCTCGACTGGTATCTGTGGGGAGTGGAGAGCTGATGTGTGCCTTTGACAGGACTGTGGGTTGTGGATGTGAGAAAGGCTCAGTACGGGTCTTAGGTGTTGGTGAGTGAGGGGTGTGGTCTGTGTGCGAATTCTGCCTGATAGTTTCTTCGGCAGTGGAATGAGCTGGTCGGGGTTGGGCATGACTCTTTGTCCCTATTGGCTCAGCTGGGTCACTAATGAATGTGTGATTGGTTTCCTGTGTCTGCTCAGGAGGGTCAGTTGGGATAGGGGTAGACATTCTAGTAGGCTCTGGGTCAGCCAAATGACTAGAAAGGGACTTGGCTTGGAAAAACGAAACGTTTGTTATAAAAGATGCTTCCCGTGTGGTAGAAGTTGAATAGCACAACGTAGCGGGAAAAGGGACATGGTTAGCTGGGTCCTCTAAGATGGGAGTGAGTAATATACCAGGCCTGAACCTCTCTCACTGGGGTAGAATGAGCAGTAGGGCTGGGCTGTCTGTGGGAGGGCTCCCTGGGCAGAGGAGAATCTCTTGAAGAGAAGGAACATAATCCTGACCTCAATGTCCAAAAGCACCAGAACTCATATAGCACACTGGGGCAATATTGCAGTGGTAGATATTATACATCACAGCTATTTAGATTAAGGTTGATCATACCCTGGTTCCTTGTTGGGGGTGGATGCATCTTTCCTCCTGGAAGCTGGTGAAGAACCACGTTTGCTGAGGAAGTAACAGACAACCAATGTCAACATACTGAGATGTATGCAGTTGCTTCTAATGTAGGTGTTTCTCTAGAACTGTGGTAGTATGACCCAGCCTTCAATGTATAGTACCCTAGTCCTACAGCCTTACCTGAGAAACGACTCCAGATCCACCTCGTCTCCAAACCCCAGAAAGTCTTCCTGGATTGTCCTCTTTTTCTCTGACCGTGTGGATGATTGAGTCTTCTTCCTGCTCAATGCCCCCGATAGCCAATCATCTTCATCCTTTTGGCTTGCAGAGACCTCTACACTGGGTCCTACTGGTTTGGGGGATTTAAAGGAGGTGTTTGGAGTCTCTGTCGATGGCTGTGGAATGAGGTTGCCAGACGAGGAGGGTTTGCTTCCCACTGACGAAGAGGAGGGGGTCTTCAAGGGTTCTGGTACAGGCGGGGGCTCTTCCTTCTTTTCCTCCTCCTCATCATCTACCTGCGAGAGCCCCAGCCAGTCTGCAGCAGGCCGGGGGAAGGTAGGGGTGAGCGTGGTGGGGGTGATGGGTTTGGGTTTCTTCTCAGGAGAAGAGGCACTGTTGTCCTCAGTGGAGAATCTGAAAAGGAGTGGCTAATCTTAGATGGTGGCCATTTCCTTTGACATACACTCTGGTCCATTAATTTACATAGATAATCTTCAGGAACTCAGATTATATCTAAATATGATGGACTTGTTATTGACCCAACCTTGGTTGATCCAGGCTTTGACCAAAACAAACTATGAGGACTTCTGCTAGAGCTCTGACTTACCTGACCGACTGTCTGCATGAGTGGCGTCCCTCAGGTGTAGTGACCAGTGTAGGTTGATAGGAACCAAACGTCAGCTCTTCTTCTAGGAAGGGGTCTGACAAAGGGAAACATCAAATCTCATTTCATTCAAGAATACCATATCACACTTTAAATACAAAAACATGGAGTGTTAGCTAACCTTAGTAGTGGGGGTATCCTGATGATGCTTCTGCTTTTCCTGCTCCTGCGTAGGGTCCTTCGTCTCCCCTGTTAGAGGGCGCTCCAGAAGGCGAGGGGACGTCCCACACCCCAGAATCTCATCTAGCCTGGTGCGTGCTCTTTGAGGGAGCTCACTGCTGCTAGAGACAGTCAGCGCAGAGGAACAGGGAGGGTGCATTTCCAATGAACTTTTTGTTGGGTTTATCATAGTCCATAGGTTTTGTGATAGCCTTGGTTGGAACTGATGATGTTGACTGAGGCATTTGAGACCCTACCTCTCGTTCTTTGGTATGAGCACGGTCTCATTCTTCTTAGGGCTTTCTTTGGGACTCTCCCCAAACCCCAATGCATCCATTAGGTCATCCTCGTCATCATCAAACGTAAGCTCGTCCCGCTTCTTTGGAACTGGAGCTGGTGAGGCTACAGGAGAAATGTATGCATTTGATACCCAAAAGAAGAGCGAGCCAGAATGTATGTTACAATGTATAAATTCACAAATAAAACACACAAAAAGGTTCACCAACCTGTTTCTTTATGATAGGGGAGTCTGGGGGCAGCACTGATCTCTCTGGAGGAGCTTGTTTGATGATTTTTGGCTCATTTTTGTCTTCTATGGGTAGATCCTCTAACAGGTCAGCCAAAGGGTCATCAAAGTCTGTAGACAACAGATATGATACCAGAGCTTTTGATTCTGTTTTGATATTAATATGCTTTATGGTGTGTTAAGAACTCTACACTTAGGGCCACTCTAATGGATTTTACAGTTGACCTGATATTTTGTGGTCTATACATGGGTCCAACTGTTAACTTTGGTACCTTTTGTGGCTGTTGTTGGGGCAAGAATATCATCATCTGAAGCAATGCAGCAATAGGAAGAAATAATGTACAATTATGTATATTTGCATTGTATTAATACTAATTTGGTGGCCCGGGTCATTGATAACCAATGGTGTAGCCAGACTAGCCAAAGACCCAGACAGGACAGTCACCTCACCAGTGAAGCTGAACCTCTTGTAGCCATGTGCTGTCGATGCAGGAGCAGAACTTGGCTTCTTCTCCTCAATGTGTAGCTCATCTGAGATTCCTCCTCCTTTTAACTTGTTTCCTGATTTAGGAGGATTTTTCGTAGGTCCTCCAATGCCGGAGCCTTTACTCTGAGCTGGGGCTGAACTGGGCTTTTTCTTTGATCCAAAGAGATCAGCGTCCATATCATCTATGTCCTATGTAAGGATAAGACAGACACAGCTGGGTTATGAACGTTCACACATAAAGCCTGGAGTCTTACTCCCTGGGGAGACGTCATTAGAACAAGGCATCATTACCTTCATGCTCTCCAGTAAGGCTGTGGGATCAGCCTCAGAAACATCAGAGCCCTGGATTGGAAGTGAATATAAAAGATGTATATGGAAAACAGTCAACAGCCTCCCTGCTATACTTAATGTATGACCTGCCAACTCACCTCATTTTCAGCTTCCTCAGCCAGTTTGCTGAAGAAGTCGTCGCCCAATAGTGAGCTGGAGAACCAAAACGCATAGAATTAGCAAGCAGACTGACAGTATCCTCTGTCTAAATGGTCAAGAAAGAAAGAGTTGAGACTACTCTCTGATCTGGCAGTACATTTTTTCAGTCCCAGTTAACTCACTGTTTTCCACTGCGTGATGGTAGAGGAGGTCCTAGTCTGCCTGCTTCACGGGCCGGAGCTTTGGCCTTCACTGGGAAATCTGTACAAATAACAGGAAAACTTTACCATCACTACACAGTGTGTACTTGCAGTATATTATACTAATGATTTGTCATAGATCTGTTGTAGGGATGTAATCACATACCATCATCTCCCAACAGGTCTCCTAACATATCATCAATTGAACCTGTAGTACAAAAACATCATATTGAATGAATCTGTGAGCTCCATTCAAGTTGTATTGTGCAGGATTTAAATTGGTAAATAACAACAGAGGGACTTACTCTTCTGTCCTTTCTTCTGTTTAGCCTGTATCGATTAGGAACACATAGGATAGGGGGTGGGTTTCATTTGTGGAATTTTTCAACAGGAATCTGTTCCAAAAACGTCGTACAAGATTGCCAAACAACGCATACAAAGTAGCACGATAAATTCACCTTGCTAACTAGCTGTCGAATAGGCATCAACTCACCACATAGCTTATTCTTAATGTTTGTCCATAGGCTACCAGAGTGAGGACAGACATTTTTCGGAATAAACGCGAGGAGTGAAAAACTTAATGACATACCCGGTAGGGAGTGGGCTATCTTATTCGGCCGCTATACAACTTTGTATGCGTTGTTTGTTGGCAAGCTTGTTATTTACGAAGTTTCTGGAACAGATTCCTGTTGGAACGTTCAATAAATTATACCCACCCAGGTTAGGGTTTTTAAAACAAAGTTCACTGCAGTCAATGGGGTGACTGGCACTTGAATAAACTAAGCTTTAACTAGAAGCTATCTTGTTGTGGGGAATTATCTAGCTCTCAACAACCTATACTGAGCACTATTACATCTTAAGAGGGTTGATCTTGCAGAATGACCAATAATGTATTAGGAGACTTGTGATAAAAGACTCTTATCTTGATTTAGATAGAATACGATACTTACCATGATGTTTCTCTGACTGCAGCAGCGTTAAATCTGAGCAAATTTAATAGCTAATATTAGTTAGCTAGCTCAAGTAAAGCGTCAAGGTGACTAATGGTAACCACAGCGAAGGGAAATCCCAACAAGTCTGCAAATTTTCTTTGGCTAGACGACTAGAAGCTACTGTCTGTAGCTATTCGTTCACAAACTTCGCTAGTATATTTGGTCACAAGCTACCTTTTTTAAAATTTGGAAACAACGGACAAATAATGCTGAGTGTGGACTCAGCCTGGTGTTGTAACGTTACCACCAGCACTAGCTACATTCAAATGACATGGAAAGGCGGTTGTCTCATCATGAAGGCATTTAACGTTAACTGTGTAGCTAACGTTAGCTAGAAAATCAAAACGTACTCCCTCTGATTGACCAGGTTGAATGACTGAATACTAACTTAGATATTTAGAGTAAATCTAACCATCCCTCAATTTAAGTTAATATAATACCAATCCATATGCTTTTATCAGAGTGTTTTACCCGCAGGTTCCTCTGTTGTAGCATTTTCAACGTACACTCCCTGTTTACCAGTGAATTATTGGTAAACATTATGTTTGGTCACCACTAGGTGGCGTTTCAGGTTAGAACATTTCATAATATCAGTTATTATTGTACAGAATAGCAGAATATAGAATAACAAATATTGCTTTTATCTAGCTAAATACTTTTTGTTTAATTGCAGGTCAGTATTGGTGTACATAAGCGAAGTAAATGATTATATAACAACATTGTTAATGGGTCTACATAGCTAATCATTCAGTCAGTGGTGGTGATGGACTGTAAAAACTATACCCAACAAAATCTCAGTGGCACGAACAGATGAAGTAAAGGACAACTCCACCCAAAAACTATCTTTTGGTATTTGTTTCTTTAGTCCATTGTTGATTTAGGCCCTTATGTTAGGCCCTGATCTGGCTATGCAATATGACTGTAGGCTACACTAGTTCATTTAGCGGACAAGATTTGCTTATAATTCCTATGGCATTATTTTATATTATTTTATAGTAAGAGGAATACAATTGAATTGAATATAGCTGAATAAAATAGAAAATATATTTTTCCAAAACGGTTTCAGAGGGAGTGCGCACATGCAGTTATTCTGTATTGAGCACAGTTAACAAAGTGATCATTAGAAACAGGTCCTCCTATATGCTTAATTATTTATGCAACTTTAGTTGTGATACAAATCTTAAGCTATATGTTTGGATTTCTAATACATTCTAAGGCTGCATGATGCGACTCCAATATTCAGAACTGGTCAATAATTACTTTAAATGTTTTAATTTTTTTTGTTGGGACCCCGCAGGTAGCATATGAACACGTCATAAGCAATGGCAAAATGTAGGAAATTAACTTTAAAGGTTGACTTTGGGCACAAAAAACAGTCAAACTCCTCTTTCTCAATTTTCAAACATTCATTTATAATTTAAAACAAAACATGTTAATTAAGTATGTTAAAAGCAGCTTTTCCGTCTCGCTTTTTTAAAGGTTGCTAGATTGAATCCCTGAGCTGACAAGGTACAAATCTGTCATTCTGCCCCTGAACAAGGCAGTTAACCCACTGTTCCTAGGCGTCATTGTAAATAAGAATTTGTTCTCAACTGACTTGCCTAGTTAAATAAAGACCGCTGATTGGCCAGTTTATCCTCAGGAGAATGACATCATCCTCTGAGGAAATAGCAAGCATTTTTTAAATGGTCTGTTTGAGATACAAGTTTGAGGTGGGGTGTTTTTTCTCAAATTCATGCTTTGGTCACCAATATGAGTATAGGATGAGTCAACAACATTATCTGGGTATGAGCTTACAGAATATGAACTTTTAAAAGTGAGATTTTCACTTTAAAACTGCAACATTTTCTCTCTGCATCATGGCAAAATGTGAAGAGTAGCAGAAAATTAACTTAACTGTACATTTTTCTCAGACTCATGAAAAGATGTGTAGAATAGCATTATAAAACTGCAGATCTCTCTGCCCCATGGCAAAACGTGTTGAAATGCAGGAAGTTAGCTGTTTTCCTAAAACATATAACATAATTAGTGGCCAGTCAAAACTCTGTTTTCAGATGAGATTGCGCAATGACTGGGTTTATAAGAATACAAGTTTCACCAAGCTCTGTAGGCTATGGGCTCTCCAACCCTGTTCAGGGGTTATTTGGACACTTTAGGTGTGATACAAACATTATCAAAACATATAAGCCTATGGGCTAGGATACAAGTCGCAAAAAAATGCATGCACTGTTTCTTTAGACTGCACACCAGGGCCGTTGCCAGAATTAATCCGTTGGACGGACCTTTGATTTTCATAGGTGGGCACGTTTTTTCACGGGACATCCTGTGTGCGTGCATGTGCTTGCGCGTTCATAATTTTTTTTATTGGTGTTATAGTAAAGACCATTGGCAGCTCCTGAGTTTCAAGTTTGGGGAAGCTTACAATTTATCCTACCATTTCTACCGATCTGCGTGACAGTTACGATGATTTTTATATGCGCATTTTTGTGGAACAGTTTCATTTCAATAATAACGTTTTATTTATTCAAACCCATTCTCACGTGGTTAATCATCAAATCTGAAATAAAATGATAAAAATCTAAAAGTTAAAATATGGGCAAATTGATACACTGTGGTCCACTGGCGGCTAGAGAAATGAGTGCATAGAACTCAGAGATAGCCTATAGCCCAACGCAGCAGTAGACCTATAACTTCCACGTCAACTAAGTAAAACACAACTAAGTAAAATACAGAGGCCTAAAGCCAACAAATAAAGACAGCAGAAAATATCTTGATGAAAATTCTGTTTCTTTCAATCACATTCATCTCTCTATTCCGACTGTCTGCCTCCCTTTCTATATATCTTACTAGTGAAGTGCCACGTTGTATCAAAACATCAACTTGGTGTGGCCAGAAGCTGTAGCTAACTTGCAACATTTTATCAACTAGCCTGTTCCAGGGCCTCAGAGTTTCCAACACGCCAGTGAGCTCAGGACATACAGCTGTTTTAATGACTCTTCCACTGGATACAGTGCATTCGGAAAGTATTCAGACCCCTTGACTTTTTCCATATTTTTTGTTACATTACAGCCTTATTCTAAAATGGATTAAATACAAAAAAAATCCTCATCATTCTACACACAATACCGCATAATGCTGTCCTTGCTGTCTCTGCCTGGCCGGTTCCCCTCTTTCCACTGGGATTCTCTGCCTCTAACCCTATTACAGGGGCTGGGTCACTGGCTTACTGGGGCTCTCTCATGCTGTCCCTGGAGGGGGTGCGTCACCTGAGTGGGTTGATTCACTGTTGTGGTCATCCTGTCTGGGTTGGCGCCCCCCTTGGGTTGTGCCGTGGCGGAGATCTTTGTGGGCTATACTCAGCCTTGTCTCAGGATGGTAAGTTGGTGGTTGAAGATATCCCTCTAGTGGTGTGGGGGCTGTGCTTTGGCAAAGTGGGTGGGGTTATATCCTTCCTGTTTGGCCCTGTCCGGGGTGACCTCGGATGGGGCCACAGTGTCTCCTGACCCCTCCTGTCTCAGCCTCCAGTATTTATGCTGCAGTAGTTTATGTGTCGGGGGGCTGGGGTCAGTTTGTTATATCTGGAGTACTTCTCCTGTCCTATTCGGTGTCCTGTGTGAATCTAAGTGTGCGTTCTCTAATTCTCTCCTTCTCTCTTTCTTTCTCTCTCTCGGAGGACCTGAGCCCTAGGACCTGAGCTCCAGGACTACCTGACATGATGACTCCTTGCTGTCCCCAGTCCACCTGGCCATGCTGCTGTTCCAGTTTCAACTGACCTGAGCCCTAGGACCATGCCCCAGGACTACCTGACATGATGACTCCTTGCTGTCCCCAGTCCACCTGGCCATGCTGCTGCTCCAGTTTCAACTTCCACCTGACTGTGCTGCTGCTCCAGTTTCAACTGTTCTGCCTTATTATTATTCGACCATGCTGGTCATTTATGAACATTTGAACATCTTGGCCATGTTCTGTTATAATCTCCACCCGGCACAGCCAGAAGAGGACTGGCCACCCCACATAGCCTGGTTCCTCTCTAGGTTTCTTCCTAGGTTTTGGCCTTTCTAGGGAGTTTTTCCTAGCCACCGTGCTTCTACACCTGCATTGCTTGCTGTTTGGGGTTTTAGGCTGGGTTTCTGTACAGCACTTTGAGATATCAGCTGATGTACGAAGGGCTATATAAATAAATTTGATTTGATTTGATTTAATGACAATGGGTCCCTTTGCTATGAGACTCAAAATGGGGCTCAGGTACATCCTGTTTCCATTGATCATCCTTGAGACGCTTCTACAACTGGACTGGAGTCCACCTCTGGTAAATATAATTGATTGGACATGATTTGGAAATTCACTAACCTGTCTATATAAAGGTCCCACAATTGACAGTGCATGTCACAGCAAAAACCAAGTCATGTGGTCGAAGGAATTGTCAGAGACAGGATTGTGTCAAAGCACAGATCTGGGGAAGGGCACCAAAAAATTATTCTGCAGCATTGAAGGTCCCGAAGAACACAGTGGCTACCATCATTCTTAAATGGAAGAAGTTTGAAACTACTAAGACTATTCCTAGAACTGGCCTCCCGGCCAAACTGAGCAATCGGGAGAAAAGGCCTTGGTGAGGGAGGTGATCAAGAACCCGATGGTCACTCTGACAGAGCATGAGAGTTCCTCTGTGGAGATGGGAGAAACTTCCAGAAGGATAACCATCTCTGCAGCACTCTACCAATCAGGCCTTTATGGTAGAGTGTCCAGACGGAAGCCATTCCTCAGTAAAAGGCACATGACAGCCCACTTGGAGTTTGCTGAAAGGCACCTAAAGACTCTCAGACCATGAGAAACAAGATTCTCTGGTCTGATGAAGTGAATGCCAAGCGTCATGTCTGGAGGAAACCTGGCACCATCCCTGCGGTGAAGCATGGTGGTGTGAGCATCATGCTGTGGGGATGTTTTTCAGCTGCAGGGACTGGGAGACTAGTCAGGATCGAGGGAAAGATTAACAGAGCAAAATACAAAGAGATCCTTGATGAAAACCTGCTCCAGAGCGCTCAGGACCTCAGGGTGAATGTTCACCTTCCAACAAGACAACAACCCTAAGCACACAGCCAAGACAATGCAGGAGTGGCTTTGGGACAAGTCCTTGAGGGGCCACACAAGAGCCTGGACTTGAACCTGGTCAAACATCTCTGGAGAGACCTGAAAATAGCTGTGTAGCGATGTTCCTCATCCAACCTGACAGAGCTTAAAACCTCTTGAGCTTACTTGAGACGCAGACGTCTCACCTAGAGCTCTAGAAATGCACATGCGCGACGCTATATGCTAATGGTATTAGTTAAAACGCAAACGTTCATTAAAATACACATGTTTGGTATTAAAATAAAGCTACAGTCATTGTGAATCTAGCCACCGTTTCAGATTTTTAAAATGCTTTTCGGCGAAAGCATGAGAAGCTATTATCTGATAGCATGCAACACCCCAAAAGACCCGTAGGGCATGTAAACAAAAGAATTAGCATAGTCGGCGCTACACAAACCGCACAATAAAATATAAAACATTAATTACCTTTGACCATCTTCTTTCTTTGCACACCTTGATGTCCCATAATCAATACTGGGTCTTTTTTGGATTAAATCGGTCCATATATAGCCTAGATATCGATCTATGAAGACTGTGTGGAAAACGGAAAAAAGAGCGTTTCATAACGTAACGTCATTTTTTAAAAGTTAAAAATTCTAAACTTTTACAAAACACTTCGAAATACCTTTCTAATGCAACTTTAGGTATAACTACACGTTAATAAGCTATAAAAATCATCAGGAGGCGATGTAAATTCGATAGCCTGCCGTGTGGAAAAATGTCCGGAGAAAAAGGCAGACAATGCCTCGGGTCGGTGGTCGGAGAGAATCGGTTCCCTTTGGGCGGATCTACCAAGAATCAATTCAGATTCAAATGAGGAGACTCTATAGATCCTGTGGTAGCTGTAGGTACTGCAAGCTTGGCCAAATATATTACGGTTCACCTTTAACAATTCATGGGAGTGGCGCATGGATACTTTTTTCCATCTCCAGTGATCAGATTTTCCTGCGCTTTTCGATGAAACAGACGTTCTGTTATAGTCACAGCCGTGATTTAAACAGTTTTGGAAACGTCTGAGTGTTTTCTATCCACACATACTAATCATATGCATATACTATATTCCTGGCCTGAGTAGCAGGACGCCAAAATGTTGCGCGATTTTTAACAGAATTTCAGAAAAAGTAGGGGGGAAGCTTAAGAAGTTTTAAGAGGATCTGTAGAGGAGAATGGGAGAAACTCCCCAAATACAGATGTGCCAAGCTTGTAGTGTCACACCCAAGAAGACTCAAGGCTGTAATTGCTGCTAAAGGAGCTTCAACAAAGTACTGAGTAAAGGTTCTAAATACTTATGTAAATGTGTTATTTCCATTTTTCTAAAAACCTATTTTGCTTTGTCATTAAGGGGGATTGTGTGTAGATTGATGAGGAAAAAAATGATTTTAATCTATTTTAGAACAAGGCTGCAACGTAACAAATTGTGGAAAAAGTCAAAGGGTCTGAATACTTTCCGAATCCACTGTATATGGTATCATCAGATCATGATATTATGGTCTTTCACACCAAGGTTCGGTGATTACGGAGGCTGGAGGTGTTGGAATGATGTTTCAACAAAAACATTTCATTCACAGTGGATGTTAAAAAAACAGACTGTTGACTTACTGTGTGAGGTGAAGAAAAAATGACTGAGAATCTCATTTTATTTGTGGGTCGAAGTGGTGAGTTAAGACAATCAGAAATCAGACATTGCCAAATGGGCACTTTCCTACATGAACTTGTTTCTCACAAGTGTAGGAGGTTGTGAACTTTGCAAACAACGTTTCCATTCTGAGAATGAGAACTGTAAATTACTGTAATTAATACATGCACTAACATAAATTTCTATAACAAAATGACTGTGGAGATTAACTGTAATTTCTTTGGCCTACTGGGGACATATAGTTTAAGTCGGGAAGTTTACATACACTTAGGTTGGAGTCATTAAAACTTGTTTTTCAACCACTCCACAAATTTCTGGTTCACAAGCTATAGTTTTGGCAAGTCGGTTAGGACACCTACTTTGTGCATGACACAAGTAATTTTTCCAACAATGGTTTACAGTTTATTTCACTTATAATTCACTGTATCACAATTCCAGTGGGTCAGAAGTTTACTTACACTAAGTTGACTGTGCCTTTAAACAGCTTGGAAAATTCCAGAAAATTATGTCATGGCTTTAGAAGCTTCTGATAGGCTAATTGACATAATTTGAATCAATTGGAGGTGTACCTGTGGATTTATTTCAATGCCTACCTTCAAACTCAGTGCCTCTTTGCTTGACATCATAGGAAAATCAAAAGAAATCAGCCAAGACCTCTGGATTTTTGTTTGTTTGACCTCCACAAGTCTGGTTCGCCCTTGGGAGCAATTTCCAAATGCCTGAAGGTACCACGTTCATCTGTACAAACAATAGTACGCCAGTATAACACCAAGGGACCATGCAGCCTTCATACCGCTCAGGAAGGAGACACGTTCTGTCTCCTAGAGATGGACGTACTTTGGTGCGAAAAGTGCAAATCAATCCCAGAACAACAGCAAAGGACCTTGTGAAGATGCTGGGGGAAACAGGTACAAAAGTATCTATATGCACAGTAAAACGAGTCCTATGTCGACATCACCTGAAAGGCCTCTCAGCAAGGATAAAGCTACTGCTCCATAACCGCCATAAAACAGCCAGACTGGTTTGCAACTGCACATGGGGACAAAGATCGTACTTTTTGGAAAAATGTCCTCTGGTCCGATGAAACAAAAATAGAACTGTTTGGCCATAATGACCATCATTATTAAGGGGAAGGATTGCAAGCCGTAGAACACCATCCCAACCGTAAAGCAGCATCATGTTGTGGGGGTGCTTTGCGGCAGGAGGGACTCATGCACTTCACAAAATAGATGTTATCATGAGGCAGTAAAATGATGTGGATATATTGAAGCAACATCTCAAGACATCAGTCAGGAAGTTAAAGCTTGGTCGCAAATGGGTCTTCCAAATGGACAATGACCCCAAGCATACTTCCAAAGTTGTGGCAAAATGGCTGAAGGACAACAAAGTCAAGGTATTGGAGTGGCCATCACAAAGCCCTGACCTCAATCCTATAGCAAATGTGTGGGCAGAACTGAAAAAGTGTGTGCGAGCAAGGAGGCCTACAAACCTGACTCAGTTACACCAGCTCTGTCAGGAGGAATGGGCCAAAATTCACCCAAATTATCGAGGGAAGCTTGTGGAAGGCTACCCAAAACATTTGTCCCAAGTTAAACAATTTAAAGGCAATGCTACCAAATTCTAATTGAGTGTATGTACATTTCTGACCCACTGGGAATGTGATGAAAGAAATAAAGGCTGAAATAAATCATTCTCTCTACTATTATTCTGACATTTCACATTCTTAAAATAAAGTGGTGATCCTAACTGACCTAAAACAGGGAATTTTTTACTAGGATTAAATGTCAGGAATTGTGAAAAACGGAATTTAAGTGTATTTGGCTGAGGTGTATGTAAACTTCCGACTTCAACTGTATGTAGCGGGGAATTGATAAAAAAACAGACACAGACACAGTACAAAGAATCCAATGCTTGCATTTCACAGACTATTTGCATGAGGTTCAGTAAGCGGGTGAACATCAGTGGTGTCTTTATTACTATTTGAATATGATGACAGCATAAAGAATAGCAGTGGGAAGGTCTGGAAAGTTTTGCCTTCGAATACTACCTTCCAATAGTGGATCATGAACTAGTGTGGCCCAGGGTGAGTGACAGGATGCCTGTAAGTTCAGTGTTATTTCACTGTGTGTGTCAATGTTTCTAGATGTCTGATGAACAATCAAAGGGCAAACAATTCACATAATGAAACAATGAATGCGCAATAATTGTTAGGAGACCACTGAGCGCATTCTAGAGAGCTGAGTGCATGCATTCTGGAGAGAGACATGTCTTCTCCACCCACCCTTCCGCTCCTTGTTGCAACATTTTAAATTACACTCAAGACATATTATCTTCACACATATTTCAGATGCTTGTCACTGACAGACACAACTCAATCAGCTAGGCATATTGCAGTTCATGTTGTCAAATTCCGTGATTCCCAAATAAGCATAGGCTTACACACTTGTGATTTGAAACTATCCATAGCTATTTTTTTAAACAAGCTAATGATCCTGTGTTGCTAAGTCATGCTCTCTGGTGAAGTATTTTGAATATTTTTATTTAGACAGTAGTAATTATTTACTGAGCAAATATATAAACCCAACATGCAGAGCATCCCAAACATGCTCAATAGTTGACATGTCTGGTGAGTATGCAGGCCATAGAAGAACTGGGACATTTTCAGTTTCCAGGAATTGTGTTCAAATCCTTGCGACATGGGGCCATGCATTATCATGCTGAAACATGAGGTGATGGCGGCAGATGAATGGCATGACAATGGGCCTCAGGATCTCATCACTGTACAGTATCTCTGTGTATTCAAATGCCATCAATAAAATGCAATCGTATTTGTCGTTTGCAGCTTATGCCTGCCCATACCATAACCCCACCACGGGGCACTCTGTTCACAACGTTGATACAACGTTGTTCAAACCGCTTGCCAACACGACACCATACATGTGGTCTGCAGTTGTGAGGCCAGTTGGACGTACAGCCAAATTCTCTAAAACGACATTGGAGGCAGCTTATGGTAGAGAAATGATCATTCAATTCTCTGGCAAGGGCTCTTGTGGACATTCCTGCAGTTAGTATGCCAATTGCACGTTCCTGGAAAACTTGAGACATTTGTGGCATTCTGTTGTGTGGCAAAACTGCACATTTTAGAGTGTCCTTTTATTGTCCCCAGCACAAGGTGCACCTGTGTAATGATCATGCTGTTTAATCAGCTTCCAGATATGCCACACCTGTCAGATGGATGGATTATCTTGGCCAAGGAGAAATGCTCACTAACAGAGATGTAAACAAATGTGTGCACAACATTTGAGAGAAATAAGCCTTTTGTGAATATGGAACATTTTTGGGATCTTTTATTTCAGCTCATGAGACATGGGACCAAAACATTTGTTGTATTTATATTTTTGTACAGTGTAGTAGGCCTCGCCTATAGAAAGTGTATGGGATCCTCCTCTTTTTAATATAGGCCATCAAAACTATGTTTTCAAAGCATAGCCTGTAGAAATGTTGTTCAACATGGGCTTATATGAACACAATATATTCCACTCAAACTCTGAATGGCAGGGCTCTCATGAAGTGTTTGATTTGATTTTCAATTGCATTTGCATTGATGCCAGAGTGATTAGCGGGACAACAGAGCGCTGAGTACCAGGCCATTAACGACTGGCCGTTAGCAAGTTTGGTAGGCTGCTAATGACCATCAGCAAGCAGTTTTGGAGAAGCCTATATACCTCAACAGTCACGTGGAATTTGACTGTGGTCATGACTCGTGACTGCTGGTGTGGCGGTTGGTTCAACGTAATTTCATTGAAGTAACATGGAAACAATGTTGATTCAACTAGAGTGTGTCTAGTGGGGCAGTAACAGCCTACTAACAGCCCCCCCCCGGCCACCACTTCCCCAGCACTCAAAGGCACTTTCAGATGTCTCCACTCCAGGCCTTACTCGGAGGAGGCTTGTAAAAGATGGAGGGACCTCTAACCACTACTTCACATTTTTGGGGTTGTTCATGGTTGTTGTAACAGTGACTGTTCCATTTATCTCTAGTGGGTATTGCCATCCCTTTGTAGTTTTGACGGAGGTGGGGAGATCAGAGGTAATGAAAGTCTTCTATACCTTATTCTATACCTTATTTTCAATGACTTGCCTAGTTAAATAAAGGTCAAATAATTTTTTTTTTTTAAATACCCTCTCCCAAAGTCTGCATTTGCAAACTATTTATTCAGGAACATCTTGCCATTGTCATGCAACTGGTGTTATTATCTTTGCTAATATTGTGTTGCCTGTAACACCATAGGTGTTTTCGTTTGGCTTCTTCTTGTTTTTGTTGGGTTTTTTTTACCCATTTTTCTCTCCAATTTTGTGGTATCTAATTGGTAGTTAGTCTTTTCCCATCGCTGCAGCTCCCGTATGGACTCGGGAGAGGTGAAGGTCGAGAGCCGTGCGTCTTCCAAAACACGACTCGTTTGGCTTCTTTATGGACCTTTTTCAATGTCCTTCAATCAATTTGTGGGGTCATTTGCCAGTCTAATGATTTGATAGTAACCATGTTGTTGACGGCTGGTGAGATTGGAAGTAAATAACACAAGGCTGTTGTGTCAGCAGCAAAGCTTTATTTACCTGCTCACGTTTGTGGATTAATACCCCTGGAGTGGAATGATCACTGACGTCTTCCTGAGGTATTGCTTAATTCTTCTTGTTTGGAGTGGTTAAAAAAACAAGCATGAACAGATTTAATATCTCAGACTGTGTATGTTACATGTTGAAGGGTCTCTTATAAGTGGTAATACAGTAATGGTCATCATGCAGTACATACAATGCAACATTTGGGAGTAGGTGTCCTACAACAAGGGAAAATTAAAACCAAGGCCATAAAAATATGTACAAACTAAATACATTTTTCCAATCTCTTTATTTGATCAGGTGGGGAGAGCAAAGAACAGACATCATTTTTGCTTTAGAGAGAAGAAGCAGGTTGTAAAATGTCATGTCAAAGGAAAGTCGATTCTGTAACAAACCGTCCTACCAGTAACCACCATCATCACCAAGCTCTGACTCAAGGCAGACGTTTACTAAGGTGACACCTAGCTGCTTTTAAAAATGTAAAGTAAAGTTGGAGCTGTGTTTTGAACATAGGCAGACTAGTAACACACCTCTTTCTGACTGTTGCTCCTTCAATGGGACCCGAGGGATGCTAAAGGTGTAGGGGAAAAGGTGATTCATTGCATGCTTTCTTTCATCACATAGCAATGCATTGTGACTGGAGAGGGTTGACAGAGAGGTACAAAACAGATGCCTCTCTCCATTGCTCTTTAGATTGAGTAGCCATGGCATACACATCTTCACTACAAGACATTTATGTTCTCTGACATTTGGTCAAATATTTATGGGTTCAAGCGATTCATTTGAAATATATTGCTTATCCAAAGCTCCTTGTTTCAGTCAAAACAAGATTTAGGTCACTTTAGGAATGTGAAAGATTACCAAAAACATCCTACCATTTAAAGTGCATAATTTTAAAGTTCTGCCTCTTCTTTAAAAGCCATTATAATTTACTCAATGGACACAAATCCTTCCTGGGACTCCTCTAACATTAGATGGATCTGCAGGACAGATGGGGGATTGAAGATGTGATAAAAAAAGATTCTTGTTGTGCTGGCCTACCCTGGCCTGTTATTAATTCCAGATGCTTTTCACAAGGCAATGCACAGTCTCTGAACACTGGAGAGACAATGGCGCCAGCTGCATCAATTCCAGATGACTGAGATGGAGCTGCTGCTGTTGTCTGTAACATATCCATTTTTGGGTTTAGGTTATAGGATGTTTGCCTGTCAAACTAGACTGGAAAAATACCCAAAGCACAGGAGTTAACATGTTAGCAAGGAGCTTCAATCAGCAGTGGTATATTAAGAGGTGGAAAACTACTCAATTATCATACTTGAGTAAAAGTAAAGATACCTTCATAGAAATTGACTCAAGTAAAAGTGAGACACTCAGTAAAATACTACTTGAGAGTAAAAGTCTAAAAGTATCTGGGTTTAAATGTACTTAAGTACAGTGATACTTAAGTATAAAGTATACTTGTCATACTTGAGTAAAAGTAAAAATACATCAAATTCCTTACATTAAGCAAACCAGATGACACAATTTCCTTATTATTAGTATTATTTCTTGACAGCCAGATGCACACTCCGCCACTCAGACATAATTTACAAATTAAGCATTTGTGTTTAGTGAGTCTGCCAGATCAGAAGCAGTAGGGATGACCAGGTACGTTCTCTTGATAAGTCTGTGAATTGGACCATTTTCTTGTACCGCTAAGCATTCAAATTGTAATGAGTAATTTTGGGTGTCAGGGAAAATGTATGGAGCAAAAAGTATATTATTTTTTTTAGGAATGTAGTGGAGTTAAAGTAAATGTTGTCAAAAATATAAATAGTAAAGTAAAGTACAGATACCCCCAAAAATGACTTAAGTAGTACTTTAAAGTATTTTTACTTACTCTAAATACTTTACACCACTGGGTAAATTAGCCCTCATGAAAAAGTACTACTGAATTATTACACAAAACCTATTCGTGCAGTAGTGACTATGTAGAGATTTGTAAGGATTGTGTAGATTATGCTCGACTCAAGATACACAAGTAGAGTTTTGTAGTGTTCAGCATGAAAACAGTTATTACAGTAGTAATCAGGTAGAGCTTTTTACTACATGATGCAGGTTGTAAATATGTAGTCAAAATGCTACAGCTTTTCCACACAGGGTTTTCAATAGTAATCAGGTATAGTTTTTACTACTTGATGTTGGTAGGAAATAAGTAATTTCAACCCTATTGCCAGATTACACAGGCTTTTCGCAACCGCAGATGAAGGCAAAACAGGAAGTAGTTGGATGTTGTTGGCTAGCTACTGTTTTTGACAATTCCGAATGAAATTCATCTTCCATCCTTCTTCATCCTGTCTTTCATAGCCTTTATGCTGGCACCATCTGTAAGTTTAACTCTTGTTTATGTTTTCTGAATAGTTTCATGTTATTGTTTAGCAGTTTAAATAACTTTTTACCACATCAAAAAGAATGCTAGCCAAAACAGTGTTGTGTTTAGCCTAGTTGTTTGCTATCCCCATTGGAATGTAGCTATGTAGCCTCTGTTTTCGTCATGCTAGCTAATAACTGTGTGTGTTTGTATGCAAATGTTTTTCTGTGTTGTCTTATGATCTCTGATAGCAAATTATTGATAATGGCTTATATTTTGTTGTCTCTGTTGCTTGTGTTTATTTTCTAAAAGATTACGTGGTGGAGAAACGTGGCTGCCACAAAAAAGAGGATCTGAAGATAGTTAAAAACCTCTTAAGGATCGGACCCTTTTTTCAATTTTCACCTTAAATGACATACCCAAATCTAACTGCCTGTAGTTCAGGCCCTGAAGCAAGGATATGCATATTCTTGAAAGGAAACACTTTGAAGTTTGTGGAAATGTGAAAGGAATATAGTAGAATGTAACACATTAGATCTGGTACCATCATCTTTGAAATGCAAGAGAAAGGCAATAATGTATTATTCCATCCCAGGTGCAATTTAGATTTTGGCCAATAGATGGCAGCAGTGTATGCTCAAAGTTTTAGACGAATCCAATGAACCATTGTATTTATGTAAATTTTTTGGATCAAGACTGCCCAAATGTGCCTAAATTGTTTATTAATAAATAATAAAACTGTGCACTCTCCTCAAACAATAGTGTCACACTATTTCACTGTAATAGCTACTGTAAATTGGACAGTGCAGTTAGATTAACAAGAATTTAAGATTTCTGACAATATCAGATATGTCTATGTCCTGGGAAATGTTCTTGTTACTTACAACCTCATGCTAATCGCATTAGCCTATGTTAGCTCAACTGTCCTGTGGACACCGATCCCGAAGAAGTTTAAGTAGCAGATACCCAAAAGCTCAGTAGTCATCAAGGAAGAATTATATATTGACTTGAATAGGAAATATGTAGTGTTCACCAGTAGTGAAACGTCTCAATGGATCACTCATTACTACTTAAATTACTACATAAATCACCACTGGTTTACTACACATCTCAATAGCAAGCAAGTAGTAAAACCAGTAGGTTTTGTGTAGATCTCAGGTAGTAGTAATGAGTAGTAATTCAGTAGTACTTTTCCATTTCTGGTGTTTAAGTTTGAGACATAGAATGCAGCCATTGAGAGAACTCACCCGATTTGTAGCCATCAAGGTGAAGACCTGTCTTCAGTTCGTGTCTGGAAGATAAGAGAGAAAAGAGGGTGCATAAAAGCATACATGCGGGGGGGGGGACATTAATCATTTAGGGAGATATCATGCTGTGAATAAATGAATAAACTCACGTCTCTTCATTTGAAAAGACCCGCCTCAGATCTGAGAGCTTCTACGCACAGGTAGGGTGAAAGTTCACACTAAAACAATAAAGCCTATTTCATTCATCCTGAGTCTTTTGTGTGTGTCCCTTTATTGACCCATATTTATGAGGCCCTGCACGACTCCATTGAACTGGTAGGCTTGGGGATGTAATGCATTTATAATAACCTTCCACAGAGCTGATGGATTGTTGTTCTGCCACTAAATCATTTAGTGGGAGCAGCATAGTGGTGAGTACTTGAAAGCTAAATGTGGAACGGGCATACATCTTCTCACTTCATGCATCTCTACTTCTGCCACATGTTCCATTTTCCCTCCCTCTCTCTTCCCCTCCTCCTCTTGCATTCCTTTCCACATCTTGAAATATCAGACAGCATTCACTTCTGTAGGCTACTTGTTATTTTACTTTTATGTACCATGTAGACTGTAGACTAGAGCTACATCTGCTGTGAGGGTTGTTATTTCTTAGGGTCGACTCCATTGCTCTTCATGTAGGGCACCTCATTGGCATCATCAACATTGTGCCTGAAATGGGAGATGATGTTAGCACATATTGAACCTTCATTATAATTCTTGACTTGCCAATAAGACTGATAAAATGTGTTAATATATAGTCACTCTGTCTGAGACATTCAAATTAGTATAATACTGTATGTTTTGTTTGGTATGGTTACATAATACAGCAGGTTACTGAAGGCAAAAAAATGAAAGGAGGGCTGTATAATGCGAACGTCTAGCATCTCAAAGGTTGCGTGTTTGAATCTCATCATGGACAATTTTAGCATTTTAGCTAATTTGCAACTACTTACTACTTTTTAGCTACTTTGAAACTACTTAGCATATTAGCTAACCTCAACCATAATCCTTTAACCCAACTCCTAACCCTAAGATTAACCCTAACCTTAACCCTAACAGTAACCATAACCTGATCCCTAACCTTAACCCCTAACCTTAACCCCTAGCCTAGCTAACATTAGGTTAGCCACCTAGCTAACATTAGCCACAACAAATTGGAATTCGTAACAAATCCAGTGTTGTTGAAGTTAGCATATATTGCAGCTTCATTACAATCCTTGACTTGTCAGTAAGACTGATAAAACTATGAATCCTAATTTGATATAATCAGATAATGAATATGTGTCCATGCTTTTGAGCTTGATATGTTGCTGCAGCCACATGACATTATTTGCCGTTGCCGTGTGAATGGTCATGCAGAGCCAAGGGGGCTGAGAGTCAACTAGCAGCCCTCTGCTCAAGAGCTCAGATGCATTTTTCTTTATTCATCCTTACATTAGATGCAATTTTGTTAATATATAGTCACTCTGTCCGGGACACTCAAATTAGTATGATATGTTGCGTTTTGTGTGGTTACATAAGACAGAAGATTATTTAAGGAGGGAGGTATAACATGAACGTCTACCAACCCAAAGGTTACGTGTTCAAATTTCATCATGGACAACTTTAGCATTTTAGGTAATTAACAACTTTGCAACTACTTAGCACCACAAATTAATACATACCATACCAAACGTGCATATCATTCTAATGTGAGTGTCAAAGATTTTTGTTTACTATGTTACGCCTACCCCTGAGTCCAGGTTGCAGCCGCAGCGCTAACCTGGAAACTTTCCACTTGATGTTAGATCAAGATTGTGTATTATTTGAGGAAGACAAGCTATGACTTTCAGGATAGTTTCAGTGATATAGCATAATTTATCTAGCATTTAGATGATTGCCCCTTAGAGTAATCACATTTTGATCAATGTTTGATTCCATGTTTGGTAATTAGATATCTGTTCAAATAATTAACATTCAGTTGCTATTGAGACATTTGCTGTAATGTTCTATGAAGGGCATGAGAACCCTTACAAACAGTACACAAATCCCATGAGAGAATTCCATGGCAGTATCAAAATACACTACTGTTAACAGTTCTGATGCACTGTGTGACATAACACCGTGACATAAGAGGTAAGTACAAAGCAACCAAAAACTATAAAAAATAAAATATCGAACCAACCAAGATACATTTCACAAAATCTGTCAACCTTACCTGTACATGTGACCAGATACATGTGGCTCTGTGTATTATCAACTAGGTTTTCCCTCAAGAAGTGAACGTGACCAGAGCAAGAGGCAGAGGATGAGAAAGAGTAAAAACAAGAGTACTTACGGTTCGACTCGGTTTGAGAACTTTCTGTATAGGATGACAGCAATAGTGGTGAGGACCATCGTAGTGGTGCACATGGTCCTATCACATGTATCCCGTTTTGGGATTGCAGCTGGGTTAGAACACTGGGACTATTCCTCCCATTGAGGGAGAGTAGAATGATTCCTGTGGCTCTCAAGCTAGTGGCAAGATTAGCCTGTTGGATTAGCTCAGATCAGGGGAAGGCCCTGTTGCAGGGGCAGGAGGTGAACAGAAAGTAGTGTTTGTGGTCTGATCTGAGCTCAACCTTTTAATCCTCCATCGCCACTAGTGTAGCTTTACAGGGGCACTATGTGCTGTGGCCATTCATGTGGTGTGGGTTGAATTAGCGCTGCAGGGCTGTCATGGACCCTGATTTTGCTGTAGTAGCATACTCTCATGCTTAAAGTCATAATGAGTGTTTTGTCTTTATCGTGTAATGTCTCAGGGCTTTGACAGAGTAGAGTGTGTAGCTTATATTAAACAAAGAATGCATACACTTGTAGGCTACTAGAATTATTGAGTTTACTTAAGTTTACATAATTTATGTAATGAAAACCTAGATTAAGCTTCCATTTTGGGGACAAAGCATAGCTGTCTTCATGTTTGTGTGTGTGTTCATGTCCATGTCATTGTTTTCAGTATCAGATTCGGCATATATGTAAATAACATATCACTAGTAGTTCCATTGCACCTTCATAGAAGTCATGGAGTAATCCAGACTCATTATACTAATGTATTGTTACTGCACCTTCTATTGTGTAATGATATCTATATACAGTAGGTTGGTATATGGGAGCACATACGGTACACAAGTCTTTATTGATGCTGGCGTGAAAGGCCACATGTGCACTTGTGTTCCCACAACAATCAATGATGTGCAGGGAGAGGTGGTTGGATTCAGAACCAAGCAACACTCTCTCTGAGTGTCTCGTGACATGGGAGGTATAAATACCTTTAGGCCTCCTGCTAATCCACCTATCGTTAGGACTGCTGACTCACGGGAGTAGGCCACAGCAGGAGGAAAGAGAGTGCTAATACCTCACAGTGAAAAACAAGGGATTAAAAATAATATGCTTGTCATGATTTCCATTATAGATATCATTGTTTTGGTTTATTATGTTATTATGCAGATACAGGGATTGATAATAAAAATAAAAATAAATACATTTCTTAAATGTGGACACCACACCTCACAAGTTATTTCTCATTTTGTTAGACAGTGAAGTGTATCTGATTCTGAAGGGTGACGAATTCTGAAATACAATATACTGCGCAGGAAACACCAACAAAGCATCACATGAAATGAACAAAGATCTTGATGTCAGTATCAGAAATAAAAAAAGGCACAAAGCAGGTTAACAACTGAGTGATGAGCAGAAGACATTCTCTCCCCTGTATATCTGTTTTTGGTGTAAAGATAAAAATGTGTATGAGAGTGTACGTTTCAACTGTCTCTATGGCATAATACAGTCCTTATGTCTGCCAATCCTCAATCTTCAACATAATCCCATGGCAATGTAACTGAAGAGACATCCAATATTCTATCAGTCTGTGTAGGGCTTATTCTCTACCTCAAACATAAATGCATACACACATATGGCTATTCACACACATTCCAACCAAAGTCAGCACAAACCACCACCCCATCGTTCATAAGAGAGTCCATCAGAAGAACACACCCCACAGTGGGGGCATGGGAAAGATACAGGGAGGGAGCCATGATGATACATAGGAAGATTCTATGAGCTCTGGAAAGATACATTTCTTCCCTTGAATGGTCAGAAGTAGATCGTCCTCCTCCTAAGCCAAGGCCCAGTAGGAGTCAGTCTCCGGGAGTCCACAGTAGTCACTGACTGCAACTTTGACCCAGACAGACAGATGGTTCACATAGCAGAGCTGGAGGCCCAGCCCACCTCCTCATACACGCCTTTCACATGCCAGTAGATGGCATCCAGCAGTTTGGTCCACGCCACTGCCACCTCTGGAGTGATGTAATCAGGGAAGTCTTCAACCAGCACCTTCAGAATCACCCCACACAGGATCTGAGAAAGAGAGAGAGGGAATACAGTTGCTTTGGTGTGCCTGTGGGTAATGGTTATGTGTAAACATGTTGCCTGGTTCTTCCTCACCTTGAAGTAGACAGGCTCCACCTTGTGTCTGAGTGCATGGGCCTTGCCCACCAGCTTCAGAACAGATACCATCTTGTCCCCGTCATGGAGGTTCTCCACCAGGGTGTTGATGGCGTTCATCACCCTGCGTGAGTGCTTCCTGAGCTGGGCACTCCTCTCCAGTTCCTCAGGGTCCTCCACCTGTTGGAACTGTTTAAAGTACTGCTTGGAGGAGGGGAAGTTCACAAAGAGCCTGTAGAAGAAAGGAGGTGCATTACTTGGCCCAGTGAGATATTATAAGTAAACATAGTTGGAGCGTGTTGACACAGCTGCAGGGCATGTTTTCCCTTTTAATGTTTAACCACTGTCCAGGTTCTGTACAGGTTATGCTTCATTTACTCAACCATGGCCTGAGCACAAGCATGTGCTATACAAATACATGATAACAGTGTTTGTAAAAACACACATTTCTTCTAGCTGATAAGGCAGAAGAAATGTTTGTCAGTTAACAAAAAACCTAAGTTAGAGGGCCTTCCGCCTGGTGTAGAGGTCCTGGATTGCAGGCAGCTTAGCCCCAGTGATGTAGTGGGCCGTACGCACTACCCTATATAGTGCCTCGTGGTCAGAGGCCGAACAATTGCCGTACCAGGCAATTGATGTTGCAGCTGTAGAACCTTTTGAGGGTCTCAGGACCCATGCCAAATCTTTTTAGTTTCCTGAGGGGGAATAGGCTTTGCCGTGCCCTCCTCACGATTGTCTTGGTGTGTTTGGACCATTCTAGTTTGTTGTTGATGTGGACACCAAGGAACTTGATGCTCTCAACCTGCTCCACTACTACAGCCCCGTCGATGAGAATGGGGGCGTGCTCGGTCCTCCTTTTCCTGTAGTCCACAATCATCTCCTTAGTCTTAGTTACATTGAGGGATAGGTTGTTATTCTGGCATCACCCGGCCAGGTCTCTGACCTCCTCCCTATAGGCTGTCTCGTCATTGTCGGTGATCAGGCCCACCACTGTTGTGTCGTCTGCAAACTTAATGATGGTGTTGGAGTCGTGCCTGGCCATGGAGTTATGGGTGAACAGGGAGTAGAGGAGGGGACTGAGCACGCACCCCTGTGGAGCTCCAGTGTTGCGGATCAGCGTGGCCGATGTGTTACCACCTACCCTCACCACCTGGGGGCGGCCCTTCAGGAAGTCCAGGATTCAGTTGCAGACGGAGATGTTTAGTCCCAGGATCCTTAGCTTAGTGATGAGCTTTGAGGGTACTATGGTGTTGAACGCTGAGCTGTAGTCAATGAATAGCATTCTCACATAAGTGTTCTTTTGTCCAGGTGGGAAAGGGCAGTGTGGAGTGCAATAGAGATTGCATCATCTGTGGATCTGTTTAGGTGGTATGCAAATTGGAGTGGGTCTAGGGTTTCTGGGATAATGATGTTGATGTGAGCCATTACCAACCTTTCAAAGTGCTCCATGGCTACGGACGTGAGTGCTACGGGTCTGTAGTCATTTAGGCAGGTTACCTTTGTGTTCTTGGGCACAGGGTCTGTGGTGGTCTGCTTGAAACATGTTGTTATTACAGACTCAATCAGGGACATGTTGAAAATGTCAGTGAAGACACCTGCCAGTTGGTCAGCACATGCCCGGAGCACACGTCCTGGTAATCCGTCTGGCCCCGTAGCCTTGTGTATGTTGACCTGTTTAAAGATCTTACTCACATCGGCTACGGAGAGCGTGATCACACAATCGTCCGGTACAGCTGCATGCCTCAGTGTTGCTTGCCTCGAAGCGAGCATATAAGTGATTTAGCTCATCTTGTAGGCTCGTGTCACTGTGCAGCTCACGGTTGTGCTTCGTTTTGTAGTCTGTAATAGTTTGCAAGCCCTGCCACATAAGACGAGCGTCGGAGCCGGTGTAGAATGATTCAATCTTAGCCCTGTTGTCACGACTCCTACCGAAGGTGGCTCCCCTTCCTGTTCGGGTGGCGCTCGGCGGTCGTCGTCACTGGCCTACTAGCTGCCACTGATCCCTTTTCCCCCTTTCTGTTTATTGGTTTCACCTGTGTTCATTTTAGGCTGATTGGTCTGGCTTTATTTACCAGCAGGCGGGCTTGTTGTGCGGGATTGTTTGGTGTACACGTCTGTGTGTCTCAGTTTGCCCATGTTCTTGGGTTTTGCTGGACTGTTTAAGTCCCCCGTGTTTGGGGCATTTGTTTTTCGTGTCCGCCCTGTGTTCCAGGGGGTTGGTGTATGTTCACCATTTTTTGTGCATTAAACGATATAGCACTACCCTGAACTCTCTGCTTCCTGTGCCTGACTTCTCACCCACTACACCCCGGGCGTTACACCTGTATTGACGCTTTTCCTGTGTGATGGCTCGTCGCAGGGCATAGCAGGATTTCTTGTAAGCTTCCGGGTTAGAGTCCCGCACCTTGAAAGCGGCAGCTCTACCCTTTAGCTCAGTGCAAATGTTGCCTGTTATCCATGGCTTTTGGTTGGGGTATGTACGTACAGTCACTGTGGGGACGACATCCTAGATGCACTTATTGATAAAGCCAGTGACTGATGTGGTGTACTCCTCAATGCCATCGGAAGAATCCTGGAACATGTTCCAGTCTGTGATAGCAAAACAATCCTGTAGTTTAGCATCTGCTTCACCTGACCACTTTTTTTATAGACCTAGTCACTGGTGCTTCCTGCTTTAATTTTTGCTTGTAAGCAGGGATCAGGAGGATAGAATTGTGGTCTATGTACATCCTGGCATTTCGGTGGCTACTGCTATGTTCTCCTGAGTCTAGGAGACATGTTGGTCCAGGTGATTTATTTATTTGGAAAAAGATGCACTGGGTACAACCCAGGCGATAACACGGTATAACGATTCCACTTGTTTCCAATGTGGGCCCTGATGTCTGGTCTCAGTGGCTGACAGTGACTGTATACAAACTGCACAGCTCTCCCCTAAAACTCACAAAGCTAGTGTTTCATCATCTCCATGTCTGGCCATAGGATTAGCAGACCAACAGTGAAGTGCGCTAATGAAATTGAGATGGTTAGTTGGTTGCTTGTGTAATTACACACTGAAATAAACGGTCAGAATGGCTGTGTGTACTCAGGCAGCAGTGACTTCATCTGCTGCTTCCCTCTCACTGTGTTACTGTCGGGGTTGGAGACAATTAGCTCTACATCACAGGGATATACCATATGGTTGGTTTGGCCGGATGCACCTACACCCACACTCATGTTCAACATTGTTGTGCTACAGTATTTGTGTATTCCTGTCAGCTCTTGTATACACCCAAACAATGTATTAGGATAAGATATATATATATATATATATATATATATATATATATATATATATATATATACCTTACGTACCACACATCTAATTCTCTACCCTATAAAAACAGAATAACTCCAATGATGAAATAGGTTATCTTTGTGGAATAAACGAACACTGGAGAACACATTGTGAAAGAGAATAGTATTGAGCAATAAACTACAGCCTACAGTGACCAGGACAGATACAATACAGCTGTCTGTGTGTATCTGTTCCAGATGTCCCATACCTCTATCCTTTTGAAACCCATAACAGAAAATGGAAGCTTTATGGGGAAGCCATTGTGTTTTGATGAAAGCACATGGCTTCCACTACCTTCACCTGTGAAATCAAGTATTGGGAGAAAGCAGACAAGGAAGACAGAGGAGGGGGTGTCTCATTTTCTTCTGCTTAAAATGGAGGGTCTATGCAATGACTTTCAATTGTAAAGCCAGATCCTCTGTTTCACTCATAAATAGTGAAGACAGTGGTGTTTAATCTCTCCCTTGATCTATGGTGGCTGCATATAAATAGCCTCATTTATGTTTTATAATCATCAGCCTGTTAATCCTACTCTGGGATAGGGCTCATTTCTGAGATAGTTGCACAGCTGTTCTAAATGTGACATACTTGCCATGAGTGGAAATTGTATAGGTATTTGATAAATGCAAATGCAACTACATATGGATACCCTGGAATGTGTTACAATGAGATGCATCCCTGACACTTACAGAGAGTTATGGGTATTTCACATGGGATATTTTAGTTATTTAGATAGATAAATTAACCAAGCATAGCTTTTAGTATTAAACTGACAGAGAGAGAGAGAGAAAACAGTTGAGGTTTGAGGTTTAACATTATACTTGAACATGCCTTCAAATCTCCAAAGATGCCAAAGATTCAAAGACCCCTTGACAGCTAAAGTTTGCTCCTTGTAAGTGTTCCATGTCACCATGTAATACTACAGGCATTTGGAATGCCCCAGAGCAATTTGAGGCTTAAGATATTTAAGTACCGGTATTAAAGTATTGCATCAAATGAAAGCATTGCAATTCATGACCAAGATGATGTCCTTTTAACTATTTAACTAACTATTTAGCAGATTTATGGCTTGGGGTGGAAGCTGTTCAGCGTCCTGCTGGTTCCAGAATATGTGCATTGGTACCGCTTGTCGTGCGGTAGCAGAGAGAACAGTCTATGACTTCGGTGGCTGGAGTCTTAGACAATTTTTATGGACTTCATTTGACACAGCCTAGTATAGAGGTACTTGATGGCTGGGAGCTCAGCACCAGTGATGTACTTGGCTGTCCGCACTACCCTCTGTAGTGCCTTGTGGTCGGATGCCAAGTGGTTGCCATACCAAGTGGTGTGCAGCCAGTCAAGATGCTCTCAATAGTGTGACGTCTGCAAACTTAATGATGGTGTTGGAGTCGTGCACGGCCACGCAGTCATGGGTGAACAAGGAGTACAGGAGGGGACTAAGCACGCAACCATGAGGGTCCCTGTGTTGAGAGTCAATGTGGCGGATGTGTTGTTGCCTGCCCTCACCACCTGGGGATGTCCCGGCAGGAAGTCAAGGATCCAGTTGCAAAGGTAGGTGTTCAGTCCCAGGGTCCTTAGCTTAGTGATGAGCTTGGAGGGCACTATGGTATTGAACGCTGAGCTATAGTAAATGAACAGCATTCTAACATAAGTGTTCCTTTTTTCCAAGTGGGAAAGGGCAATAGAGGTTGCGTCATCTGTGGTTCTGTTGGGGAGGTATGCGAATTTGAGTCGGTCCAGGGTGTCTGGGATGATGGTGTGGATGTGAGCCATGACCAGCCTTTCAATGCATTTCAGGGCTACAGATGTGAGTGCTACTCATTTACATAGGTTACCTTGGCATTCTTGTGCACAGGGACTATGGTGGTCTGCTTGAAACATGTAGGTATTACAGACTGTTTCAGGGAGAGGTTCAAAATGTCAGTGAAGACACTTGCCAAATGGTCAGCGCTTGCGCTGACCTAGTTTTCTTATGGTCCTATACAGCTCATTGAGTGAGGTCTTAGTCCCAGCATCAGTTTGTGGTGGTAAATAGAAGTCTACGAAAAATATCAATTGAAAACTCTCTTGGTACGTAGTTATTGACTCGTGAGGGGCAATGCTGTCTCATGGTGCAAACATCACCACTACAAAGACCTTGCTCATCACAAATGGTCACAGAGGTTAGCTACTGCTTGTCTGCTGTAATATATATACAGTAAGTCATGGACGGTAGTATACCCAAAGCTATCTGCCTTTTAATGGTTTGATACAGTATAATGACCTCCTGTCCACTATGTAATGATGAATGGAGGGTGTGTCCCTGATCACTGATCTTCACGGGGCTCAATGAGGGATTAGACAGAGATGTCCCTGTGAGGGTTCAGTGAGTCAGGTCAGAAATCCCTGGTCTGCAGATATGTGAAACATGATCTGCCCTCAGAGAGGGAGCACCCGCAGAGCCAAATATGTCAGATTGGAATAAGCAGCAAGATGGATTGAGCTGCACGCTTTCCCCTCTGATTCTGCCAACTGATAGGAAGGGAGCCAATTTGAAATGCAATAGCTCAGATATGAGTGATGGCGCTCTCTCTAACAGACTGAGAGCATGCAAGTCAAGTCAATCGTCATGTTACAATCTTCACACGTTGTTAAAATTACTTTCAGTTCCCTTCATTTATAGTGGGGATCATGCAAGGGTCACGGAGAGATTGTAATCTAGGTTGCAAGAACATAGTTATTTATTACACTCAACTATTGCAACACAATTTGGTAAAACAACCAGCGAGCAAGATAAGGAGCCATGTGCAATTTCCATGTTGGCAATGTAATAATTAAGGAGAAGCAAACTTTAGCCTGGTTCTAAAATCAGCCTTGGTTGAGGCCCTGAACATCCCTATGATAACAAGATTCTGCTGAGAGTTTTGCTCCCTGTGGTGGCAGAAGCTGTTGCCACTGGTCAGGGGACTGCAATCACCAGCTCTCTGTGTGTGTGTGTGTGTGTGTGTGTGTGTGTGTGTGTGTGTGTGTGTGTGTTGTGTGTGTGTGTGTGTGTGTGTGTGTGTGTGTATATTGTTCAGCAATGTGTGCTGTGTGTGCTGTGTTGAAACAGTCAGCATTCAGTAAGCTACAGCTCTTCTGTCATCAGCCCTCCATAACTCCCCAAATAGAAATGGGTGCACCTAGGCAAGTTTTTCAGTGTCTCTAGACTGACAATTTCAAGATGTTATAGGCAAGAAACAAGGGAAAGAGAGTATAGGTAAAGTTTACCTGATGAGAATGGCCACCCCGACATCATCACAGTTCTGGTAGACTTTGGCCCAGGTGTCCTTGATCATCTCTCTCTCTGAGTCACAGAGTGGATCTAGGCGCTCCAGGCGATCTGCCGTTACCTCTCCCTGCTGCCTCTCCATCCAGGAGTCCTATAATGCTGCAGGAGTGGTGTGTTGTAGACAGGTGATAAGAGTCCCCAAGAAAACAACCCAGTTCCCTTTGTTTACACAGTCTCTCTGTTCAAACAATCCCCTTTTTATTACCCTTCTCTTGCTGAGAGACCCTCTCACAACCTTTTCTGAGTGAGTGAATGAGGAACATACTAAAAAGCGAGAGGAAGAGAGCGCACACAGAGTGAGGAGGAGCCACACACCTCTCCCCCCTCTCTCTCTTTCTCTCCCCTCTCCCTCCCCACCCAAATTGGTACTTGCCTATTTTCTATTTTTGTGTGTTCATCAAATCAAATTTTATTGGTCACATACACATGTTCAGCAGATGTTATTGTGGGTGTAGTGAAATGCTTCATGTTTGTGTGTGAGTGTGTGTGTGTGTGTGTGTGTGTGTGTATGGGAAGGGATATTGAGAGGAATAGCATTCAGATTTTTAGGGCATTGTGAAAATGATCTGCATTAAACAAAATGTTATGTTTGCTCTCATATGAGCACAGATAAAGGGCATTGCTCAAAAGATGAAGGTATGCTAGAAATGGAGCAGTCTTTTGTTGGTTTAGTTTTCCTCCATATAAAGGAAAGATCATATCAGTAACTAGAATTTTATTTCTGTTGTCCACAGGTACACTCCCTGAAGTATCAAGTTGCACATTTACAAACCTCGACAATTCATGGCTTGTTTACTGTTGGCAGTGTTATTTCCAGACATGTCTTGTTATGAATTAAGTTTGATCCTCCTCTTTCTTTTGAGATTGTGCTTTGACATTGGCGTAGAAGTTACCTTATTATCTCACAATCTCCTTCTTTCCGTCCTTGTGGTTTGGTAATAATAGATACAGTAACAACAGAGGGGGTTGGGGACCTAATCAACAAGAGACTTGTGGATTGGATCTGTAAGCAGAAAGTAGGTTACATGGGAGTCAAAAAATCACTATTGTATAAGGGTTACAAGCTTGAGCTGATACATGTTCAACACCTTGCTTTGTGAGGTCCAATTCCTGTAAGAGTTCTTCTAAACTTCTCCATCAAGGAAATCTATGTAAAACATGAAAGATGTCCATAGAGAGGATAGTTTTTCATTTGTACTTTCTCATATAAGAGGGATCGATGTTTTGCAAAATATAAACTTAAAGGAATTTGTCATCTCAATAAAGTAGTGTGAACTTGAACACATACCCAAGGATTAAGGGAGGGTTTGCTGGGTGTGGACGTTGTCTTGTCAATGAAAAATATATGGGGAATAGGTTAGTCAAACGGTGAGCAGTGCAAGCTGAAGCATGTGCCACTGTGACTCTGTAATTGATATTGTGAATTTGGTACACTGGACTGCTTTCCACATGATGTTAATGATCTTCCAGGATCTTCAGTAGACGTTAGCTTACACTCACAAGACACGGCTTGCAAAGTGCTTCACATAAAAAATATCTTTGCTACAGCACTTATCTTTCTCCT